>NC_081358.1:129553626-129856705 GCF_030684315.1 Stegostoma tigrinum | reverse complement strand
CCCCCACCCCCACCCCCCACCCCCACCCCACCCCCACCCCCCACCCCCACCCCCACCCCCCACCCCCACCCCCACCCACCCCCACCCCCACCCCCACCCCCCCACCACCCCCGCCCCACCCACCCCCACCAGGAGTGATGTTGTTCATTAGCCTGAGTGCCTGAGAGCACAATGGGGAAGCCAGTTTGGAAACTCCATTGTATTCCTCCAGGGATTTTGGGAAAAGCTCGTTTGTTGCTGTTGTTAAAATATTAAAGGGAACAGGTATCTGTCACTGAGCCACAGAGCTCTGCATTATTCAGAACCCTCCACATTTAACTTGTTCAGGTTAGCTAAGGTATAAAATGTGGAGGTATCCGCACTGCCGCCTCAGACACCAGCATACGGACATTCTTTAACCTCCTCAAAATATCAGGGACATCTCCAACATTTCCAATTTAGTGCAGTAAGGAGGGAGTGCTGCATTGTTGGAGGGTCAGAAGTCACAGACACCAGGTGAGAGGCCGACAGGTTTATTTGAAATCACAAGCTTTCATGGCACTGCTCATTTGTCAGGTGAAGGGAACAGAAGTGCACAGGCACAGAATTTATAGGCAGAAAGATCAAAAAATCATACACATAGTGTGAGTGGAGTGTTGAATAATAAACCTTCGCAGGTGATCAGAATTGTCAGACGGTGTGAGTAAAGTGTCTACAGCTGTAAAGTAAGCGAAGGGGATGACCTACAATCCAATTATTTGAGGCAGAGGGATAATTCCAAAAAAATAAGATGGTGCTGGAGACAAACTAAACATTTGGAATAACATGATAGGTGTAAGAGTCGCATGCCAAGGGTCTAACCAAAGTAACAAATAATCCCAAACTGCGCAAACTAATTAATGTAGAGAGATCACAACCAGTTATCCAGGTGATGGTGTTTATACAGGACAGTAAGGAAGATTTTACAGTGACAGAACGGTACGGTGGGGGTTGCATTTAGTGCATGTAGTTTCATGGGTGCAGAGCTTGGCTGTCAGTTTCTGCTTGGTGACCCTGTGTTGTTGTGTATCTCAAAGGCCAGACAGGAATTTTCCCTCCCAGTGGGGGAACACTTCAGCGGTCAAGGGCATTCAGCCTCTGATCTTCGGGTAAACGTCCTCCAAGGGAACATTCCTGTCTGGCCTTTGAAATACACAACCACGCAGAACTGCTGAGCACAAACTGACAGCCAAGTTCAGTACCTCTGAAGACGGGCCCAACAGTGATCTGGGGCTCATGCTGCGCTACATGTAACCCACTGTACTGTTCCATATCTGTAAAATGCTCCTTACTGTCCTGGTTTAACACCATCACCTTGATAAATTGTTATGATCTCTCAACCTTAATTAGTCTGTACTGCTTTGAATTACATATTACTTTGGTTAGACCCTCAGCATGTGACTCTTGGACCTATCATGTTATTCCAGCCATTATGTTTGTCTCCAGTACCATCCTACTTTGAATATTTTTGGAATTCTCTCTCTGCCTCAATTAATTGATCATGGGTCATCCTTCACTTACTATCACAGCCTATCAATACTCCAGTCACACTGTATGATTGGTTAGAGAGATCAAAACAATGATCTCTCTGCCTGTAAATTCTGTGCCCTTCACCTGACAAAGGGCAGTGCCCCGAAAGCTTGTGTTTTCAAATAAATCTGTGGGACTATAACCTGGTGTCAATGTGACTTCTGACCTTGTCCACCCCAGTCCAACACCAGCACCTCCACATCATGGCAGTCATCGGGTCAGCATTGAGGGAACACAGCGCTGCCTGGGGCAGGAGGCGGTCAGTGCTGAGGTGTTAAGGTAGATGTGGTGGGTTAAAGGAGTCAGGTCACACATCAGCCAGGATCAACTGAATGGCTGAACAGAGTTGAGGGCCGAGTGGCTTCCTGTTCCTTCCTCTGTCTCTCCCTCCATTCTTTTTGAGGGAACGGTGGTGCCCTTTCTCCCCTGTACTATCCAATCTGCTCTTATACAGCCTTCTCCTCCCCTCACGTTCTCGCTGATTGCAGCTCCCAGGTGGCACTGTCCCCATTAACCGCAGCCAGGCCCACGTGCAATTCCTGTAAACCTCAACATTCAAAGCCATTGGATTGTCAGGGCTTGCTGCAGAGTATTTATAGATTCTGATAGCACACTCCCCTCACCAGCTGTTTGAGGGCCCCTTCCTCCCCCCTCCCTCGTATCCCTCAACACAGAGCGAAGGGCGGGGGGGTGGGTGAGGGGTGAGGGATGAGGGATAAGAGATGGACAGACAGACAGACAGACAGACAGACAGGGATTGGGTGGAGCAGGAGAGGGAGGGGTAGAGAGAGAGAAAGTGTGGGTCTTGCTGGCTCTCTCTCTGCCTCTGCCCCCCCCCCCCACATGACCCCTGCCTCCACCCCATGTTTGTCTCTTTCATCGTCTGCCAATACCCCTCCCCCATTAATCTGACTCACAGTTCTAGTCGTCTCCCTGGCTGTTATCATCATTATGTCTTGCACACTGTCCATTTCACTTTTGTGTTAATATTAGTCTCTCCCTCTCTCTCACAGATCCCTCCCTGTGTCTGTCACAAGGAGCTGCTAACATGGCTCTTGGACACTTACTGCGACCCTCCAGTTTGCGGATGATGGTGTCAAGGAAGGTGTTCTGGGGAGCCACATGGCCCCTTCGTATTGGCATTGTGTGGCCGAGCAACTCCAGGAGACCAGCAGACGGAGTCCCAAAGGAAACAGCAAGAATTCTGAAAGCAATCAGGGTGAGTAAAGCTCAGTGCGAAAGGGAGTCACAGGTAGTTCCTACGAGGGATAAGTGAAGCTGATGATGGTCTCTAGCCAGATGATTGTGTTCATCACTCAGACAACGGGCCACGGCACAAGGAATCCTCATGGACTCTCAGTTTCTATACAACAGGAAACATCAAACACCCATTAAAACACACACAGTGCAATATCCCACCCCAACAATTATCATCAGCTCAGGAACTGGCACCAACACCAATATCACTCAACATCTCTCAAATTACCTTTTCAAATGAACATCACATTCACACCTCAGGGATATCATTTAATTTCTGTCTCAGACACACAGACGCTCACTGGGGTACAGACAGTCAGTCTGTGTCTCTCTCTCTCTCTCTCGGGTATGGGCTCCTACTCACACATTCACTCACTCTCTCTCTCTCTCTCGGTCTTTGTTGACAGCCTGCTAGCAAGTTTAGAGTTATCTCAGCAATCTTACTGGCGAACAGGATATGATCTATTCAGTCTGGAGGGATTACTCTTCAAAGGAATGCCTCAATAATTAGTTAATAACTGCTCAACTAATCTGCAGAAAAGAACATCCCAATTTATTGCCCCAAATAACTGTTAAAATAAATAAATAGATGAACTTCATTTACTAACTTTGACTAATAATAGTCTTGTTTTCCAGTGAATGACTGGCCCTCAAAATCATTTCCTCATGAACTCTCCTGGTTATTCCTGAATTGTATATGTTGATATCTCTAGACACGTCTTGTTATTTGGCCGTTAATTATGTCCCATTATTCACGCTCCTGTTCATTGTCCATTTGTTAGTTGCCTGTTAGTCATTACCCCAAACCTGTCAGACCTGGTTCACCCGTGTCCTTCAGGGAAGGAAACTGCCACCCTTACCTGGTCTGGCCTGGCCTGGCCTACATGTGACTCCAGACCCACAGCAATGTCATTGACTCAACCATTCTCTGAAACGCCAACTCAGTCTTCCAAGCCCTGTCACCAGCAATGCGAAACAAAAGTAATCACTTATTAATTGTCCCGTTCTTAATTACACGACTAACGAGCCCAGTTAGCATTTGTTCTGGTTTTAATTATCAAATCAGTCATTAATTAATTAAACATCCCTTCATAATTCGCCCAGTTATTTAAATCCTCGTCACCCAGAGTGGAACCGCACATTAATATTTCCACTGTTACCCTGGGGGTTCTTTGCCTCGTTAATAAAGCCCCTATCGTGCAGCCAGACCCTACACCCCCCCCGCCCCGCCCCGGGTATTTTTCAGGGTTTGTGCCCCGCTCTTGTTGCTTCTCTCCCCGGTTGCTCGCCCGAACAGCAGAAGCTGCAGCTGCGCTCCCTTATTTAGACAATGCAGCTAGCGTGCTGACCCTTACCCGGTGCCACAGGGTCTCGCCCCACTCGGGGTTCGCTGGGGACGGGCAGGCAAGATCCCAGGATCAGAGACACTGCGCTGCAACTCGCTCAGACAGTGCAGAGGACAAGGCTGTACTCGCAATAGAGAGAGAGAGAGGGAGGGAGGGATTGGGGAGAATGTGTCCGCATTAACCCTCCACTGACTGCAGACCAGAGGAAGGCAAATAAACGCAGTCAGAAACACAGAGAATGAGGGCGAGAGAAGGAACATCAGACCCTCAGAGAGACGGGACAGATTTGGTGCTGAACCAGGATCAGGGACCATTCACTCAGACCCAGACTGTCGTAAACATCTCTCCAGGGGCACTTCTCTCCCTCCGGGATAGGGTCCCTGTCACCCTGCTCCCATTCCCCTCAGCCCACCTCTTCCCTCACCTTCACATCTTCATCCCCGAGGGGGAAGTTGTCATTCTTGGGGCATGGAGAGTTTCAGGACATCTAGCTGTTATTTATAAAAACTCTTTCCAGCTCCAGCTCGGGGAGGGGGGGGTGGTTGGGAGGGATTGTGGCTGATTGGCTGTCGAGGGGTGGTGGGGGGGGGGGAAATGTGGCTGATTGGCTGTCGGGGGGGGGTGGTTGGGGGGATAGTGGCTGATTGGCCGTCAGGGAGGGTGGTTGGGGGGGATTGTGGCTGATTGGCTGTCGGGGGGGGTGGTTGGGGGGATTGTGGCTGATTGGCCGCCAGGGAGGGTGGTTGGGGGGGATTGTGGCTGATTGGCTGTCGGGGGGGTGGTTGGGGGGGATTGTGGCTGATTGGCTGTCAGGGAGGGTGGTTGGGGGGAGTTGTGGCTGATTGGCTGTCGGCGGATGGTTTGGGGGGGGGAATTGTGGCTGATTGGCTGTCGGGGGGGGTGGTTGGGGGGAATTGTGGCTGATTGGCTGTCGGGGGGGGTGGTTTAGGGGGGATTGTGGCTGATTGGCTGTCGGGGGGGGGTGGTTGGGGGGAGTTGTGGCTGGTTGGCTGTCGGGGGGGGGTGGTTGGGGGGGATTGTGGCTGATTGGCTGTCGGGGGGGTGGTTGGGGGGATTGTGGCTGACTGGCTGTCGGGGGGGGGTGGTTGGGAGGGATTGTGGCTGATTGGCTGTCGGGGGGTGGTTTGGGGGGGAATTGTGGCTGATTGGCTGTTGGGGGGGTGGTTGGGAGGGATTGTGGCTGATTGGCTGTCGGGGGGTGGTTTGGGGGGGAATTGTGGCTGATTGGCTGTTGGGGGGTGGTTGGGGGGAATTGTGGCTGATTGGCTGTCGGGGGGTGGTTGGGTGGGGGGATTGTGGCCGGTTGGCTGTCGGGGGGTGGTTGGGGGGGACATTGGGGGTGGTTGGCTGTCGGGGGAGTGGGGGGATGGTCGGTGGTGAGAGGGTGGGGGGGATGGTCGGGGGTGAGGGGGATGGTCGGGGGTGAGGGGGTGGGGGGGATGGTCGGGGATGAGGGGGATGGTCGGGGGTGAGGGGGTGGGGGGGATGGTCGGGGGCGAGGGGATGGGGGGATGGTCGGTGATGAGGGGTTTGGGGAGGATTGGTGGCTTGTTGGGGGTGGGGTGGGGATGGTGGCTTGTCGGGGATGGGGTGGGGATGGTGGCTTGTGGGGTGATGGGGGGTTGGTGGCTGGTCGGTGGTGCGGGGGGGATGGGGAGGGTTGGGGGTGATGGTCGGTGGCGAGGGTGTTGGGGGCGATGGTGGCTTGATGGGGGTGGGGGGGATGGTGGCTGGTGGGGTGTTTGGTGGGGCGGATGGTGGGGATGGTGGCTGGTGGGGTGTTGGTGGTGGGGATGTTGGGGATGGTGGCTGGTCCGGTGTTGGTGGGGGGGGGATGGTGGCTGGTGGGGGGGATGGTGGCTGGTGGGGTGTTGGTGGGGGGGATGTTGGGGATGGTGGCTGGACCGGTGTTGGTGGGGGGGGGATGGTGGCTGGTGGGGGGGATGGTGGCTGGTGGGGTGTTGGTGGGGGGGGGAATGGTGGGGATGGTGGCTGGTGGGGTGTTGGTGGGGGGGGATGGTGGGGATGGTGGCTGGTGGGGTGTTGGTGGGGGGGGATGGTGGGGATGGTGGCTGGTTGGGGGGGATGGTGGGGATGGTGGCTGGTGGGGGGGATGGTGGCTGGTGGGGTGTTGGTGGGGGGGGATGGTGGGGATGGTGGCTGGTGGGGTGTTGGTGGGGGGGGATGGTGGGGATGGTGGCTGGTGGGGTGTTGGTGGGGGGGGATGGTGGGGATGGTGGCTGGTGGGGTGTTGGTGGGGGGGGATGGTGGGGATGGTGGCTGGTTGGGGGGGATGGTGGGGATGGTGGCTGGTGGGGGGGATGGTGGCTGGTGGGGTGTTGGTGGGGGGGGATGGTGGGGATGGTGGCTGGTTGGGGGGATGGCTGGTGGGGGGGGATGGTGGGGATGGTGGCTGGTTGGGGGGGATGGTGGGGATGGTGGCTGGTGGGGGGGATGGCTGGTGGGGGGGGTATGGTGAGGATGGTGGCTGGTGGGGGGGGAATGGAGGGGTGTTGGGGGGTGATGGTGGTGATGGTGGCTGGTTGGGGGGGGATGGTGGGGATGGGGGATGGGGGCTGGTTGGGGGGATGGTGGGGATGGTGGCTGGTGGGGGTGGTGGGGGGCTGGGGGATGGTGGCTGGTGGGGGGGGTGGTGGCTGGTTGTGGGGTGATTGGGGGGTGGTGGCTGGTGGGGGGGGATGGGGTGGTGGTGGTGGTGAGGGGGGATGGGGGTGGTGGTGGGGGGGTGGGGGTGATGGGGGGCATGGTGGCTGGTCGGTGGTGTGGGGGGGGGATGGGGGCGGGGATGGTGGCTGGTCGGTGGTGCGGGGGGGGGATGGGGGCGATGGCCGGTGTCGATGGCGGCTGATCGGGGGTTGTTGGGGGATTGTCGGGGGCGCTGGAGGCTGGGGGCGATGGCGGCTGGTCGGGGTTTGAATTTTCAAGACTGGGGGTGTGTTTGTAAGGTGAGAGGAGCAAGATTTTTTTAAAAAAAGACGTGAGAGGCAAATTGTTTGACACAGAGGGTGGCTCGTGCGTGGTATGAATTTCCTGAGGAAGTGTTGGACGCTGACGCAATTAGAACATAGAACATAGAACATAGAACAGTACAGCACAGAACAGGCCCTTCAGCCCACAATGTTGTGCCGACCATTGATCCTCATGGATGCACCCTCAAATTTCTGTGACCATATGCATGTCCAGCAGTCTCTTAAATGACCCCAATGACCTTGCTTCCACAACTGCTGCTGGCAACGCATTCCATGCTCTCACAACTCTCTGCGTAAAGAACCTGCCTCTGACATCCCCTCTATACTTTCCACCAACCAGCTTAAAACTATGACCCCTCGTGCTAGCCATTTCTGCCCTGGGAAATAGTCTCTGGCTATCGACTCTATCTATGCCTCTCATTATCTTGTATACCTCAATTAGGTCCCCTCTCCTCCTCCTTTTCTCCAATGAAAAGAGACCGAGCTCAGTCAACCTCTCTTCATAAGATAAGCCCTCCAGTCCAGGCAGCATCCTGGTAAACCTCCTCTGAACCCTCTCCAAAGCATCCACATCTTTCCTATAATAGGGCGCCCAGAACTGGACGCAGTATTCCAAGTGCGGTCTAACCAAAGTTTTATAGAGCTGCAACAAGATCTCACGACTCTTAAACTCAATCCCCCTGTTAATGAAAGCCAAAACACCATATGCTTTCTTAACAACCCTGTCCACTTGGGTGGCCATTTTAAGGGATCTATGTATCTGCACACCAAGATCCCTCTGTTCCTCCACGCTGCCAAGAATCCTATCCTTAATCCTGTACTCAGCTTTCAAATTCGACCTTCCAAAATGCATCACCTCGCATTTATCCAGGTTGAACTCCATCTGCCACCTCTCAGCCCATCTCTGCATCCTGTCAATGTCCCGCTGCAGCCTACAACAGCCCTCTACACTGTCAACGACACCTCCGACCTTTGTGTCGTCTGCAAACTTGCTGACCCATCCTTCAATTCCCTCGTCCAAGTCATTAATAAAAATTACAAACAGTAGAGGCCCAAGGACAGAGCCCTGTGGAACCCCACTCACCACTGACTTCCAGGCAGAATCTTTTCCTTCTACTACCACTCGCTGTCTTCTGTTGGCCAGCCAATTCTGTATCCAAGCAGCTAAGTTCCCCTGTATCCCATTCCTCCTGACCTTCTGAATGAGCCTTCCATGGGGAACCTTATCAAATGCCTTACTGAAGTCCATATACACCACATCCACAGCTCGACCCTCATCAACCTTCCTAGTCACATCCTCAAAAAACTCGATAAGGTTTGTAAGGCATGACCTACCCCTCACAAAGCCGTGTTGACTGTATTTGATCAAGCCATGCTCTTCCAGATGGTCATAAATCTTATCCCTCAGAATCCTTTCTAACACCTTGCAGACAACAGACGTGAGACTTACCGGTCTATAATTGCCGGGGATTTCCCTATTTCCTTTCTTGAAGAGAGGAATTACATTTGCCTCTCTCCAGTCCTCAGGTACGACTCCAGTGGAGAGCGAGGATGCAAAGATCTTCGCAAGTGGCGAAGCAATTGCATTTCTCGCTTCCCAAAGCAGCCGAGGACAAATCTGATCCGGGCCTGGCGACTTGTCAATCTTAATGTTTGACAAAATTTTCAGTACATCAGCTTCCTCTATCTCTATCCATTCCAGCATGCACACCTGCTCTTCAAAGGTTTCATTCACTACACAGGTCGTTTCTTTCGTAAAGACAGAAGCAAAAAACTCATTTAGGGCTTCCCCTACCTCCTCAGGCTCCACACACAAGTTCCCTATGCTATCCCTGATCGGCCCTACTCTTTCTTTGACCATTCTCTTATTCCTCACGTAAGTGTAAAATGCCTTTGTGTTTTCCCGGATTCCTTCTGCCAAGCCTTTCTCGTGCCCCCTCCTGGCTCTCCTCAGACCATTTTTGAGCTCCTTCCTTGCCTGCATGTAATCCTCTCTAGCTGAACTTGACCCTAGCTTCCTCCACCTTATGTAAGCTACCTTCTTCCTTTTCACTAGAAGCTCCACCGCTCTCGTCATCCAAGGTTCCTTTATCTTACCCCGTCTTGCCTGTCTCAGAGGGACATATTTACTCATCACTCCCAACAACTGTTCCTTAAACCATCTCCACATGTCTATAGTTCCCTTACCATGGAACAACTGCTCCCAGTCCATGCTTCCTAACTCGTGTCTAATCGCATCATAGTTTCCTCTTCCCCAATTAAATATCCTCCCATTCTGCCTAATCCTCTCCTTCTCCATAGCTATGTAGAATGAGAGTGTGTTATGGTCACTATCACCAAAATGCTCTCCCACCACAAGATCTGATACCTGCCCCGGCTCGTTTCCGAGCACCAAGTCTAGAATGGCCTCTCCCCTCGTCGGCCTGTCAACGTACTGCGTTAGGAAACCCTCCTGAACACACCTTACAAAAACAGCTCCATTCAAATCTTCTGCTCGAAGGAGGTTCCAATCAATATTAGGAAAGTTAAAGTCACCCATTACAACAACCCTACTGCGTCCACACTTTTCCAAAATCTGTCGACCTATGCTTTCTACAATCTCCCTGCTGCTATTGGGGGGCCTGTAGTAAACCCCTAACGAGGTGACTACTCCCTTGCTGTTCCTAATTTCCACCCATACTGACTCAGTAGGCAGATCTTCCTCGACAATGGAAGCTTCTGTAGCTGTGATACCCTCTCTGATTAGTAGTGCTACACTCCCTCCTCTTTTTCCCCCCTCCCTATTCTTTTTAAATGTTCTAAACCCTGGAATATCCAGCAACCATTCCAGCCCATGAGAAACCCATGTCTCTGTTATGGCCACAACATCATAGCACCAGGTACTGATCCATGCTCTAAGTTCATCACTTTTATTCCTGATACTCCTTGCATTAAAGCAAACACACTTTAACCGATCCCTTGGTTCCTTCCCAGGAAAATCCTTCCCACTAGCTGGTCTACCTCTTGCTACTGCCTCACCTGCATCAACGCTCACCTCTGGTATACAGCTCAGGTTCCCACCCCCCTGCCATACTAGTTTAAACCCTCTCGAACTACTCGAGCAAACCTTCCACCCAGGACATTGGTCCCCTTCCAGTTCAGATGCAACCCGTCCTTCTTGTACAGGTCCCAATGTTACAATTACAATGTTTAAAAGATATTTGAGTGGGTAATAAATAGCGATGGTTTGGAGGGGAGTGGGCCGGGACCAGGCAGGTGGTTTAGTTTGGGATCATGTCTGGCATGGACTGGTTGGACCGAAGGGTCTGTTTCCATGCTGTATGACTTTGAGGGGGCAATGGACCATACAGGAAGGCCTAGCAACAATGGAGACCTTTACTGCCCTTCCCTAGTTTTCGCCTTGAGAAGGTGGTGGTGAGCTGCCTTCTTGAACCGCTGCAGTCCATGTGCTGTAGGTTAACCCACAGTGTTATTTGGGAGGGAATTCCAGCCTTTCAGGATGGTGAGTGGCTTGGAGGGGAACCACCTCTTCCACCACCTCGTCTGACAACAAGTTCCAGGCACTCACCGCACTTTGTGGTTCCCGGCACATCCCTTTAAAATTTACCCTCTCGCACCTTGAACCTGTGTCCCCTGGTAATTGACCCTGGGAAAAAGCCTCATACTTTCCACTCTATCCATGCCATTCACAATCTTTTAAGCTTCCATTAGATTGCCCCTCAACCTCCTGCATTCCAGTGAAAACAAACCCACTCTATCTAATATAATAAAATGTAAGGCTGGATGAACACAGCAGGCCCAGCAGCATCTCAGGAGCACAAAAGCTGACGTTTCGGGCCTAGACCCTTCATCAGAGTCTATCTAATCTTTCTTTGTAGCTAAAGTCCCCCATCCCAGGCTTCATCCTGGTAAACCTTGTCTGTACCCTCTCCAAAGCATCCACATCCTTCTGGTGCTGTGGTGACCAGAACTGTATTCCATATTCCAAGTGTGGCCGAACTAAAGTTCTATAAAGCTGCAGCGTAACCTGTCTCTCCTTACACTCAATGCCCAATCCAGTGAAGGGAGCATGCCATAAGCCTTTTTTACTGCCTTATCTACCTGTGCTGCCACCTTCAGTGATCTGTGGACCTGCACACCCGGATCCCTCTGCGTATCAATACTCCTAGAGTTTCTGCCATTCACTGTATAATTTCCACCTGCAGTTGATCTTCCAAAAAGCATCACTTCACATTTGCCCCGATTAAACGCCATCTGCTTCTTATCTTTCCATGTCTCCAACTGATCTATGTCCTACTGTAACCTCTGGCAATCCTCCTCACTATCTGCAACTCCACCAATCTTTGTATCATCCAAATCATTTATGTAGATCACAAACAGCAGAGGTCCCAGCACTGATCCCACTAGGTCACAGCCATCTGTTCTGAAAAGCATCTTTCACCCTACCCTCTGTCTCCTATGACTAAGCCAGTTCTGTATCTTTCTGATGAAGGGTCTAGGCCTGAAATATCAGCTTTCCTGCTCCTCTGATGCTGCTTGGCCTGCTGTGTTCATCCAGCTCTACACCTTGTTATCTTAGTATCTATCCTGCCAGCTCACCCCGATACCAAGTGACTTCACCTTTTGTACCAGCCTGCCATGAGGAACCCTGCCAAAGGCTTTACTGAATCCACGTAGACAACATTAACCGCTTTTCCCTCATCAATCATTTTTATCACAGCCTCAAAAGGCTCGATCAAGTTAGTGTGGCACGACCTCCCCCGGTGTAAAACTAAGCTGTTGCTAATCAGCCCATTTGCTTCTAAATGCCCCTGAGAATCTTTTCCAATCATTTCCCTACCACTGATGTGAGACTCACAGATCTGTAGTTTCCAGGATTATCCATAACAACGCTCCAGCAACAGCACTGAAGACTTCTGCTCCTGAACATCTCTAAGCAAGTTCTTCCCATACAGCACTACTGGAATCATTGGGCAAACTCTCTGCTCGATAGAGTCATACCTGACACATTGGAAGATGGTTGTGGTTGTTGGAGATCAATCACTTCAGCTCCAGGACATCTCTGCAGGGGTCCCTCAGGGTAGTGTCCTCGGCCCAACCATCTTCACCTGTTTCATCAATGACCTTCCCTCCATCATAAGGTCAGAAGTGGGGATGTTCAATGAGGGTTGCACAATGTTCAGCAACATTCGTAACTCCTCAGATACTGAAGCAGTCCGTGTTCACATGTAACAAGATCTGGACAATATCCAGGCTTGGGCTGACAAGTCAGAAGTGACATTCGTGTCACACAAATGCCAGGCTGTGACCATCACCAATAAGAGATAATCTAACCATCGAGCTTTGACATTCAATGGTGTTACTGTCAGTGAATCCCCCACTATCATCATCCTGGGGGTTACCATTGACCAGAAACTCAACTGGACTCCCCACATAAACACACTGGGTACCAGAACACGCCGGAAGCTGGGAATACTGCAGCAAGTAACTCACCTCCTGACTCCCTAAAGCCTGTCCCACCATCTCCAAGGCACAAGCCAGGAGTGTGATGGAATACTCCCCACTTGCCTGGATGGGTGCAGCCCCAACAACACTCAAGAACCTTGACACCATCCAGGACAAAGCAGCCGCTTGATCGGCACCACATCCACAAGCATCCCACTCACTCCACCCACCGACGCTCAGTAGCAGCAGTGTGTACCATCTACAAGATGCACTGCAGAAATTCACCAAAGATCCTCAGACAGCACCTTCCAAACCCACAGGCACTTCCATCGAGAAGGACAAAGACAGCAGACACATGGGAACACCAGCCCCTGCAAGTGAAGAAAACAAAGCCTCTGAATTCATTAATGATTTTTTAAAAAAGCAATGAACAAGCAAAACAGAATTTCTAAATTCAAAAAGGGTTACTTCAATGGGATAAGCCATGATCAAGCAGGGATAAAATGTGGGCCCCAGTCAGAAAAGACTGGAACAGGATAACGTAGATAGTCAGAGACCTTTCCCCAGAGTGAATATATCAAATACTCAGGGGCATAGATTTAAGGTGAGAGGGAGTAAGTTAAAAGGAGATGTGTGAGGTAATAACAGAATAGAACATTACAGCACAGTACATGCCCTTCGGCCCTCGATGTTGTGCCAACCTGTCATACCGATCTCAAGCCCATCTAACCTACACTATTCCATGTACGTCCATATGCTTGTCCAATGATGACTTAAATGTACCCAAAGTTGGCAAATCTACACAGAAGGAGGTAGGTGCCAGGAACGCACTGCCAGTGGAGGTGCTAGGGCCAGAGACTATAGCAATGTTGAGGCATTTAGACAGAGGCATGGGCAGGCAGTAAATAGAGGGAGACTGTTCATGTGTGGGCAGTTTGGAATAGTTTAAAATGGCATCATGGTCAGCACAGACCTGTTGGGTCAAGGTGCCTGTTCCTGTGCTGTACTAAATCTAAATCAATGGCTGATCTTTACAATCACTTCAGGTACAGTGTCAGTACATTCCACCAGGGGTGAAAGTTTGGGGAACCTCAGCCAAGACTCCTTGGAGGCTAAGAGAGAGAGAGAGAAAATGATCCAGTTATGTTCAATTAACTAGTGGGAGGTTTATTGCGGAGCTTTAGAAGGGTTAAAGAGGGTAACACTGTTATTGTGGGTACACACAGATTTCCAGAAGGTGTTTGTTACAGTGCCACACAATAGCCTTGTGAGGGCAGTTACAGACCACGCTGTAACAGGGACAATAACAACATGGATACAACTTCGGCTGAGGGGCAGGAAACAGAGTAAAACCTAATGGATTTTTTTTGGGCTGGGGAATATTTGTCATGAATTTCCCAAAGGTTTGATACTGGGTCTCTCACTTCTCCTGATAAATGTTAATGAATGAGAGTTTGGTGTGCAGAGGACAGTTTCAACATTGGTGGATGATTTCAAACTTGAGGGAATTGTGAACTTGAAAAGGACAATGTCAACCTTCAAAAGGTAGAGTGGGCAGACAGGTTCAACGCAGAGAAGTGAGAGGTGATATGTTTTGTGAGGAGAAACATGGACAGCCAGAGTTATAAAGCACCGGAATAGATCCTTCAGTCCAACAAGCCCACACCAACCACAATCCCCAAATTGTCTGGTCCCATTTACCTGTGTTTGAGCCATTTCCCTCAAAGTGTTTCCCAATCATGTATCCAAACCACAGCTAGTGGTTAGGGTCTGGAATGTACTGTCTGAGAGTGTCGGGGGGCAGGGTCCCTCGAGGGGTTGGGGTCTGGAATGTACTGTCTGAGAGTGTGGGGGAGGGCAGGGTCCCTCGAGGGGTTAGGGTCTGGAATGTACTGTCTGAGAGTGTGGGGGAGGGCAGGTTCACTCGAGGGGTTAGGGTCTGGAATGTACTGTCTGAGAGTGTGGGGGAGGGCAGGGTCCCTCGAGGGGTTAGGGTCTGGGATGTACTGTCTGAGGGTGTGGGGGAGGCAGGTTCACTCGAGGGGTTAGGGTCTGGAATGTACTGTCTGAGACTGTGGGGGAGGGCAGGGTCAGCAGGAGTGTGCGTTGTCACAGGAGCAGCTCTGGCTAAGTGGGTTTTCCAGAGCACTAGCACATACACAATGGGCCGAATCAACTCCTTCTGTGCTGTAACTATTCTGTGAGGAATCCCAAGCAGACAGTTTCTGACCACGTCAGATGAAATCCTCAAAGGAGATGCTGCTCAAATGCTGCCAGCTGGGCAGGAGGGGGAGGAAAATGTAAGATCGGGAGAAGTGAGAGCAGGAGAGGAGAATGATAGTTAACCTAACAGGGAACTTAACAAATATCCCCCAAGGTGTAAAACAGAAATTGGTAGCACGAGATGTGGAGGGGGCAAAGGGAGTGAAGTATTGTGTCAGTAATCTCTGAGAGAAAGCAGTAGGAGGGATCACTGAGAGGGGACCATGTCAGAGGGATGGTTGTGGGCAGAGTGAACACAGGTTCGAGTGGATCTCAAGTGGGGTTGAGAGAGTGGAACATATTCTTCAAACCTTCCCTCGATCTGGGGGAGGTGCGGTGGGATTGGAGAGATAAAAACCAGGAACTGCAGAAGGCCCTCTAGCCCTTCCTGCCTGCTATCCCCTTCATGATGACCCCCAATCTAAATGCCAGCTTTTCTCTACGCCTAGAGTGGCCAATGTTCCCACCTCACTAAAGGAAAAATACCAGACTCAAATGGTCTAGAAAGGCAGACCGATCTCAAGGATCCTTTGCCCCTTGCCAGCATGAGCCTAGATATTGTCCAGATCCTGTTACATGTGAACATGAACTGCTTCAGTATCTGAGGAGTCACGAATGGTGCTGAACATTATGTAATCATCAGCAAATCATCACTAGTGACCTTCTGATAGAGGGAAGGTCACTGCTGAGCTAATGTCTCCATTTTGATGGACAACATCATATTTGGTTGAGGCCTGTAACAGTGGAACCTGACAGAGTGCACCATCCTGCACAGGTCCGAGCCCTCAATTGACCTCCTTTCGATCGTTCTCATCACTGAATCCACTCCTTGTTACTTTGTCCTTTGTTTTTTCTGCATTAATCTGCTACAAAAACCTTTGATGCAAATCTTTCTGATATCCCTTGTGTAAGTGGAAAATTGGAGTTGGTGATCCTTTTCTAAGAAGCATTGTTCAATGGAAAATATAATTTATTTCTGGTAAATCCTCAAGCACTGTTTGTCATCACATTAATCAGGGTCTGCTAGAGAGGTCAGAGCAAAGAACAAGAGGATCCCAAATATGACCAACTCTAGTCTTTATTAAGGGAATGTGTGTGTTGGTTTATTGCAGCATTTATTGCCCATCCCTAATTGCCCAGAAGGTGGAGAAACAGAGTGATCCCAGCTTGTGACACACCCAGTCAGACAGAGGGCAGCAGCACAGCGAGAAGCCACAGGAATTCAGGACAGAGAGACAGGGGCATGGCTGCGGTGACAGGGCGAGGGGTAGAGGGCACAGATTGTGAGTTCAAGACCAGGAAAAAGAGTAAAGGCAGAGATATGAGAGTTTTCAAAGGAGGAGATCAAAAGAAGAGATGTCACTGACACAGAGTAGGGCTATGTTCAAATCTAGGAAGGCATTAATGAACCCCAACAAACAGCATGGAATTAGCAAAAGGACTTCAAACTGGAGAATTGAGCAAACATTTTGTGAGGAGGAACAGAGAGGCAGCAAATTTCTGGAGAAGTAAATGAGGTCAAGAAACAGAGAGATCAGGGTGAAGGTGTACAAGTCATAAAAAGTAGTGGCAGTGGTTACTAAGGGCAAAAGACTGACATGCCATGGTGTGATGCCAGAGCTGATGAAACCCCGGCTGTTTACACCCAACTGGGGAGGGGCTGGTATAATGTCCAGGCAAGTAGCCTAGAAACTCCAGGCCAATGTTCTGGGGACCTGGGCTTGAATGCAGATGGTGAAATTATAATTCAACACAATCTGTACTAAAAACCAAATCTGATAGTGACCATGTAAACGTATCGTCCAGTGCACCATAGGAGCAAAACCGGAAATTGCTAAAAATGCTCAGTGGGTCTGGCAGTATTAGATTAGATTCCCTACGTGTGGAAACAGGCCCTTCGGCCCAACAAGTCCACGCTGCCCCTTGAAGCATCCCACCCAGACCCATCCCCCTATAACCCACACATCCCTGAACACTACGGGCAATTTAGCATGGCCAATCCACCTAGCCTGCACATCTTTGGACTGTGGGAGGAAACCGGAACACCCGGAGGAAACCCACGCAGACACGGCGAGAACGTGCAAACTCCACACAGACAGTTACCCGAGGCTGGAATCGAACCTGGGTCCCTGGTGCTGTGAGGCTGCAGTGCTAACCACTGAGCCACTGTGCCGCGGGGATAAATCAGAATTGACCTTTCAGGTCGAGTGACCCTCCCTCAGAATATAGGCCTGTTCTGTCTCTTATCTGAAAGAGACAGCTGATGTTGATTTAACCTGAGGGTCACCATGCCTCAAACGGGAGAGTGCTTGAGAAGCAGAGCCCCTCACGGTAACATCACGCAGTGTGGGAGTTAAATCTAGGCTGTTAGTATCAATCTGTATCAGAAACCAACCATCCAACCAACATTACTAACCAACCCCTCAGAAATCACCTCACTTATTCAATTGTCATAAAACCCAGCTGGTTCACTAATATCCTTTAGGGAATGAAATTGCCATCCTTACCTGGTCTGGCCTACATGTGACTCCAGACCCACAGCAGTGTGGCTGACTCTTGACTACCCTCTGGGCAATTAGGGATGGACAATAAATGCTACCTGACCAGCGACACTCTCACCCCCAGAATGAATAAACAAATTAACATTAACCTCTTCACTGTCCGCTCCACCTTAAAGTATAATTTCAGCAACTGGTGTACAAGGACACCCAGAGCTTTTGGCACATCCCCTACACCAACCTATCACTGTTCAGATAATTATGCAACTTCCTAGTTGTGCTGCCAACATAAATATCTTCACGGAGAAAACAGAGTTAACATTTCAGGTCCAGTGACCCTTCCTCAGAACCCTCTGTTTTGAGAAAGGGTCACCAGACCTGAAACGTTAACTCTGTTTTCTCCTTCATAGATGCTGTCAGACCTGCTGAGCTTTTCCAACAATGCTGTTTTTGTTCCTGATTTACAGCACCTGCAGTTCTTCCCGTTTTTATTATGGATGCCTTCATCTTTATCCACATTATACTGCATTGGCCATGCATTTATCCACTTACTCAGCCTGTCCAAATCACCCAGAATCATCTCTGCTTCCTCCTCACTGCTCACCCTCCAACCCAGATGTGTGTCATCTGCAAATTTGGACATATTGCATTTAGTTCCTCAGCACTAACCCTCCGACAGTGCCCGCGCCCACAGCACTGACCCTCCGACAGTGCCCGCTCCCTCAGCACTGACCCTCCGGCAATGCCCGCTCCCTCAGCACTGACCCTCCAACAGTGCGGCGCTCCCTCAGCACTGACCCTTCGACAGTGCCTGCTCCCTCAGCACTGACCCTCCGACAGTGCCCAGTCCCTCAGCACTGACCCTCCGACAGTGCGGCGCTCCCTCAGCACTGACCCTCTGACAGTGCCCAGTCCCTCAGCACTGACCCTCCGACCGTGCCCGCTCCCTCAGCACTGACCCTCCGACAGTGCCCACTCCCTCAGCACTGACCCTCTGGCAGTGCCCAGTCCCTCAGCACTGACCCTCCGACAGTGCCCACTCCCTCAGCACTGACCCTCTGACAGTGCCCAGTCCCTCAGCACTGACCCTCCGACCGTGCCCGCTCCCTCAGCACTGACCCTCCGACAGTGCCCACTCCCTCAGCACTGACCCTCTGGCAGTGCCCGCACCCTCAGCACTGACCCTCCAACAGTGCCCACTCCCTCAGCACTGACCCTCCGACAGTGCAGCGCTCCCTCAGCACTGACCCTCTGACAGTGCCCACTCCCTCAGCACTGACCCTCCGACAGTGCCCACTCCCTCAGCACTGACCCTCTGACAGTGCCCATCCCTCAGCACTGACCCTCCGGCAGTGCCTGCACCCTCAGCACTGACCCTCCGACAGTGCCCACTCCCTCAGCACTGACCCTCCGACAGTGCGGCGCTCCCTCAGCACTGACCCTCTGACAGTGCCCACTCCCTCAGCACTGACCCTCCGACCGTGCCCGCTCCCTCAGCACTGACCCTCCGACAGTGCCCACTCCCTCAGCACTGACCCTCCGGCAGTGCGGCGCTCCCTCAGCACTGACTCTCCGACAGTGCCCGCTCCCTCAGCACTGACCCTCCGACAGTGCCCGCTCCCTCAGCACTGACCCTCCGACAGTGCCCGCTCCCTCAGCACTGACCCTCCGACAGTGCCCGCTCCCTCAGCACTGACCCTCCGACAGTGCCCGCTCCCTCAGCACTGACCCTCCGACAGTGCCCACTCCCTCAGCACAGACCCTCCGACAGTGCCCACTCCCTCAGCACTGACCCTCTGGCAGTGCGGCACTCCCTCAGCGCTGACCCTCCGGCAGTGCCCGCTCCCTCAGCACTGACCCTCCGACAGTGCCCGCTCCCACAGCACTGACCCTCCGACAGTGCGGCACTCCCTCAGCACTGACCCTCCGACAGTGCGGCACTCCCCCAACACCGACCCTCCGACAGTGCCCGCTCCCACAGCATTGATCCTCCGACAATGCAGCTCTCTTTCATTAGGGTAAATCCATACTGGTGAATAATTTCCCTGATTATTCCCGAGTTTTGTGGATCTTGATGAGTTTTTTTTGGATGTTGCTGTGTCCCACCACTCTGCCCATGCCCCTGCAGCTTTGAGAATGCAACGAGCTTTCGGTGACCCTGAGGTCATTACTGATGCAGCATGGAATGTATTTTAATTTCTGTTTCTGTTTGCAGAGGCAGGAAGCAAGAGTTTTATTACGGAGTTATTGACTGATGCAGTGACCCCCAGATATCTTGTTGAGAACATTTGGAGAGGCAGTGTGCTGAATAATTCTAACACACATCAGTGTGGGTTTCACAGGCACTGAGCCTCTGTGCCTCACTGCAGACTGCACACTTGGTATGAAAACTGAAGGCATTGGCAGGTTGGGATGTGTGCACAGGGGTTTAAATGTGAGGGGTGAGGAGACATTTCATTGCCGATCCTTCCAACCTCACCTCATCGGCCAGCAATTCACAGGGTCAGGTCACAGTCATGATAACAACAGAAACCATGTGACTGATGTTTCCATCTGGTGAATAAGCATTAATCTCACCCTGAGATTTTAGATCCTTTTGTTACCTGGAAATCTGCAGATTTGCAGTGAATCATCTGTGAAATACCAGGAAAGATAACTTCATTAAACCAGCTGGTGTTGAAATCACTCTCGAGAGACTAGCATCTCATGTTCTCATCCCTCCAAGGTGCACTTGTTAGTCAGCTCAGACACTCTGTGGAAGCAAATAAAGGTTTAACAGTGAAAATATTCCGAGAGATATCCCATCCATCAATGCAGTGCAGAGCTAGCATTCTATCTAAATCTCTTGGTGAAAACAGAACTGAGTGAGTTACCAACATACCAATCCTATCAACAGGAACACAAATGTCAAATAATTGGAGGCCAGGGTGCAGGGACAATCGTCACAGAGTCACCGCTAGGACAGTGAAAAACAATTTCACAATTCCCTATACAACATCAACTCAACCTGACAGGTGTCAGCACTGACCGTCCGACAGTACCCACTCCCTCAGCACTGACCGTCCGACAGTACCCACTCCCTCAGCACTGACCGTCCGACAGTGCCCGCTCCCTCAGCACTGACCGTCCGACAGTGCCCACTCCCTCAGCACTAACTCTCCGAAAGTGCCCACTCCCTCAGCACTGACCCTCCGACAGTACCCACTCCCTCAGCACTAACCCTCTGACAGTGCCCACTCCCTCAGCACTAACCCTTCGACAGTGCCCACTCCCTCAGCACTAACTCTCCGAAAGTGCCCACTCCCTCAGCACTGACCCTCCGACAGTACCCACTCCCTCAGTACTGGCCCTCCGACAGTGCAGTACTCCCTCAGCACTGACCCTCTGACAGTGTGGCACTCCCTCAGTACTTAGCCTCCAACAGTACCCACTCCCTCACCATTGACTCTCCAACAGTGTGGCACCTCCTCAACACTGAACCTCTGACAGTGCGGTGCTCTCTGAGCACTGACCCTCCAACAGTGACCACTCCCTAATTACTGACCCTCCGACAGTGCGGTACTCCCTCTGCGTGCGCATGCGTGCACACACACACACACACTCCCAGACCGACACCCACACTCACACACACAAATACACACACACCCACACTCACTGACACCCACACGTATACACACACACACACACACACACACACACACACACACACACACAAATGCACACACACACACACACACACACACACACTCCCAGACCGACACCCACACTCACACACACAAATACACACACACCCACACTCACTGACACCCACACGTATACACACACACACACACACACAAATGCACACACACACACACACACACACACACACACACACACACACACAAATGCACACACACACACACACACACACTGAAATGATTCTTCAGCAATCAGATTTTTTATTGCTCTTCCTGTTCCAGAACCTTTCACTTGTTTGCAGGAAGCACACAGTGACTGTTTCCAATGTTTCAAAGTCTCTGACTCATTCATTAAAAGTAGCATCTTTCAGCAACTGCTGAACGATCAATAAACATGATGTCCTCAAGTTTAAGAGATAGTCAGAATTTCAGATGCTGGAGTCAGACATTACAAGGTGTAGAGCTGGAGGAACATAGCAGACCAGGCAGCATCAGAGGAGCTGTAAAGCTGACGTTTCAGGTTGGGACTCTTCTTCAGAAAAATTCAACCTGAAACATCAGATTTCCTGTACCTCTGATGCTGCCTGGTCTGCTATGTTCATCCAGATCCACACTGTGTTATGTCTTCCTCAAGTTTAAAGTGGGTTTTACTGCAGAGAATAGAGAGCTTCTGAGCTGTTGGAGATCTATGAATTCTCCCAATTTTGGTAATTACCACCCCTCACCGCCCTCAAGCTGTTCAACTCCCCGAGAACCAATCACAAGTTTGGTGACAGGCAGAGAGTCTTTGACATCAATAAATGGTCACAAGTCCAGAGACCAATCAACTTCTTGTTACTGTCTGAGTCACCATTTGTACGTGCCCTTGGCCTCCAGTTTATCTGCACATTCTCTGCCTGCTTACAATAAGTGTCATGTTATTTGTTTTCAGAAGCATATAATAACTCTTCAGAAATTTCAAAAATGCATTTCATTACAAAATAACTGACACAAATAATAATCCAGGAGGTGTCCATTATACAGACTGCACAAACTGATCATTTCTTACATATGTAACCTACTGTAACATTTTACACCTGAGACAATACAGCTGTGATTACATTCTCTTCCCCAGCATTGGCAATGATCTTCAAAACACAATGTTCCATCTGAATCAGTGATAACGGGAACTGCAGATGCTGGAGAATCCAAGATAACAAAGTGTGGAGCTGGATGAACACAGCAGGCCAAGTAGCATCTCAGGAAAGTTGCTGCTCCATCTGAATCATTTTGTATTTGATTTATAAACTTTTCACTGAGGCCTAATGGATTCTGATGGGTGTAAGTGACTGTTTCGTGTTTCAGTGTTAGATACCGAATTCAAAATGTTGACGGGTCAATAATGATCACATGTCTCCATTAGTATGAGACTGTACTTCTTCCGATTTTGGTTCAGATTCCTAGGAAAGAACCCCACTGGCTTTATGATTCCCAAGTAATCATCTTGTAACAGGCCTCTAGCATCAATCACCATCTAAAAATATTTTTTTTTAAAACTGAGGACGGCAAATGCAGGTTGATTGATTAGGAGTGCCTTCAGCTTCAGTTTGGCGTTCTGCAGACCAGACCCTGGTTAAATCCACACATTCCTAAACATCTCACCATTTCTCATTTAGTTTGGAACAAAGAATTCTGTTCCACTACAACACATTCAAGAAGAAGTAGGCCATTCAGCCCATCAAATATGCTCTACCACTTACTGAGATCATGACTGATCTGATCATCCTCAACTTCACTTTCCTGCCTTTTCCCCATAACCCTTGATTCCCTTATGGATTAAAAATATGTCTCTCTCAGTCTTGAATACGCTGAATGACCCAACCTCGACAGCTCTCTGCAGTAAAGAATTCCACAGATTTACTCCTCTCTGAGAGAGGAAATTCCTCCTCACTTCTGTCTGAAGTAGGTGACCCTTCATTCTGAGATTCTTTCCCCGGTCCTAGTTTCTCCCACAGGGGGAAACAACCTCTCTACATCTACCCTGTCAAGCGTTCTTGGAATCTCATATGTTTTAATAAGGTCAACTTTCATTCTTCTGAACTCCAATAAGTGCAGGCTGAACCTACTCAACACCTGCACATCAGGAAGTTCTTCCATGCCCAGGATCGACAAAGTGAGCATCCATAGGGAGGCAATGGCCTCGAGGTATTATCACTAGACTATCAGTCCAGAGACCCAGGTAATACTCTGAGGACCTGGATTCGAATCCCACCACAGCAGATGATGGAATTAGGATTCAATAAAAATCTAGAATAAAGTGTCTAATGATGAACATGAATCCATTGTCATTTGTCGGGGAAAACCCATCCTGTTCACTAATGTCCTTTAGGGAATTAATTCTGCCATCCTTACCTGGTCTGACCGATGTGTGACTCCAGGCCCTTAGCAATGGTTCCCAACTAGGCCATAAATCTGTCCCAGACAGTGACACTAATACCCAGTGAAGTAATGATAAAAAATCTTCATCTTGTTCCACATGCTACTTATGCTTTACAACATTGTCTAAATAAATTACACTGTCATGGGGCTCAGCTATAACTTGATTCATAAGCTTCTGGAAGGTAGCTGCAGGTCTTTAGCTCCAATGGGGTTACTCAACATCATGTGACATTAGTATAACACATGTGGTGTGACACAAGCAGATATTTCTGGCCCTTCATGTCAATGCAACTCACCAGTAGCCTTTCTGTTGATTAATCTTAGAAAGAAACGGGACAATTGTCACTGCTAATTCTGTCAATGAAGTCTTCTCTCTGTGGGAATGGGTGTGAACATGTCTCAGTGACTGCATTCACCTTTCTCTCTGATGAAGGGTCTAGGCCCAAAACGTGAGCTTTTGTGCGCCTGAGATGCTGCTTGGCCTGTTGTGTTCATCCAGCTCCACACTTTGGTATCTAGATGATAAATCTAGTTTAGGAGCTAACACCATCAGTGAATTGTAGCTGCTTTGACCAAGTTCAATCAATTGGATTTCTAGAGTGCCCTGAATCTCTGCCTCTACCTGAGCTTGTTCCTTGACTCGCCCAATAACCGCTGTGTTTCCTCAGTCCTGCCTTTCCCATGCACACATCATGATTCTGTCATGCCATTGCCATTGGAGACTGCAGAGACCAAGTCAACGAGTGTCATTAAGACAGAGGTAGATAGATTCTTGGGGATCAAGGGGATCAAGGGGATCAAGGGGAATAGGGAGAAGGCAGCAGAGTGGCATTGAGAAATGTATCAGCCATGATTGAATGGTAGAGCATATTTGATGGGCTGAGTAGCCCAATCCTGCTGTTGGATTTTATGGTCTTAATCTCCCATCATGTGAACTTAATGTAGTATATCCAGGTGGCTCACTAAAGACTCCCTCCTACTTTTTCTGTAATCTTACAAGCTCCTCCATTGCCCTTTCTCTAAATCTGAGAACACAGTGTCTAACTGTTCCAGTATTTCTGCGGTAGTGAGTGTCATTGTAGGGGCTTCACTTTGTGAACTCACTCACTGTCTCATTCTGTTTCTACCTCACTGTCATTTTTCACTCCTCTCACCACCAGACACATTCACTCCTCCTTATACTCTTCCTTACTTTGATACCTCTTCAACGCATTTCTGTGACAGAACTGATTCCTCTTCCCACAATCAGGAGTATTTATCAGAAAAATCACTTTACTAACTCTCCTCACTACATTGTATGATCCACTGAACCTCACTTTCAGGCGTTCACCCTGCCCAAGGCTATAGTACTAACCCTTTTTCTCCCAGTGTGAATGCTCTTACTGCTGAATGTCTATCTGCTCAGTCTCTCACTGTCACCTATCAGACTGCTGAATGCCCCTAGGCTCCCCGCATGCTCCAGTGAGTCTCTAGAAATGTGCAGACATGATGCAATATTGAGGATAGACCTTCTCCCTGATCAATTTAAATGGAGCTGGAATCTCATGACCATAAACCATTCCAAATGGACTTGACCCAGTAGATTTGTTTGGGGCACTCTGTAGGCAAATAGTAAGAAATCCAATCCTTTGGGCATCTGTGACAATTTGCATTTTTTTTGCATTCATGGCATGAGGCATCATTGGCTGGGCAGCATTTATTGCCCATTCCTATCTGTCCAGAGGGCAATTAAAAGTCAACCACGTTGCTGTGGGTCTGGAGTCACATGGAGGTCAGATCAGGTAAGGATGGCAGTTTCCTTCCCAAAAGGGCATTAGTGAACCAGATGGGTTGTTCCCAACAATCAACAATGGGCTCACGGTCATCATTATATTCTTAATTCCAGATATTTATTGAATCCAACCTCCACCATCTGCCATCGCGAGATTCGAACCCGGGTCCCCAGGACATTACCTGGGTCTTTGGGTTAACCGATGGATTAACCCAATGACAATACCACTCGGTCCTTGCCTTCCCTTATTCATGGCTTTGAGAGCGTGAAGGGATCTTTCCAAAGCTCCCTGTTGTGGATGATAACACAGTTGGGCTTCAATTGTTTTATCCACAAACTGTTAATGATCTCCTGGAAAACTTTAGAGGTAAAGTTAGATCCCTGATCAGATTATATGTCACAGAAAAGTCTATAATGAGTAAAAATTATGTCAACTTTACACAACAGAGAATGTTGGAGAAACTCAGCAGGCCTGGCAGCATCATAGAATCCCTACAGTGTGGAAACAGGCCATTTGGCCCAAAAAGCCCACATCAACCTCTAAAGAACATTTCACCCAGACTCACCACACCTCCAACCCTATCCCTGTAACTCTGCATTTCCCCTGGTTAATCCACCGAACCTGCACATCTTTGGACTGTAGGAGGAAACCCATACGGACACGGGGAGAATGTGCAAACTCCTCACAGACAGTCGCCCAAGGTTGGAATCGAACCTGGGTCCCTGGTGCTGTGAGGCTGCAGTGCTAACCACTGAGCCACCGTGCAGAGAGTATCTGTGCAGAGAACGCACATTTAAAGTTTCAGGTCCAGTGACCCTTCTTCCGAACTGGGTTAATGCTACCACCATGCCCCTCGCTGTCGTAGTCGTTACAGGAATAACCTGTAGGAACCGAGTTGTCATGACTATCATTATAAAGATACCCTGATGTCCAGCTTTAGTTTTCACTAATGGGCCATTACAACTCAGTTATACCCGACTGGATAGTTTGTTAAAAATGGTTGAGGGTGTGAAAGGTGCAAGCTTGATTACATGCTGAAATTTATCCACTCGCTGACATGTCTGATATGTTTTACTGAACTGTACAACATCTTTCTGAAGCCTTGGTCATGCAAACCACCTGTTTATCTATGCCTGTGTTTTCTATATTCCTATCTGCCGTCTTTTAGAAATTCCATGTATTATTCTCAATATCTCCCTGTGCGATCTGATAAAGAACTGTCCATTCCTCATCTGCAGGTATGTGTAGGTGTCTGCACTTCCTCATCTGAACTCTGGTTTTGATCTAATAACCCTCTGGAATTCCTTCAGCATCAGTGTGAGCTGTCCGTATTCATTACGTTAACTCGGGATCAGTTTCCGAGCCTCAACTACTGAAAACACAACAAACCCCTCTTTCAAATTATCCTCATCATTAAGTTCCCCAAACATCTGCTTGTGTTATCACTGTGACCTCTGGTGATTCACTTGGTTTAGCCATTTTCCTGGATTACTGCACACAGCCCGGAAAAATACCAGGAATCTGTTCCTGGAACTGTTCACCACGTTAGCCTCACTCAGACTTTCTGTGATTACAGGTAGGGCTTTCACTTTCACTGCTGCAAAATCATTTCCCAGGAGTAACACTGCACCATCTGCAGATAATTTCCTAATTACCTCAACCCCCTCCCAACTAATCTAGACAACAAGTCCCAAACCAATTGGATTGTATACATTGGGTCTGGGTAACACTATCTACCTACTCCATTTACCAGCATTTTGGCTTACACTGAACCCCCGGAAGGAAAACTAAATCCTTCGACAGCAAGAGAGTTTGAGAAGGCCCTGCAACCCTCATGTAGTTATGGGCTCAGATTCTTCCTTTTGAGAAAAAAGGTTTATCTTCCCTTTTGCAGAAAGCCTCTTGTATCTCACATCTACCCCACCTATCCCCACCCCGCCGCTTGCACCCACAGCAGTGTCTACCTCCCAGTCTTTTAGTTGTTGTGAACACTACAATTTGAGACATTGCCTTTTCCTTCTGCTGTCCCTTTTCAAACTCATTCTTACAAGTTTCAAAAAGTCCCACTTCTAGTGCATCTGCCATTTCAAACAACTTAGTTTTGTTTTGAAGAAGGCAGTTCTGAAAATGAGTGATGCTAGAACGGGAACCTTAACTCTGTTTCTCTCTCCACCGATGTTGCCAAACCTGCTGAGATTCTCCAGTACTCTCTGTCAGTGTTTCAGGTTTTCCTGATCTCCTGTACGTTTGTCGGGGCATCTCCTCCAGGTGCCAGAAGTATTTAGCAGCCTGTAATGGAGCTTTATTTTGTTACAGTATGAAAATGCTGTCTCTGTTCATTCTTTTATCACTTATCATTCCATACTCAGTCTTATACAATCTTTTGTTCCAAAATCCCAGCCACAATGCCCCAAACTTTGTCACATCTCAGTGGAAATCAAGTCCCATTATTCCCAGTTATTCCAAATGTGAAAATATTTGCTCCATCCACCCCAAGTTCCCAATTTACCTGATTAACAAACTCAAGCTAAAAGAAACCCCTCAACAGGTTTCTGCACTGAACAAGAAAATAACTATTTCTTACAAACTAATTGTTTTTAACCCATGGAAATCAGGAAACAAAATTGTTGATTTATAACGCTCTGTAACTTCTGTTTTATTCACTCATAGGGCATGGGAGCTTCTGGCTGGGCTATATTTATTGGGCCTGGCCCGCTCTTCCCTCCCACAACAGAGGTAGGGCTCCCTCATTATGGACTTAGGGACCCTGTAGTTCTCCAGATTCAATAACATCTTCAGTAACTTTAGGTTCTGAGCATCTCCTCCCATGTCTTTATCCCAACCCACACACACCAGGCTGTGTCATTATAGGGGCTACTGCTACATCCATCCCATTGTTAGCTACTACTGGTCTCAATGAACAGTTATTAATTCCCCCAGGCTGACCTTTACACATTCCCCCTGGGATCCATCTCACCTCTTCTTTAGCATATACACCAACCCTTTTCTTGCTACAATGAGTTCTGAAGAAGAGTCACGGGATATAAAATGTTAATTCTCATTTCTCTCCATAGATGCTGCCAGGCCTGCTGAGCTTTTCCAGCAATTTCTGATACTGTTTCCAATTCCTTGGTTAGCGATGTTAATTTATCCCTCCCTTAGAATCCTTCCTGCTGACTGGAATGTTTTTGCTGACAGTCATGAATTAACACTTTAAATGTCTGCCACTGTTCATTTACTGTCATTCCCATTAATCTACCCACCTAGTTCACCATAGCTAACTCTATCCTCATTTCATTGTAATTCCCTGTATTTAAGTTAAACACAGTTGTTTTGGAGCCAGGTTTCTCACTCTCAATGTGAATATTAAATTCCATCATGTTATGATCATTAGTATCTGGAGGGAGTTTTACCGTAAGACCATATGAAATATGAACAGGAATCAGCTATTCAGCCCACAAGCCTGATCTGTCACTCAATAGGGCCATGGCTGATCTAACATTTCTCATGTTCACCCTCCTGCCCTTCCTCTAAGCCTTGATACACTGACCAATTAATAAACTATTTATCGCAGCCTCAAATGTTTACAAGGCCTCTGCAACAACACCCCCCCATTACTTTCTGTGGTAAGTGTTCCAACAGCTCTCCAAGAGAAGGAATTCCTCTCCTCTCAATCTTAATTTTTGTGCACCTTTATTTTGAGACTATACCCTCTGCTCCGAGACTCTCCCACGAGGGAAAGCATCCTCTCAGCAATTAATCTGACAAACCCCGAAGAATCATTTATGTTTCAATGAGATCCCCTCTTGTTCTCTAGTGAGTAGGGACTCAGCATCCTTAGTCTTTATTCATTAGATAATTACTCTATACCAGGATCATCCCAGTGAATCTCCTCTGAACTGCCTCCAATGAAATGATATCCTTAAATAAGGGACCACAACTGCTCTGAGGTCATTTATTAAACCTGCCTCATTACTTATTAGCAGATCTGGGGTAGCCTGCTCCCTGATTAGCTTCATGACACGTTTCTCTAGGAAGCTATCCCGAAGACACTCTGAAATTTGTTGTGAAATCTACCCTTCCCAATTTGACGAACACAATCAGCGTGAAGATTAAAGTCACCCAATATCCATGCTTTTTACATCCTTCTTTTATTTGTATATTTATAATCTTTCCCGCAGGTTGGCAATCTGTACTGTCCTCCTATCAGTGTTCCCTTTCCCTCACAATTGTTCTCATTTCATTTCTTATTAACTGTGCTATCCCACTGTCTTTTCCACCCCTCCTGTTCTTTCTGAAAGGTTAAATATCCTTGAATATGAAGTTCCCAGTTCTGTTCACCTTGTAACCATGTTTTCATAACAGCTACAAGATTATATTAGCGAGTTTTGAGAAGATTTGTAGCTCAGGTTGAGGTTCTGGATGTGAGATTGCTCACTGAGCTGGAAGGTTAGTTTTCAGACGTTTCATCACCATTCCAGGTAACGTCATCAGTGAGCCTCCGACGAAGGCTTTGTTGGAGGCTCACTGATGATGTTACCTAGAATGGTGACGAAACGTCTGAAAACTCACCTTCCAGCTCAGCGAGCAAACTCACATCCAGAACAAAATTATATTCTTTTATCTCAACTTGTGCCATCAGTTTGTCTACTTTACTCCAAGTGTTACTCTTCAAAACATTAAATACAATTTCCCTTTAGAAATCCAGGCTGACTCTTCCCAATGATCCCACCTTTTCCATGTGATTACTGATTCTATCCTGATTAATTGTTTCTAGAAGCTTCACCACCCTACCCAGCATGGGGGACTCATTTACTAAGGATCACGATTTCAAGGTGAGAGGGGAAAAGTCTTTGGGAGATGTGCATGGAAAGTTCTTTACGCAGAGGGTGGTGGGTGCCTGGAATGCGTTGCCAGTGGAGGTGGTAGAGGCGGGCACGATAGCATCATTTAAGATGTATCTGACAGATACATGAATGGGCAGGGAGCAGAGCGATACAGATCCTTGGAAAATAGGCGACTGGTTTAGATAGAGCATCTGGATCGATACAGGCTTGGAGGGCCGAAGGGCCTATTCCTGTGCTGTAATTTTCCTTGTTCTTTGTTCTTTGTCCGAGACAAAGTGTTTCTTCCCACAGTCCAAAGACATGCTGGTTAAGTGAACTGGCTGTGGAAAATGCAAGGATACAGGGATAAGGTCGGGGTGGGATCCTGTTCAGAGGACTGGTGTGGGCTTGATGGGCTGAATGGCCTACTTCCACACTGTAAGTGTTCTATAATTCATTCAAAGAGTTGGGAATCTATGAGGTCAGAGCTGAGTGGCCCTGGTGGAACCCAAACTGGGCATCACTGAGCAGGTTATTGCTGATCAGGTGCTGCTTGACAGCTCTGTTACTGACACCTTCCATCACTTTGCTGTTGATCGAGAGGAGACTAATGGGACAATATTGATCGGGTTGGATTTGTCCTGCTTTTTGTGTACAGGATATACCAGGGCAATTTTCCACATTGTCGGGTACATGCCAGTGTTGTAATGCAGTGGAAGAGCTTGGCCCGGGGAGCAGCAAGTTCTGGAGCACAGGTCTTCAGTACTGTTGCCGAAATGTTGTCAGGGCCCATAGCCTTTGCAGTATCGAGTACCTTCAGCTGTTTCTGGGCTGTGTTATGATGCAGAGGTGCTGGTGTTGGACTGGAGTGGACAAAGTTAGAAGTCACATGACACCAAGTTAAAGTCATAGACTTATCCAGTATAGTTATAGAGTAATACAGCATGGAAACAGGCCCTTCAGCCCACACTGGTCCATATTGACCACGCTGACTCAGCTAGTTCCAGTTGCCCACATTTGGTCCATATTCTTCTAAACACTTCCCATCCATGTACCTATCCAACTGTTTTTAAATGTTGCTACTGTACCTGTCTCAACCACTTTGTCTGGCAGCACATTCCGTATATACACCACTCCCTGTGTGAAGAAGTTGCCTCTCAGCTCCGCCTTAAAACTTTCCCCTCTCACTTTAAACTTATGCCCAGAGATAATGGGAACTGCAGATGCTGGAGAATCCGAGATAACAATAAAGTGTGGATGAACACAGCAGGCCAAGCAGCATCTTAGGAGCACAAAAGCTGACGTTTCGGGCCTAGACCCTTCATCAGAGAGGGGGATGGGGTGAGGGAACTGGAATAAATAGGGAGAGGGGGGAGGCGGACCGAAGATGGGTGGAGCAGAGGTAGGTGGAGAGGAGAGTATAGCGGGGGAGGTGGGGGGGGATCGGTCAGTCCAGGGAGGACGGACAGGTCAAAGGGGCGGGATGAGGTTAGTAGGTGGGAAATAGAAGTGTGGCTTGAGGTGGGAGGAGGGGATAGGTGAGAGGAAGAACAGGTTAGGGAGGCGGGACGAGCTGGGCTGGTTTTGGGATGCAGTGGGGGAAGCGGAGATTTTGAAGCTGGTGAAGTCCACATTGATACCATTGGGCTGCAGGGTTCCCAGGCGGAATATGAGTTGCTGTTCCTGCATTCTTCGGGTGGCATCATTGTGGAACTGCAGGAGGCCCATGATGGACATGTCATCTAAAGAATGGGAGGGGGAGTTGAAATGGTTCACGACTGGGAGGTGCAGTTGTTTATTGCGAACCGAGCGGAGGTGTTCTGAAAAGCAGTCCCCAAGCCTCCGCTTGGTTTCCCCAATGTAGAGGAAGCCACACCAGGTACAATGGATGCAGTATACCACATTGGCAGATGTGCAGGTGAACCTCTGCTTTATGTGGTAGGCTGCAGGAACAGCAAGTCATATTCCACTTGGGAACCCTGCAGCCCAATGGTATCAATGTGGACTTCACAAGCTTCAAAATCTCCCCCTCCCCCTCTGCATCCCAAAACCAGCCCAGGTCGTCCCCTCCCCCCACTGCATCACTAAACCAGCCCAGCTCGTCCTCGCCTCCCTAACCTTTTCTTCCTCTCACCTATCCCCTCATCCCACCTCAAGCCGCACCTCCATTTCCTACCTACTGACCTCATCCCACCCCCTTGACCTGTCCGTCCTCCCTGAACCGACCTATTCCCTCCCTACCTCCCCACCACCTATCTTCTCCTCCAGCCATCTTCAGTCCGCCTCCCCCTCTCTCCTTATTTATTTCAGAATCCGCTCCCCGTCCCCCTTTTCTGATGAAGGGTCTAGGCCCGAAACGTCAGCTTTTGTGCTCCTAAGATGTTGCTTGGCCTGATGTGTTCATCCAGCTCCACACTTTGTTATCTTAAACTTACGCCCTTCTAGTTTTCAATTCCTCATCTTTAGGAAAAAGGCTACATGTATTCATCCTATCTACACCTCTCATGATTTTCTACACCACAGTAAGGTCTCCCCTCATTCTCCTACGTTCCAAGGAATAAAGTCTTATCCTGGCCAATATCTCCCTATCACTCAGGCCTACTAGTCCTGGCAACATCCTCATAAATCTCCTTTGCACACTCTCCAGTTTAACTATGTCTTTCCTACAACAGGGTGAGAACCAAAAACTGTTCACAATACTCCAGGTGCAGTCTCACCAACGATTTATACAACTGTAACGTAAAATCCTAACACCTGTACTCGATGCCTCAATTGGTGAAGGCCAGCATGTTAAATGCTCTCTTCACTACCCTGTCCACCTGTGATGATGCTTTCAATGAACTGTGTACTTCTACTCCTCGGTCCCTCTGTTCCACAACACTCCTCAGGACCTTACCATTTACTGTATAAGTCCTCCCTCAGTTTGACTTTCCAAAGTGTGAAACCTCACACGTATCTGTATTGAATTGCATTTGCCTATCCTCAGCTCACTTCCCCATCTGATCAAGATCCTACCTTTGTATCATCTGCAAACTTGCTAATCATGCCTTGTAAATTCACATCCAGATCATTTATGTAAGTAACAAGTAACAAAGGTCCCAAAGCCACTAGTCACAGGCCTCCAGTGTGAGAAACAATCTTCAACCATCACCCTCTGCTTCCTACCATTGAACCAGTTTTGAATCCAATTAGCTAGATCTCCCTGGATCCCATGTGATCTAATCTTCATGACTAGTCTGCTGTGTGAACCTTGTCAAAGACTTACTAAAGTCCATATAGACAGCATCCACTGCCCTACCCTCACCTATCCTCTTGGTTACCTCTTCAAAAAACTCTAAAAGATTTGTCAGACATGACCTTACCTGACAAAGGGGCAGTGCACAAAAGCTTGTGATTTTAAACAAACCTGTCTGTCTGTAAAAACTGAAAGAGCTGCAGATGCTGTAAATCAGGAACAGAAGCAGAAGTTGCTGGAAAAGCTCAGCAGGTGTGAGGAAAGGTCACCAAACCTGAAACCTTAACTCTGATTTTTCTTCTCAGTTGCCACCAGACTCCTGGTTTTGTTTCTGTTGGACGATAAGCTAGTGTTGTGTGATTTCAGAACTGTGTTAGACTGTTCATGGCAGTGTGTTCTGTGAAGTGACAACTTGTACAGGGCTCTGCTGGGTTCACTATCTGCTGGTTTTCCTTTGAGATTGGCTGCTGTGGGATTCACTGTTATTTGGGGGATTTGCAGTTTTGTGGTTGGGTCGAGCACGGGGCAGGTTTTGATGATTTTCCTGATGAATCAGGGCTTCCTCTCAAACTCCAGCTTGTGTATTGTCCTGGTCTCCACGGAGACCAAGTAAACAAACCGCAGATTAACCGAGAGAGGGAGACATATAGAGAGAGAACATGTCCCGACTCGAGGCCAGGCAAAACAGACAGGTGGGCAACTGAGCAGACATTGACAGTGAGAGAGAGAGGCAGAGAGGCAGAGAGAGAGAGAGAGACACAGAGAGAGAGAGAGATACAGAGAGGGTGAGACGGACAGAGAAGGAGGGAGAGAAAGGTTTGGAAGTGAGAGAGAGAGAGAGACAGAGAGAAAGAGAGAGACAGTGAGAGACAGAGACGGAGGGAGAGTGACACACACAGACAGAGAGAAAGGGATCAGAAGGATTGCGGATTGTGGGAGACAGAGACAGAGGAAGAGAGAGTGACAGATAGAGACAGAGAGGAAGTGGATAGAGAGACTGAGAGAGACAGAGCCAGACAGGGAGAGAGGTAAGAGTTACAGGGCGAGAAAGTAAAGAGAAGGAGGAGATAGAGAGTTTGAGATTCACATAGAGAGAAATAGAGTGGGGTGATGGGCTATGAGTTGGATTGAGTTGTGTGAGTCACTAGAGGAGAGATTTAGAGGCAGAGGGAGGGTTGCTTATTAATGAGCCTGAGGGGCTTGAGGATCAGAGTGTGCTGGGGGGTGGAAGGGGGTGGAATTGATGGTGTCAGTTAGTGGGTGTTTAGTTAGGAATGGATTCTGAGGACATGAGGATTAGAGGAAAAAGTTAGCTCATTGAGCTCAGTGAGAGAGAGTGGCTACTCTCTGGTGGCAGGGCTGAACACACCATTCACCCCAAACCCCACCCAGCACCCACCAGCACAGAGAATTTACAGCAGCAACTGACCAAGAACTGACCACAGTGACCAGCAACTGACCACTAAGTGGCCAAGAACTGACCACTAAGTGACCATCAGTGACGAGAAAAAGGACAGAAATTGATCAGTGATTCGCCAATGAGTAACTGATGACTGATAAGCAGAAACAATTAAAGGACAGCCAGTGATCAGAAGAGGCCAAGATCGGAGAGTGAGGACCAGAGTAACGAGCAGAGAGCAGTAACGGCCCGGCAACAGAGGAACAGTAAGCAGTGAACCTTTGCACAAGACAGATCGGTGACTACCTGCTGGAGACATGTCTCATAGGTTAGTGTCAGACACTGAGTGCATCTCGCAGCAAACAGAGACATGGAGCTGCCGTGGTTCATAAAAACAGCTCGCCATCACCTTCTCAAACGCAATTCGGCACAGGCAATAAACGCTGGGCTCAGCCAGCAGCTCCCTGATCCAATTAGTGAATTAATATAACCACTCAGTCAGTGCTGAGGGAGTGTCGGAGGGTCCGTGCTGAGGGAGTGTCGGAGGGTCAGTGCTGAGGGAGTGTCGGAGGGTCAGTGCTGGGGGAGTGTCGGAGGGTCAGTGCTGAGGGAGTGTCGGAGGGTCAGTGCTGAGGGAGTGTCGGAGGGTCAGTGCTGGGGGAGTGTCGGAGGGTCAGTGCTGAGGGAGTGTCGGAGGGTCAGTGCTGAGGGAGTGTCGGAGGGTCCGTGCTGAGGGAGTGTCGGAGGGTCAGTGCTGGGGGAGTGTCGGAGGGTCCGTGCTGAGGGAGTGTCGGAGGGTCAGTGCTGGGGGAGTGTCGGAGGGTCCGTGCTGAGGGAGTGTCGGAGGGTCAGTGCTGAGGGAGTGTCGGAGGGTCAGTGCTGGGGGAGTGTCGGAGGGTCAGTGCTGAGGGAGTGTCGGAGGGTCAGTGCTGAGGGAGTGTCGGAGGGTCCGTGCTGAGGGAGTGTCGGAGGGTCAGTGCTGAGGGAGTGTCGGAGGGTCAGTGCTGAGGGAGTGTCGGAGGGTCCGTGCTGAGGGAGTGTCGGAGGGTCCGTGCTGAGGGAGTGTCGGAGGGTCAGTGCTGAGGGAGTGTCGGAGGGTCAGTGCCGGGGGAGTGTCGGAGGGTCAGTGCCGAGGGAGTGTCGGAGGGTCAGTGCCGAGGGAGTGTCGGAGGGTCAGTGCTGAGGGAGTGTCGGAGGGTCAGTGCCGAGGGAGTGTCGGAGGGTCAGTGCTGAGGGAGTGTCAGAGGGTCAGTGCTGAGGGAGTGTCGGAGGGTCAGTGCTTAGGGAGAGGGCACTGTCGGAGGGTCAGTGCTGAGGGAGTGTCGGAGGGTCAGTGCTGAGGGAGTGTCGGAGGGTCAGTGCTGGGGGAGTGTCGGAGGGTCCGTGCTGAGGGAGTGTCGGAGGGTCAGTGCTGAGGGAGTGTCGGAGGGTCAGTGCTGGGGGAGTGTCGGAGGGTCAGTGCTGGGGGAGTGTCGGAGGGTTAGTGCTGGGGGAGTGTCGGAGGGTCAGTGCTGGGGGAGTGTCGGAGGGTCAGTGCTGAGGGAGTGTCGGAGGGTCAGTGCTGAGGGAGTGTCGGAGGGTCAGTGCTGAGGGAGTGTCGGAGGGTCAGTGCTGGGGGAGTGTCGGAGGGTCAGTGCTGAGGGAGTGTCGGAGGGTCAGTGCTGAGGGAGTGTCGGAGGGTCAGTGCTGAGGGAGAGGGCACTGTCGGAGGGTCAGTGCTGAGGGAGCGGGCACTGTCGGAGGGTCAGTGCTGAGGGAGCGGGCACTGTCGGAGGGTCAGTGCTGAGGGAGCGGGCACTGTCGGAGGGTCAGTGCTGAGGGAGCGGGCACTGTCGGAGGGTCAGTGCTGAGGGAGTGTCGGAGGGTCAGTGCTGAGGGAGTGTCGGAGGATCAGTGCTGAGGGAGAGGGCACTGTCGGAGGGTCAGTGCTGAGGGAGCGGGCACTGTCGGAGGGTCAGTGCTGAGGGAGCGGGCACTGTCGGAGGGTCAGTGCTGAGGGAGTGTCGGAGGGTCAGTGCTGAGGGAGAGGGCACTGTCGGAGGGTCAGTGCTGAGGGAGCGGGCACTGTCGGAGGGTCAGTGCTGAGGGAGAGGGCACTGTCGGAGGGTCAGTGCTGAGGGAGCGGGCACTGTCGGAGGGTCAGTGCTGAGGGAGAGGGCACTGTCGGAGGGTCAGTGCTGAGGGAGCGGGCACTGTCGGAGGGTCAGTGCTGAGGGAGCGGGCACTGTCGGAGGGTCAGTGCTGAGGGAGAGGGCACTGTCGGAGGGTCAGTGCTGAGGGAGCGGGCACTGTCGGAGGGTCAGTGCTGAGGGAGCGGGCACTGTCAGAGGGTCAGTGCTGAGGGAGTGTCGGAGGGTCCGTGCTGAGGGAGAGGGCACTGTCGGAGGGTCCGTGCTGAGGGAGAGGGCACTGTCGGAGGGTCAGTGCTGAGGGAGCGGGCTCTGTCAGAGGGTCAGTGCTGAGGGAGTGTCGGAGGGTCAGTGCTGAGGGAGTGTCGGAGGGTCAGTGCTGAGGGAGAGGGCACTGTCAGAGGGTCAGTGCTGAGGGAGAGGGCACTGTCAGAGGGTCAGTGCTGATGGAGTGTCGGAGGGTCCGTGCTGAGGGAGAGGGCACTGTCAGAGGGTCAGTGCTGAGGGAGTGTCGGAGGGTCAGTGCTGAGGGAGAGGGCACTGTCGGAGGGTCAGTGCTGAGGGAGTGTCGGAGGGTCAGTGCTGAGGGAGTGTCGGAGGGTCAGTGCTGAGGGAGAGGGCACTGTCGGAGGGTCAGTGCTGAGGGAGTGGGCACTGTCGGAGGGTCAGTGCTGAGGGAGAGGGCACTGTCGGAGGGTCAGTGCTGCGGGACCGGGCGCTGTCGGAGGGTCAGTGCTGAGGGAGCGCTGCACTGTCGGAGGGTCAGTGCTGAGGGAGTGCCGCACTGTCGGAGGGTCAGTGCTGAGGGAGCGGGCACTGTCGGAGGGTCAATGCTGAGGGAGCGGGCACTGTCGGAGGGTCAGTGCTGAGGGAGCGGGCACTGTCGGAGGGTCAGTGCTGAGGGAGCGGGCACTGTCGGAGGGTCAGTGCTGAGGGAGTGTGCACTGTCGGAGGGTCAGTGCTGGGGGAGTGCTGCAATGCACTGTTCCCATCAAACACCCTTAGAGTCATAAACCTGTACAACATGGAAACAGACCCTTCAGCCCATTTTATCCATGCCGACCACATGTCCTAAATTAAACTCGTCCCTTTTGACAGCTTCTAGCCCATATCCCACTAAACCCTTCCCATTCACGTCCCCATCCAGGTGCGTTTTGAATGTTGTCACTGTACCAGTCTCCAGTACTTCCTCCGACAGCTCACTCCATGCACATACCTTCAACTTCCACTCGCCTTTTAACACTGTTTAAGTTCTATCTGACAAAGTTTTGATTTAAATAGGATTAATTTAAAAGCCAGAAGAACTGCAGATGATGTAAATCAGAAAGAGAAACAGAAATTGCTGGAAAAGCTCAGCAGTTAAGGCAGCATCTGTGAAAATAAATCAGAGTTAATATTTTGGGTCCAGTTCTGGGGAAGGGTCGCTCAGCCTGAAACATTAACTCTGACTTTCTTGCCACTTAATCTTGCCAGACCTGCTGGGTTTTTCCAGCAACTTCTGTTTTTGTCTTTTATACAAAATAAAACTGGAGATATTCTCACTCAACCGTGAACAATCTCAATTCTCACTGTCATTGTAGAGTCACTGACATTGACAGCACAGAAAAAGGCCCTTCAGCCCAACAATTCTGTGCCAATCATTAACAACCACCTCATTGTTCTAGCCCCATTTCCCAGCCCTTAGCCCATAGCTGTGTGTGCCTTGACATCACAAGGGCACATTTAAAACCGTCTTCAATGTGATGAGGGTTTCTGTCTCTGCCCTATCCTCACAGGCAGTGAGTTCCAGATCCATCCTCTGGTGAAAAAAGGTTTTCCTCACATCCTGCCTGAACGTCCTGCCCCTTCCCTTAAATCTGTGCTCCTGATCATTGATCCCTCCCTCAAGGGGAACATGTTTCTTTCTGTGTCCCTCATCATTTTATACACTTCATTCGCATCCCCTCTCAATCTCCTCTGCTCTAGGGAAATCATCCCAGTCTGTCCAATCCTGAAACTGTCCAGCCCCAGGCAACATCCTGGCAAATCTCCCTGCACTCTCTCCAGTGCTGTTACATGCCTCCAATAATGTGGATTCCTGAACTGCTCACAATATTCTCTCTGTGACCCAACCTAACCTGTTCTTAAACACTATGCCTTGGCTAATAAAAGCAAGTCTCCCAAATGCCATCTTAACTACTTTAACCAACTTTGCTGATACTTTAAGGGACGACTGTACATGCTCAGTCAGGTCCCTCTGATCCTCGGTGCTTCCCAGGCTCCTACTCTTCATCATGTGTTCCCTTACCTTGTTTGCCCTGCCCAAATGCATCACTGCACACTTATCCAGATTGAATTCAATGTGGCCCTGACAGCCCATCTTTATCCCTCCATAATCTAAGGCAATCTTCCCACCATTTACCACCCTCTAATTTTCACATCACCTGTGAAGATGCCACTGTAGTCCTGCAGTTCTTCCTTTTCCCTTTCTGCACAGCAGATTCCCTTCCCTCACTTCTCTCCCCTGCACAGTCATCTCCCCGGACAATATTCAGAATGGGGTACATCTGCTGGAAAGGGGGTGGCCATGGGGCCTGCAATGCTGTTCTGGCCAGCGTGCCTAGGCAGCTCTCTCTGTTCTGAGGCAGCCTGTACTCTCTGGAACAGGAATGTAGAGCTCTGTGTGTGTCTGACGGGTTGGATTTTGATAATGAAACCTCAATTTATTGTCAGTTTGTGACAGCGTCTCTATCCCACTCTCAGCACCTACAACCAGCTCTTTCAACAAGCTCAAAATGCCCTGAATGACATTCTCGAACTGGAGTCTGCCAGCTCCACCCTGGACATAACCAAAGACGCTGCAGCCTTTTCCCGACACCAGAACAATCTCTACATCAAATACATCCGGATATTCCGCAAACTGGAGGTTGTCCATGATCAGATCGCTCATCCTCAGAAGTGGAAGGTGGTGGAGATGCTCCTGGAAGGAGTGATGGGGCGGATTATCGAGGTGCGGAGGGAGATGGTTGATAAAGGACTTTCTGAGTTTCACTTCATGGATGATGTGATCCAGGACCTGAAACTGACCCCGGTGCGTATGGAGAGAGCGACCCCAGCACTGGCTATGTGTGTCTGTGCGTCTGTCTGTGTGTGCGTCTGTGTGTCCGTGCGTCTGTCTGTGCGTCTATGTGTGTGTCTGTGTGTGTGTCTGTCTGTGTGTGTGTCTGTCTGTCTGTCTGTGTGTCTGTCTGTGCGTCTGTCTGTGAGTCTGTCTGTGTGTGTGTCTGTGTGTCTATGTTACTGTCTATGTGCGTCTGTCTGTATGAGCGTCTGTCTGTCCATCTGTCTATGTGTGTCTCTGTGTGTGTGTGTGTGTGTGTGTGTGTGTGTGTGTGAGAGAGTCTGCCTGTGCATCTGTCTGTGTGTAGATGCATAAAACCATAAGAAATAGCAACAAGGGGAGGCCATTCAGCCCCTCGAGCCTGCCCTGCTGTTCAATAAGATCATGGCTGACCCAACATTCCTCACTTTCACTTTCCTGCCCTTTCCTGTAAACACTGATTCCTGACTGATCAATATCTACCTCAGCTTTAAACATACAAGGCCTGTGTCCCCACAGCTCTCTGTGGTAAGGAGGTCCAAACAATCTCAACCCTCTGAGAGAAGAAATTCCTCCTCATCTCAGTCTTAAATTGGTGCCCCTTTACAGTGAGACTATACCCTCTGGTCTTAGACTATCCCATGCAGGGAAACACCCTCTCAGCATTTCCACTGTCAAGCCCCTTAAGAATCCTTTGTGTTTCAATGAGATCACTTTTCATAAATCTAAACCTGAGTGAGCAGAGTTTCGATCTGTTTAAGGCTTTGCTCACCAGACAATCCCTCCATACCAGGGATCATCCCAGTGAACTATCTCTGAACTGCCTTCAATGAAATGATCTTGTTCCTTAAATAATGAGACCAAAACTGTTCACAGTACTCCCACTGAGCAGATCAGAGAGAGCCACTGAAGTTGACCATCTTTCCAACAAGGGCCAGCAATCCCCAGGGCTGCAAACCAGGAAATGTCCCATTCCTAGATAATAAAATGTGAGGCTGGATGAACACAGCAGGCCAAGCAGCATTCCTCCTGCCTGAGACCCCCACTCCTCTCTCTGTGCTGAATTCTAACCCTAGGTCCATGAGCTGCCTGCTTGTGTAACAAACAATTTTGGTGGCTCCTTATCAAAACTTTGTAAAAATCCAAATGTTTAGAACTTGTATCTACACAGCAAACTACAAGATCGAATAATAGCTTTATCCTTTGTAGCAGCACGGTGGCTCAGTGGTTAGCACTGCTGCCTTAAAGCATCAGGGACCCAGGTTCAATTCCAGCCTCGGGTGACTGCCTGTGTGGAGTTTGCATGTTCTCACTGTGTCTGCATGGATTTCCTCCCATAGTCCAAAGATGTGCAGGCTGGATGGATCGGCCAGGCTAAGTTATCCATAATATTCAGGGATGAGTCGATTCAGTGGATTGGATATGGGTCTGGGTGGGTTGCTGTTAGAGGGTTGGTGTGGACTTGTTTGGCTGAATGGCCTGTTTCCTTATTATTAAACTATGTTGTCTCTGCATGTAATCAGACAGGGATTTTCCAAGGTCCTTGTAACTATACCCTTTTAGAACATAGAACATTACAGCACAGTACAGGCCCTTCGGCCCTCAATGTTGTGCCGACCTGTCATACCGATCTGAAGCCCAGCTTAAAGCACCATCCTGGCCTGTAACCGCTTTCCCTCTCCCATTCATCCCAAAATAAATGTTCTCCTACAAAATGTTTTCTAATACAGGATCAAAAGTAGTGCATGAGATAACACGGCGAGGAGCTGGATGAACACAACAGGCCCAAAACATCAGCTTTCCTGCTCTACCGATGCTGCTTGGCCTGCTGTGTTCATCCAGCTCCTCACCTTGTTATCTCAGATTCTCAAGCATCTGAAGTTCCCATTATTTCTCAAAAATAGAGCAGCTTCTTCGTTTCCACATTTAGCAAGATTTGGGGAGCATAGGATGGGGAAGGAAACTGCAGGGGATGGGCACAGTAGAAATGTGGAGCTTATTCAAGGGAAAGCTCCTGTTTGTCCTAGATAAGTATATACCTATCAGGCAGGGAGGAAGCTGCAGAGTGCGGGAGCCGTGGTTTACGACGGAGGTGGAATCTCTGGTCAAGAGGAAGAAGAAGGCTTATGTTAGGATGAGATGTGAAGGCTCAGTTAGGGTGCTTGAAGGCTACAAGGTAGCCAGGAAAGACCCAAAGAGAGAGCTCAGAAGAGCCAGGAGGAGACATGAGAATTTGTTGGCGGATAGGATCAGGGTAAACCCTAAGGCTTTCTACGGTATTTAAGGAATAAAAGAATGACGAGAGTAAGATGAGGGCCAATCAAGGATAGTAGTGGTAAGTTGTGTGTGGAGTCAGATGAGATAGGGGAAGCACTAAATGAATATTTTTCAACAGTATTCACTCTAGAAAACGACAATGTTGTTGAGGAGAATACTGAGATACAGGCTACTAGACGAGGTGGGATTGAGGTTCACAAGGAAGAGGTATTAGAAATCCTTCAGAGGGTGAAGTTAGATAAGTCCCCTGGGCTGGATGGGATTTATCCTCGAATCCTCTGGGAAGCCAGGGAGGCGATTGCCGAGCCTTTGGCATTGATCATTAACTCGTCATTGTCTACAGGAATAGTGCCAGACGACTGGAGGATAGCAAATGTGGTTCCCCTGTTCAAGAGGGGGAAGTAGAGACAACCCTGGTAATTATAGACCAGTGAGCCTTACCTCAGTTGTTGGTAAAGTGTTGGAAAAGGTTATAAGGGATAGGATTTATAATCATCCAGAAAAAGAATAAGTTGATGAGGGATAGTCAGCACGGTTTTGTGAAGGGTAGGTCGTGCCTCACAAACCTTATTGAGTTCTTTGAGAAGGTGACCAAACAGGTAGATGAGAGTAAACCGGTTGATGTGGTGTATATGGATTTCAGCAAGGCGTTTGATAAGGTTCCCCACAATAGGCTATTGTACAAAATGGAGGAATGGAATTGTGGGAGATATAGCAGTTTGGATCGGAAATTGGCTTGCTGAAAGAAGACAGAGGGTGGTAGTTGACAGGAAATGTTTATCCTGAGTTACTAGTGGTGTACCGCAAGGGTCGGTGTTGGGTCCACTGCTGTTTGTCATTTTTATAAACGACCTGGATGTGGGCGTAGAAGGATGGGTTAGTAAATTTGCAGACGACACTAAGGTCGGTGGAGTTGTGGATAGTGACAAAGGATGCTGTAGGTTGCAGAGAGACATAGATAAGCTGCAGAGCTGGGCTGAGAGGTGGCAAATGGAGTTTAATGCAGACAAGTGTGAGGTGATGCACTTTGGTAGGAGTAACCGGAAGGCAAAGTACAGGGCTAATGGTAAGATTCTTGGTAGTGTAGATGAACAGAGAGATCTCGGTGTCCATGTACACAGATCCTTGAAAGTTGCCACCCAGGTTGACAGGGCTGTTAAGAAGGCATACAGTGTTTTAGCTTTTATTAATAGAGGGATCGAGTTCTAGAACCAAGAGGTTGTGCTGCAGCTGTACAAAACTCTGGTGCGGCCGCACTTGGAGTATTGCATACAGTTCTGGTCACCGCATTATAAGAAGGATGTGGAAGCTTTGGAAAGGGTGCAGAGGAGATTTACTAGGATGTTGCCTGGTATGGAGGGAAGGTCTTACGAGGGAAGGCTGAGGGACTTGAGGCTGTTTTCATTAGAGAGAAGAAGGTTGAGAGGTGACTTAATTGAAATATATAAAATAATCAGAGGGTTAGATAGGGTGGATAGGGAGAGCCTTTTTCCTAGGATGGTGACGGCGAGCACGAGGGGGCATAGCTTTAAATTGAGGGGTGAAAGATATAGGACAGATGTCAGAGGTAGTTTCTTTACTCAGAGAGTAGTAAGGGAATGGAACGCTTTGCCTGCAACGGTAGTAGATTCGCCAACTTTAGGTACATTTAAGTCGTCATTGGACAAGCATATGGACGTACATGGAATAGTGTAGGTTAGATGGGCTTGAGATCGGTATGACAGGTCGGCACAACATCGAGGGCTGAAGGGCCTGTACTGTGCTGTAATGTTCTATGTTCTATGATTCTGTCTTTGAATGCTCATTACATCCATCATTCTCAGTTCTTTACAGTTACTGATTAATGTAGCCACAGGAGGGCAGCAGAGCTCCATGTGAATTCGGCAAACAGTAAAACACACAGAACCTATTATCCACAACCTGTTCACACTCATTCTGCTCACATCTACACTGCTCACTGTTCACTCTTACATTGATCACACTCAGTGTTTGCATTCTTTATGTGTGCACTTTTTACATCCATCCTGCCCTCACTACCCACACATTGCTCACTGCCTCATCAATATTCAGGTTTATTCAGACCTTTGAGAAGTCTTAGATAATAAAATGTGAGGCTGGATGAACACAGCAGGCCCAGCAGCATCTCAGGAGCACAAAAGCTGACGTTTCGGGCCTCGACCCTTCATCAGAGAGGGGGATGGGGAGAGGGAACTGGAATAAATAGGGAGAGAGTTGGCGGCGGGGTGGGGGGGGGGGGGGGGGGGGGCGGACCGAAGATGGAGAGAAAAGAAGATAGGTGGAGAGGAGAGTATAGGTGGGGAGGTAGGGAGGGGATAGGTCAGTCCGGGGAAGACGGACAGGTCAAGGAGGTGGGATGAGGTTAGTAGGCAGATGGGGGAGCGGATTGGGGTGGGAGGAAGGGATGGGTGAGAGGAAGAACAGGTTAGGGAGGCAGAGACAGGTTGGACTGGTTTTGGGATGCAGTGGGTGGGGGGGAAGAGCTGGGCTGGTTGTGTGGTGCAGTGGGGGGAGGGGACAAACTGGGCTGGTTTAGGGATGCGGTGAGGGAAAGGAAGATTTTGAAACTGGTGAAGTCCACATTGATACCATTATGCTGCAGGGTTCCCAGGCGGAATATGAGTTGCTGTTCCTGCAACCTTCGGGTGGCATCATTGTGGCACTGCAGGAGGCCCATGATGGACATGTCGTCTAAAGAATGGGAGGGGGAGTGGAAATGGTTCACGACTGGGAGGTGCAGTTGTTTATTGCGAACCGAGCGGAGGTGTTCTGCAAAGCGGTCTCCAAGCCTCCGCTTGGTTTCCCCAATGTAGAGGAAGCCACACCGGGTACAGTGGATGCAGTATACCACATTGGCAGATGTGCAGGTGAACCTCTGCTTCATGTGGAATGTCATCTTGGGGCCTGGGATGGGGTGAGGGAGGAGGTGTGGGGGCAAGTGTAGCATTTCCTGCGGTTGCAGGGGAAGGTGCCGGGTATGGTGGGGTTGGAGGGCAGTGTGGAGCAAACAAGGGAGTCACAGAGAGAGTGGTCTCTCCGGAAAGCAGACAAGGGTGGGGATGGAAAAATGTCTTGGGTGATGGGGTCGGATTGTAAATGGCGGAAGTGTCGGAGGATGATGCGTTGTATCCGGAGGTTGGTAGGGTGGTGTGTGAGAACGAGGGGGATCCTCTTTGGGCGGTTGTGGCGGGGGCGGGGTGTGAGGGATGTGTTGCAGGAAATGCGGGAGACGCGGTCAAGGGCGTTTTCGACTACTGTGGGGGGAAAGTTGTGGTCCTTGAAGAACTTGGACATCTGGGATGTGCGGGAGTGGAATGTCTTATCGTGGGAGCAGATGCGGCGGAGGCGGAGGAATTGGGAATAGGGGATGGAATTTTTGCAGGAGGGTGGGTGGGAGGAGGTGTATTCTACGTAGATGTGGGAGTCGGTGGGCTTGAAATGGGCATCAGTTACAAGCTGGTTGCCTGAGATGGAGACTGAGAGGTCCAGCAAGGTGAGGGATGTGCTGGAGATGGCCCAGGTGAACTGAAGGTTGGGGTGGAAGGTGTTGGTGAAGTGGAAGAAGGAACAGCAACTCATATTCCGCCTGGGAACCCTGCAGCCTAATGGTATCAATGTGGACTTCACCAGTTTCAAAATCTCCCCTTCCCCAACTGCATCCCTAAACCAGCCCAGTTCGTCCGCTCCCCCCACTGCACCACACAACCAGCCCAGCTCTTCCCCCCCACCCACTGCATCCCAAAACCAGTCCAACCTGTCTCTGCCTCCCTAACCGGTTCTTCCTCTCACCCATCCCTTCCTCCCACCCCAAGCCGCACCCCCATCTCCTACCTACTAACATCATCCCACCTCCTTGACCTGTCCGTCTTCCCTGGACTGACCTATCCCCTCCTTACCTCCCCACCTATACTCTCTCCACCTATCTTCTTTTCTCTCCATCTTCGGTCCGCCTCCCCCTCTCTCCCTATTTATTCCAGAACCCTCACCCCATCCCCCTCTGTGATGAAGGGTCTAGGCCCGAAACATCAGCTTTTGTGCTCCTGAGATGCTGCTTGGCCTGCTGTGTTCATCCAGCTTCACATTTTATTATCTTGGAATTCTCCAGCATCTGCAGTTCCCATTATCTTTGAGAAGTCTTGTTGGTTATTGGTGTCAGTGTTCACTAATGAGGGGGATGATGTACACATAGAAATCAGTGACAAGGAATAATTAATTGGATCCAGAAATGGCTGTGTGGCAGGAAGTAGAGGATGATGGTCATGGGGTGTCTTTGTGACTGTAAGCTTCTGTCCAAAGGGGTCCTGCAGGGATCATTGTTTGGGCCCTTGCTGTTTGTGGTATATATAAATCATCTGGACTTGAATATAGAAGGTTGATCAGTTGGTTTGTGGAAATGAAAATTGGTTGTGTGGTAAATGGTGAGGAGTATAGCTGAGGCTAAGGAGGGTGTTGATGGACTGGTCAGATAGGCTGTTAAGTGGCAAATGAAATTCAATCGAGATAATTATAAGATGATGTATTTGGGCAGGGCATACAAGGCAAGGAATACTTGATGAACCAGAGGACTCTGGGAAACATGAGGATCAGAGGGATCTTGACGTGCATGTACACCAGTCATGTAAGGTAGTGGGACAGATAGATAAATTGATGAAGGAAGCATATAGGATACTTGCCTTTATTTGTTGTGGCATAGTGTTTAAGAGCAGGGAGGGGGACAATAACTGCACAGAGGCTGGTATCCTGTTACCAAGCCACCCTTTATTTACTTGTGGGCAGTACACTGGCTGTGGCCAGCCAGCTCGGAGTCAGTCCCCTGAATTGAGGAGATTCTAAATCCCCTGTTAATATTGGTCAGCCAGGGTCCTCCTGATTGGCCCAGGTTAACAACCCCAATCAAGGATCACATAGTCAACAGGGTCAATCTAGTTCCAACCACTACAGGAGCTGATGCTGGGTCTGCATAATGTGTTCTATACAGTGCAGGCATTGAGTGCAGTTCTGGAATCCACACTATCGGAGGGATGTGATATCACTGGAGGGGGTACAGGGGAGGTTTATCAGGTTGTTGCCTGGGGATGGAGAATTTCAATGATGAAGTGAGAGTGGACAGACTGGGAGTTATTTTCCTTGGAGCAGCAGGCACTGATAGAAACACGATTGAACTGTATAACATGATAAGGCGCAGGGGCAGTGCAGACTGGAAGAAACTTCCTCCCCTTTCTACAGTGATCAATGACTGCAGTGGTAGGGGTAAGGGGCAGGATGTTCAGAAGCGATGTGAGGGAAACCTTTTTGCCAGAGGATCGGAGGAATCTGGAACTCACTGCCTCAAGGTACAAACCCTGGTTATGTTAAGGAAATATTTAAATGTACATTTGCAATACCGAGGAACACAAGCCTATCAGCCAAATGCTGGAAAATGGGATTAGAAATAGCCTGGGCATTAAGGGGAATTTGCAAGTCGGTAAGCAGTGACTATTGTGCACAGTAAGATCCCACAACCTGAAATATGATTCTGACTGGAGATCTGTTTTATTGTGTGTGTCAGTGTTGTAATAACTCCACAGTGGCTGGTATACTGTCACCAAATGGGAATACCACCCCCTCCAAGCTGTCCCCCAAGCCACTCACCATCCTGACTTGGAAATATATCGCCGTTCCTTCACTGTCACTGGGTCAAAATCCTGGAATTGCCTCCCTAATGGTATTGTGGGTCAACGCACAGCACACAGACTGGAACAGTTCAAGAAGACAGCTCACCCCCAACTTCTCAAGGGGGCAAATAGGGATGGATAACAATTGCTGGGCCCAGCAAAGATGCCCACATCCCACAAATGAATAGAAAATGAAGCCCCCCTTTACTTACACAGGGAGAGTCCAGGACACTGATCCAGCTCCCTCAGAGCTAACTCTCAGAGTGAACAAAACTACTGTTTCTATCTGTCAGCCAGGGCTCCCTGATTGGACCAGATTAACAGCCCCAATCAGGGAACTCATATTCTATGAGGTGCACTTGGCCGATCTTGTTATAATTACTACATTCCTTCCCTCCTCGGGTCAGAGGAAGTCAGTCTGTTATTTTTCTTGTCGGCCCACCTAGGGTATTTTCACACCAGGCTCAGTTCCTCTGATTCAGCCTCAGATACAGTGTGTACCGGGGGGCAGCCTGCCTCTTGTGCCCGGGGCATCTTGGCAGAAATTCATCCTCATCTTCAGGCGATAAAGGCATTGAGGCTGTGACATCCACCTGTTACCATCTCACCATCAGAGGTTTCTCTGGTGCTAAACGGAGGGTAGAACCCATGGTAGAACCCAACAGCTGTTCTCAGGGGCCAGGCATGTTTCATTCCTGCCCTGTTTGTGAAGTTACACCTTCCACGTGGTTCACATGCTTGTTCAGGATCGCCTCACCCACCCGAACTTTGTATGTCACTGAATCTGACTTTGTATCAACCGTACCTCTTACACATCCAGTGCCATTCCTATGGTTCCTACACCAAACTCCTCTCCTCCGAATTAAACTGTCTCTCACACTTAGCAGAGTCTTGTGTCCATTGTTGGCATTCCTGATACTGTTTCACCCTCCTCCAGCACACCCCACACCCCCACCCCGCACCTTACCCGGTCCAGGAAGATCAGATTTAACCTGGTGCAGAGTCTTCTCCCCATTAGCAGCTCAGCCGGAGCTATGCCTGTCATCACAGGAGGGGTGGTCTGATATTCAATGAGGAGCTGGGACAGTTTGGTATTAAGTGAAGATGTAGGCTGTTTCCTTCAGCCTGCCTTCAAAGTTTGGCCAGGCCATTGGATGATGGATGGTATGGAGCTGTCCTTATACGCCGAATGCCATTTGGCTTTTGGAGAAACTCAAAAACCCAGCTGGTAAATGATGTCCCGTTATCTGTGACCAACACTTCCGGGAGCCTGTGTACTGCAAAAGATTTTCACAGCTTTTTTATTGTCATCCCCGTGTTTGGTGAATGTACTCTGTGCACGTTCAGACTTTGAGTGGGCGTCCACAATGAATGAGAACATTAGGCCCATGAAAGGTCCCACATCCTTGACATGTAACTGAGTCCAGCATTTCCCTGGCCATTCCCAAAATTGCGGGGGAGCGACTCGCAGGAATTCTTGTTCTTGTTGACACTCTGTGCACTGGCCCATCAACGTGGATATGTTGGCATCCAGTCCTGGCCACCCGACATAACCTCTCGCCAATATCTTCAGTTTGGAAACCCCTGGATGACCCAGGTGGACCTCAGCCAGTACCTGGTAGTGACCTTTGCTCAGGACAATCACCCTCACTCCCCGCTGTAATACGCTGTCCTCTATAGCGATCTGGCCTCACTGGGTCCAGAAAAGGTTTAGACCTAGTTGTGTCAGCTCTTTGGTTTCCCCCATCATCACCAGCTGTTTCAGTTTTGCCACAACCAGATATTGTTGTGTCCAAAGCCGGATGTTGTCAGTGGTGACTGGAAGTGTGTGCAGAAAGTTTAAAATCATTACAGTCTCTTCCAGTGCTGGTACCACCGGTGGGGGGGTGTTTCTGCCAGTGGGAGGCAGCTCAATGCATCCGCATTTACTCCTTGTGCTCTGGGACAGTGTTCCAACTTGTAATTATATGCAAGATAATAAAGTGTGGAGCTGGATGAACACAGCAGGCCAAGCAGCATCTCAGGAGCACAAAAGCTGAAGTTTCGGGCCTAGACCCTTCATCAGAGAGGGGGATGGGGTGGGGGTTCTGGAATAAATAGGGAGAGAGGGGGAGGCGGTAGGGTCTAGGCCCGAAACGTCAGCTTTTGTACTCCTGAGATGCTGCTGGGCCTGCTGTGTTCATCCAGCCTCACATTTTATTATCTTGGATTATCCAGCATCTGCAGTTCCCATTATCTCTGATGTAATTATACGCACTTGGTATTAGAGCCCACTGCTGAATTACCCTGAAGCTATGGGAGGCACTGCTTTGTCCTCTTTGAATAACCTGAGCAGCGAGTTTGTGGTCTGTTACTATTACAAACTTACATCTGTAAAGTATTGGTGGAACTTTCTCACACCACAAATCACCTCTGAACCTTCATTCTCAATCTGGACGTATTTGCTCTCTACATCAGCCAAAGTCCTGGAAGCATATGTTCTTGGGGGTTCCTCCCAATCACACCACCGGTCTGCCAACACTACCCCGATATCTAAGGGGAGATATTGCTTGTCAATACTAGATCTTGTTCGGGACCGTGGTGTGCCAACACCTCAGAGGATGATAGCTGTTTCTTCACTTCCCTGAAAGTTATAGCTTGACTATGCGATCATTTCCAAGGCTGACCCATTTTTAAGAGTTGCTGCAAAGGTGCTGGGACGGAAGTCAAGTTACGTATGAACTTTGTGTAATACTTAACAAGCCAAAGGAAACACCTAAGCTCCGGGATAGACGTGGGAGCCAGGGCACCTCTTGACCCTCCTCATTTTGTCTTCCAACAGTGTTACCCGGTCTTGCCAATTCTGCAGCCCAACTGGTTCACTTGGAGTGCCTGCAACGTGCATTTTTCCCTTCTAAGGTGTCCGCCTACCTGGGAGAAACATTTAAGCACTATGTTAGAGTTCACTAAATATTCAGCTCCACACTTTGTCATCTCAGATTCTCCAGCATCTGCAGTTCCCATTATCTCTGATCACTAAATATTCTTTACTGGTCTTCCCTGTTATTATTATCATCCAGGTAAATGGTGACCGGGGTAGACCTCGTGAAATATTCTCCATTGCCCTCTGGAAGATGGAACAGGCCAATGATTCACTAGCTCAGCCTCAGCTTCAATCCACACAGCAGGCATTGGGAACTCACCAAGCCCCCAGCCACTACCTTGCATTGGGCATCGAGCCCAATACTGCCACTGCTTCTCCCCACTAGTCACACAATACCAGGTTACAGCCCAACAGGCTTATTTACAGCCACAAGCTGATACAAACCCTTATGGGTGTTAAATGTAGTATATTTCTGGGAATTCTCACCTAACTGTAATCGTAAACAGCATGGCTCATGTCCAGCTTCCTGATGTTGGGAAAGTCCAGAACTAGAAGCCACAGTCTAAGAATAAGGGGTAAGCCATTTAGCACTGAGATGAGGAAGAATTTCTTCATTCAATTGTGAACCTGTGGAATTCTCTCCCACAGGAAGTATTTCGGGCCAGTTCATTAGATATATTCAAGGGGAAGCTGGAGGTGGCCTTTCCAGCTAAAGGGATCAATGTGTACAGGAAGAGGATGGGAGTGGGGATACTGAGACTGCATGATCAGCCATGATTGTATTGAATGGTGATGCAGGCTTGAAGGGCCGAAAGGCCTACTCTTGCACTTATTTTCTATGTTTCTACATTTCCAATAACAAAGCCAGTTGAAGTACCTGCTGGAAGTTCCAGTTGGGCTTTAGCTAGGAGCACTTCTGCATGGTTACATCATTAATCCCACACACCAACCAGTATCTCATTGAGGGTTAAACCAAAGTCACATGCCTCTGTCAATCAGCTCAACCTCATCAAAAATCCTGATTTGGGTTCTACTGGTTATCAAATTGCTGAGTAAAACCAATACCATCTCAGAATTAGAGGATCCTTGGGGTTATAATATTCCTTAACTAAATCTGTCAACTCTTGAAAAATTTTAGAATCTGGTACCTCAGGGAAAGTTAGACCACTAATAACTGAAAAAGCTGTGGGTCCACAAGCTGTCAGAAGCATCAAAACCTCTCTGATGAAGGGTCTAGGCCGAAACGTCAGCTTTTGTGCTCCTGAGATGCTGCTTGGCCTGTTGTGTTCATCCAGCTCCACACTTTGTTATCTTGGATTCTCTAGCATCTGTAGTTCCCATTATCACAGAAGCATGACTTGTTGCTTTTCATCTGCCCCAATGTCACATTCTTTCCACGGACTGGGCTCTGTCTTCAAAGGCAGTGTCGAATGAGGCGAGCTTCCCAAATAACAGCATGATGCCAGAAATGCTTGCCCCAACTCAGAGACAACGGCTACAAGTGAATGTTCTTCAAGCATGAACTGTTTTTTTCTCATTGCCGCTGAAATAACTTCACAGAGGCTGGTATCCTGTGATCAAGTCACTAATTTGTAGATCATCGGCACTCTGTACACGACAAACGACAACACCTTTCAGGCACAAACCATTTTAATTTCCCCCGCCACTCCCTGAGTGACATGTCGATCCTGGGTCTCTTCCAGTGTCACAATGACACCACCCACAAACTGGAGGAGCAGCACCTCACATTCTGCCTCGGGAGCCGATAGCCTGATGGCCTGATGGCCTAAACATAGACTTCACCAGTTTTAAAATCTCCCCACCCCGGCCTCATCCCATGTCCAACCCTCCCTCTCAGCACCGCCTCCTTGACCTGACAAAACCTGTCCATCTTCTCTCACACCTCAATGTCCAATCCCCAACACTCCCTACCTGCACTCACCTATTACCGTCCCACCTACCTTCCCCAGCCCCACCTCCGCCCCTGCTTATTTCAGAGCATCCTTCCCCCGCCCCTGCCATTTCTGAAGAAGGGTCCAGACCTGAAATGTCAACTGTCCTGCTCCTCTGATGCTGCCTGGCTTGCTGCGTTCATCCAGCTCCACCCTGTGTTATCTCTGACTCCAGCACCTGCAGTTCTGACTACCACAAGTCCCCGTTTAATTACACAGGGAGAGTCCTAACTCTGGTCCAGCTCTCTCTGAGCCAGCTCTCAGGGAGTACAGATCCTGTAATATTCCTGTTTTTATCCATCAGCCAGGGTCCCTGATTGGGCCAGTTTTACAGCCCCAATCGGGGAACTCCTATTCTATGAGGTCCATTCTATGATTGGACCTCCTTCAAGCAGAAGATTTGAATGGAGCTGTTTTTGTAAGGTGTGTTCAGGAGGGTTTCCTAACGCAGTACGTTGACAGGCCGACGAGGGGAGAGGCCATTCTAGACTTGGTGCTCGAAAACGAGCCGGGGAGGGTATCAGATCTTGTGGTGGGAGAGGAATTTGGTGATAGTGACCATAACTGCCTCACATTCTACATAGCTATGGAGAAGGAGAGGATTAGGCAAAATGGGAGGATATTTAATTGGGGAAGAGGAAACTATGATGCGATTAGACATGAGTTAGGAAGCATGGACTGGGAGCAGTTGTTCCATGGTAAGGGAACTATAGACATGTGGAGACTGTTTAATGAACAGTTGTTGGGAGTGATGAGTAAATATGTCCCTCTGAGACAGGCAAGAAGGGGTAAGATAAAGGAACCTTGGATGACGAGAGCGGTGGAGCTTCTTGTGAAAAGGAAGAAGGTAGCTTACATAAGGTGGAGGAAGCTAGGGTCAAGTTCAGCTAGAGAGGATTACATGCAGGCAAGGAAGGAGCTCAAAAATGGCCTGAGGAGAGCCAGGAGGGGGCACGAGAAAGGCTTGGCAGAAGGAATCCGGGAAAACACAAAGGCATTTTACACTTAGGTGAGGAATAAGAGAATGGTCAAAGAAAGAGTAGGGCCGATCAGGGATAGCATAGGGAACTTGTGTGTGGAGCCTGAGGAGGTAGGGGAAGCCCTAAATGAGTTTTTTGCTTCTGTCTTTACGAAAGAAACGAACTTTGTAGTGAATGAAACCTTTGAAGAGCAGGTGTGCATGCTGGAATGGATAGAGATAGACGAAGCTGATGTGCTGAAAATTTTGTCAAACATTAAGATTGACAGGTTGCCAGGCCCGGACCAGATTTGTCCTCGGCTGCTTTGGGAAGCGAGAAATGCAATTGCTTTGCCACTTGCGAAGATCTTTGCATCCTCGCTCTCCACTGCAGTCGTACCTGAGGACTGGAGAGAGGCAAATGTAATTCCTCTCTTCAAGAAAGGAAATAGGGAAATCCCCGGCAATTATAGACCAGTAAGACTCACGTCTGTCGCCTGCAAGGTGTTAGAAAGGATTCTGAGGGATAAGATTTATGACCATCTGGAAGAGCATGGCTTGATCAAATACAGTCAACACAGCTTTGTGAGGGGTAGGTCATGCCTTACAAACCTTATCGAGTTTTTTGAGGATGTGACTAGAAAAGTTGATGAGGGTCGAGCTGTGGATGTGGTGTATATGGACTTCAGTAAGGCATTTGATAAGGTTCCCCATGGTAGGCTCATTCAGAAGGTCAGGAGGAATGGGATACAGGGGAACTTAGCTGCTTGGATACAGAATTGGCTGACCAACAGAAGACAGCGAGTGGTAGTAGAAGGAAAATATTCTGCCTGGAAGTCAGTGGTGAGTGGGGTTCCACAGGGCTCTGTCCTTGGGCCTCTACTGTTTGTAATTTTTATTAATGACTTGGATGAGGGGATTGAAGGATGGGTCAGCAAGTTTGCAGATGACACAAAGGTCGGAGGTGTCGTTGACAGTGTAGAGGGCTGTTGTAGGCTGCAGCGGGACATTGACAGGATGCAGAGATGGGCTGAGAGGTGGCAGATGGAGTTCAACCTGGATAAATGCGAGGTGATGCATTTTGGAAGGTCGAATTTGAAAGCTGAGTACAGGATTAAGGATAGGATTCTTGGCAGTGTGGAGGAACAGAGGGATCTTGGTGTGCAGATACATAGATCCCTTAAAATGGCCACCCAAGTGGACAGGGTTGTTAAGAAAGCATATGGTGTTTTGGCTTTCATTAACAGGGGGATTGAGTTTAAGAGTCGTGAGATCTTGTTGCAGCTCTATAAAACTTTGGTTAGACCGCACTTGGAATACTGCGTCCAGTTCTGGGCGCCCTATTATAGGAAAGATGTGGATGCTTTGGAGAGGGTTCAGAGGAGGTTTACCAGGATGCTGCCTGGACTAGAGGGCTTATCTTATGAAGAGAGGTTGACTGAGCTCGGTCTCTTTTCATTGGAGAAAAGGAGGAGGAGAGGGGACCTAATTGAGGTATACAAGATAATGAGAGGCATAGATAGAGTTGATAGCCAGAGACTATTTCCCAGGGCAGAAATGGCTAGCACGAGGGGTCATAGTTTTAAGCTGGTTGGTGGAATGTATAGAGGGGATGTCGGAGGCAGGTTCTTTACGCAGAGAGTTGTGAGAGCATGGAATGCGTTGCCAGCAGCAGTTGTGGAAGCAAGGTCATTGGGGTCATTTAAGAGACTGCTGGACATGTATATGGTCACAGAAATTTGAGGGTGCATACATGAGGATCAATGGTCGGCACAACATTGTGGGCTGAAGGGCCTGTTCTGTGCTGTACTGTTCTATGTTCTATGTTCTATCTGTCTGACCTCACTCTAATCACCGTGAGTGACAGATTAGATGAGATTAGATTAGATTCCCTACAGTGTGGAAACAGGCCCTTCGGCCCAACAAGCCCACACCGCCCCTTGAAGCGTCCCACACACCCCTGAAAACTAGAGGCAATTTAGCATGGCCGATCCATCTAGCCTGCACATCCTTGGACTGTGGGAAGAAACTGGAGCATCCAGAGGAAACCCATGCAGACACAGGGAGAATGTGCAAACTCCACACAGATAGTTGTCTGAGGCTGGAATCGAACCCGGGTCCCTGGCGCTGTGAGGCTGCAGTGCTGACCACTGAGCCACTGTGCCGCCCCTGACAGTCCAGCCCATAAAGGCAGTCTCCAGTCGCTCTCTCGAGGCTGTCCCTCTCATTTCAGCCATATCTCTCCAGAAGGCAGCACAGTGATGAAAACACATTCCATTCCTAATGAGGAGCAGCCCCTCAGACACACCAACATTATCCCAGCTGTTGGTGTACAGCAGCTGTCTGCAACCAGACCTCACTATCCAAAAACTCCCTGAACTACAAGCAAACTCGACAGCCAGCACCAACTAACTATTTCAATGCTAAACCACATACTGGGCGTCAAGCAGCAGAATGAGAGGGAGAATGTTGGGGAGAGTGAGATAGAGAGGCAGGGAGTGGGAGAGGGAGAGAGAACGAGAGAGAGAGGATAGGAGGGGGGAGAGAGAACGAGAGAGAGAGGAGGAGGGGGGGAGAGAGAAAGAGAGAGAGATAGTAAGAAGAACGGGGGAGAGAGGGAGGGAGACAAAGAGAGTGAGAGACACAGAGGGAGAGGGAGAGAAAGAGACAGAAAGAGAAATAGAGACAGAGAGAAGAAGAGAGAGACAGAGAGCAAGAGATAGAAAGTGGGAGAGAGAGTGAGAAAGAAAGGGAGATAGCTAGAGAGACAGATAGTGGCAAAGAGAGAAGGAAAGGGAGAGTGAGATAGAGAGTCATAGAGTAATACAGCATGGAAACAGGCCCTTCAGCCCACACTGGTCCATACTGACCACGCTGATTCAGCTAGTTCCAATTGGCCACATTTGGTCCATATCCCTCTAAATCCTTCCTATCCATGTACTATCCAAATGTTTTCTAAATGTTGCTATTGTACCTGCCTGAACTGCTTTCCCTGGCAGCACATTCCACATCACTCTCTGTGTGAAGAAGTTACCCATCAGATACCCCTTAAATCTTTCCCCTCTCACTTTAAACTTATGCCCTTCTAGTTTTCAATTCCCCATCCCTGGGAAAAAGACTGTATGCTTTCATTCTATCTACAGCTCTCATGATTTTATACACCTCAGTAAGGTCTCCCCTCATTCTCCTACGTTCCAAGGAATAAAGTCCTATACTGGCCAACCTCTCCCTATAACTCAGGCCTACTAGTCCTGGCAACATCCTCAGAAATCTTCTTTGCACACTCTCCAGTTTAACTAACCCTACAACAGGGTGACCAAAACTGTACACAATACTCCGGGTGCAGCCTCAGCAAAGACTCTTGTAACTGTAACATAAAATCCTAACGCCTGTACTCGATGCCTCAATTTATGAAGGCCAGCATGTTAAATGGTCTCTTCACCACCCTGTCTACCTGTGATGATGCTTTCAATGAACTGTGTACTTCTACTCCTCGGTCCCTCTGTTCCACAACACTCCTCAGGACCTTACCATTTACTGTATAAGTCCTACCTCAGTTTGACTTTCCAAAGTCTTATCTGTATTGAATTGCATTTGCCTATCCTCAGCCCACTTCCCCATCTGATGAAGATCCCTCTGTGATTTTTGATAACTTTCTTCGTGATCAGCGATACCTGCTAACTTTGTATCACCCGCAAACTTACTAATCATTCCTTGTACATTCACATCCAGATCATTTATGTAAGTAACAAATAAACAAAGGTCCCAGCACTGACCCCTGTGGCACACCACCAGTCACAGGCCTATGGTCCAAAAAATACCTTCAACACTTTGGGTGGCACGGTGGCTCAGTGGTCAGCACTGCTGCCTCACAGCGCCAGGGACCTGGGATCAACTCCCCCACCTTCGGGCGACTGTCTGTGTGGAGTTTGCACATTCTCCCCGGGTCTGTGTGGGTTTCCTTCGGTTTCCTCCCACAGTCCAACGATTTGCAGGCTAGACGGGCTGACCATGCTAAATTGCTCATAGGTTATAGGGGGATGGATCTGGGGGGGTGGGGGTGGGGATGTGCACTGAGGGTCAGTTTGGACTTTTTGGGCCAAAGGGCCTGTATCGACACTGTAGGGATTCTCAGAATTCATCACCCTCTACTTCTCACCATTGAGCCAGTTTTGAGTCCAATTATGTCTCTCTCTTTTTCTCTTCCTCTCTCTCGCTCTCACTGCCTCTCTTTCTGCACCCCCCTTCTCTCTCTCTCTCTCTCTCTCTCTCTCTGTTGCTCTGTCTCACACACACTCAGTCAGATCTCCCTGGATCCCATGCAACTTAACCTTCATGATGAGCCTGTTGTGTTGGATCTTGTCAAAGGTCTCACTAAAGTCCATATAGGCAATATCCACTGCCCTATCCTCATCTCTTCTTTTGGTTCCATCTTTGTCAGACGTGACTTCCCGTGCACCAATCCATGCTGACTATCCCTAATCAGACCCTGGCTTTCCAAATATTGGTTGATCCTGTCCCTCAGTATCCTCTGCAATAACTTGCCCACCACTGATGTCAGGCTGACTGGCCTGTGGTTCTCTGGCTTGTCTTTGTTACCTCCTTAAACAATGCAGCAACATTAGCCACTATCCAGTCTTCTGGAACTTCACCAGTGGATAAAGATGAAGCAAATGTATCTCCCAGAGTCTCTGCACTTTCCTCCCGACCTCCCACAACGTCCGAGGGTGGACTCGGTCAGGCCCAGGGGATTTATCCACATTAATGTGCTTTAAGGCTGCAAACACCTCCTCTCTGGTAATATGTACGTGATCCAAACCATCCCCACTTGTTTCCCTTATTTCCATCACACTCTCCTCATTAAACATTGGGGAGAAATATTCATTAAAAATCTCCTCCATCTCCTGTGGCTCTACGCAGATAGATGACCATGCTGATCTTTAAGGGGACCTAGTCTCTCCCCAAGCACCCTCTTAATCTCCATTTAGCTATAGAACCTCGTGGGATTATCTTTGACCTTATCTGCCAGATCCACCTCATATCCTCTTGTTGCTCTTCTGATATCCATCTTAAGTGCGTTCCTACACTTTTTATAGTCATCTAGAGATTCACTTGAGACCGATAGCTTAAACCCAACGTACGCTGCCTTCTTTTTCCTGACCAGAGCCTCAATATACTTCATCAGTGAGGGATCCCTAAACCTGCCAGCTTTTCCCTTCACCCTCACAGGGACATAATGTCCCTGGCTCTTGGTATCACACCTTTAAAATACTTTTTTTATCACACTCCTATTTGCCAATCGTTCCTTTTCTTTCAAACAGACTAACCCAATTGACTGTTGCTAGGTCCTGCCTAATGGCCCCAAAATTGGCCTTGCTCCAGTTTAGCACCTTAACCTGTGGACCTGCCCTAATTTTTTCCATCACTACGTTAAAACAGAGAGTTATGGTCATTGGACCCAAAGCACTCTCTGACTGACACTTCAGTCACTTGCCCAACCTTGTTTCCTAAGAGGAAGTCCAGGGTTGCACCCTCCCCAGAAGGGCCCTCTACATATTGATTTAGGAAACTTTCTTAAAGAGAGACAGAGAGAGAGAGGGACTCTGTCCCAATTTGATCTTTTTCTCAATGTTCTTCTCTGTCTCTGTTTCCCTTTCTGTGTATTTCTGTCTGTCTTTCTATATCCCCATGTCTGACACTCCAAACCTGCCTCTCCTTCTCAGTGACCTCTCTCTGTCTCAGTACCTCCCTGTCCTCTCATATTCATTCTTTCCTCTCTCCTGCCTCTGTCTATCGCATACACTCTTACTCTCTCTATGCCTCCCTCTTTTTCTCTTCCTCTCTCTCTCTCTCTCACTGCCTCCCCCTCTCCCTCTCTCAGTCTTTCTCTCTCTCTCTCTGTCGCTCTGTCTCATACACACTCAGTCTATCTGCATCTCACCATACTCCGGATCATTGCTCAATTTAATTTTCTCTATTCCAGAGCAACGTGGAGATCCCAATCCCGAAGTATTTTTCCCGGAAAGCGGTGAAACTTCGGGAGGAGCGGAGGCAGTTTTTTGTGAAGCTGTTGCAGGAGGAGGCAGTGACCAAGGTGAGGATCAGAGTGAGGTTCAGAACCAGCTCCAAGAGCAATCATGTACCCCACAGTACAGACTGACCTTGAACATTTGACACAGGCTTGGTGACCCGGGGCAGACTTAAATATAAGTTTATTTATTCTTGGGACATGGTCATCACTGGCTGGGCCCAGGATTTATTGCCCGTCCCTAGTTGCCCCTTGAGAAGGTGGGCATGAGCTGCCTTCTTGAACCTGTAGTCTACCTGTTGTAGGTAGATCCACATTGCCCTGAGGGAGGGAATTCCAGGATTTTGACTCAGTGATAGTAAGGGAACGGTGATATATTTCCAAGTCAGGATGGTGAGGGGCCTGGAGGGGAACTTGCAGGGGGTGGTGCTCCCATGTATCTGCTGCCCTTGTCCTTCTAGATGGAAGTGCTTGTGGGTTTGGAAGGTGCTGTCTGAGGATGTTTGGTGAATCTCTGCAGGGCATCTTGTAGATGGTACACACTGCTGCTACTGAGTGTCGGTGGGGGAGGGAATGGGGTGCTTGTGGAGTCAATCAAGCGGCTGCTTTGTCCTGGATGGTGTCAAGCTTCTTGAGTGTTGTTTGGGCTGCACCCATCCAGGCAAGTGGGGAGTATTCCATCACACTCCTGACTTGTGCCTTGTAGATGGTGGATACGCTTCCTTCCCTCCCTCTTGGGGGCACAGGTCCAAAGTCACTCACTCACTGATGCATCAAAAATAGGGGCAGGGGTAGGCCATTCAGCCCTTCAAACCTCCTTCCCCATTTGCTTCCTCCAACATAACCCTTGACCAATTTTGCCCAAGAACTGTATCTAACTCCTTCTTAGAAATATTCAATGTTTTTGGTCTTAACCACTTTCCTTGACAGAGAATTCCACAGGCTCATTCCCCACTCTCTGGGTGAAGATATTTTTCCCCATCTCAGAACTAAATGGCCTACCCAGCATCCTTTGGCTGTAACCCCTGGTTCTGGATTCCCCGGTCATCAAGAACGTCCTTCCTGTGTGGACCCTGTCCTGTCCTGTTAGAATTCTAGAAGTTTCTGTGAGATTCTGGCCTCATTCCCTGAAGCTCCTGTGAATATGTTGTGGGGGTAGGGATGGGGCAGAGGGACAGTGACCTTTGAAGTGTCTCTGTGTTGCAGGAGAAGGAGGTCCCCCAGAGCACAGACGAAGCGGTTCGGATCATCCAGATCGCGGAGCGGGCCCGACAAGGCCGCCTCAGGGCCCGAATCATGAGGGACATCTGGAGGGAAGAGCAGAGGGAGAAGAACAGGAAATTACTGCCCCCTGTCACCATGCAGCCCGCTGAGGCTGCAACGCTCATCCAAAAGGTAGGCCGAGCCAAGGGGCAAACACACAAGGCCTGGGGGTCAGAGGGGTATGGGGCCTGAGACTGGGTCTGGGGGTGGGGGGGTGGGGAGCTCAGTGAGACCGGGCCTGGGGGTCGGAGGGGTGTGCGGCCTGAGACTGGGTTGGGGGTGGGGGTGGGGAGCACAGTGAGACTGGACCTGCGGTTGGGGGCTCTGAGACTGGGCCTGGGAATTGTGGGGTGGGAGGGGTGCTGAAACTGGGTCTGGGGGTGGGGGGTGTGGTGGCGAGGTGCAGTGAGACTGGTCCTGGGGGTGGTGGTCACTGAGACTGGGCCTAGGGGTGAAGGGGCACTGAGACTGGGTCTGGCGTGGGAGGGGCACTGGCACTGGGCCTGGATTGGGGTTGCATTGAGACTGGGCTGGGGTGGGGTAAACCGAGACTAGGCTGGGGTGAGGGGGGCACTGAGACTGGGCCTGGGTGTGGGGGTGTGGGGTCACTGTGAACCAAATGGCTCTAGGGGATTGTATGGTGTTTTGGAGACCTCAGGATTCTTGGAGTAGGGGTCCATAAATTACCCCATAGTGCTCAGGGATGTGTGGGTTTGGGTGGGTTGGCCGTGGGAAATTGTCCCATAGTGCCCAGGGGTGTGCAGGTTAGGGTGGAATTGGCCGTGCTAAATTGTCCCGTAGTGCCCAGGGATGTACAGGTTAGGGTGGGATTGGCCATGGGAAATTGTCCCATAGTGTCCAGGGATGTGCAGGTTTGATGAATCAGTGCAGGGTTACAGGAATAGGATGGGGAATGGGTGTGATGCTCTATGGAGGGTCGTTGTGGACTCAATGGGCTGAATGGCCTGTTTCCACACTGTGCAGATTCTATACTGAGGGAACAGGTAGATACTGAGAGACAGTGATTATTGCTTTTTGCCAGTATCAGTAACTCACCTCTTTAATCCCAGCTCAGACAGAGCCAACTGCCAACATGACCATGTCACATTCTGCACACAGGGCACCAACATCTCAGGCTCCACTCCCTCAGTAATCACCCCAAATACCAGTGTCCAAGAGACAGACCAATCTCCCCAGATCAACCTGGGCACAGTCTGATCCACAGATGGCAGCTCATCTCAGACACAGCAGTAGCTCACACTGTTACAAGGGCCACTGTGTCAGAAACACTGACCCAGGCCACGGAGGTGACAAACCCCAGCTTCAAGTCCTCCACTGACTCTCCTCACACTCACTCCCCTCACGTACTCCCTCCCTTTGCACTCAGTCAGTCTCACTCTGTCACACTCACTCTCTCTCACACTCACTCTCCTCTCACACTCATTCATACTCACTCTCTCACACTCACTCATTCTCACAGTCACTCTCTCACAGTCATTCACTCTCTCACACTCATTCTGTCACATTCACTCACTTTTTCACACTCACTTCCTCACACTCACTCACTCTCTCATTCACTCACTCACACTCATCCTGTCACATTCACTCACTCTCTCACACCCACTCTCTCACACTCACTCGCTCTCTCACACTCACTCTCTCACACTCACTCGCTCTTTCACTCTCACTCACGAACACTCTGGTTGGAGCTGACCTGGATGTTGCTCCCATCCCTGACCCTGTCCCTTGCTCTCTGGCCTGTTGTCTCTCAGCAGGAGGGAGCCCAACCTGGCCTTGCCGCTGTCTGCCACTGCTCTTGAGACAGACACAGAGACAAGAAGCTGGTGATGGCACAGCTGTGGTGCTAACCTCTCTCAGGGTCACCACTCTTCTGTTGCTGTCCCATTAAGGGTAAGTGTCTGTACTACACAGTAGCTCTGCACTGAGCAGCACAGACCTGAAACATTAACTCTGCTTTCTCTCTCCGCACTGCTGAGTTTCTGTTGTAACTCTTGTTTTTGCTTCTGGGCCGATCATGCCATACTCTATGGCCTTTCACAGATGGCACTGGCACCAGAATGTTTGCCTCTTCTGACTGATCCCAGATTGTTCCCAACACAGAGAATGGGAGGTTTGGGATAGTACTGAACTGGAACGTCTCCACTGGAACAGAGAGTGTGGTACAGGGAGACGGTAAGGAGTATGATTGTGTTCTCTCTACAGACTTGGAAAGGTTATAGCCAGAGGAAAAAAACCGTGCGCCAGAGGGATGAGGAATTTGAATTTATTGGAATGGTGAGTACAGAGTAATCTGTGTGTGTGTGTGTGTGTGTGTGTGTGTGTGTGTGTGTGTGTGCGTGTGTCAGTCTGTATGTGTCAGTGCGTTTGTATGTGTGTGTCTGCAGGCATCAGTGTGTCTGTGTGTGTCAGTATATGTGTGTGCTTGTGTGTGTGTGTGTGTGTGTGTGTGTGTGTGTGTGTAAGCCTGTATGTGTCAGTGCATGTGTATGTGTGTGTCTGCATGCATCAGTGTGTCTGTGTGTGTCAGTATATGTGTGTGTGTGTGTGTATGTGTGCATCAGTGTGTCTGTGTGTGTGTCTGTGTCTGTGTGTGTGTGTACCAACGTGTGTGCGTGTCTGTGTGTGTGTATGTATGTGTGTGTGTGTGTCAGTCTGTATGTGTCAGTGTGTGTGTATGTGTGTGTCTGCGTGCATCAGTGTGTCTGTGTGTGTCAGTATATGTGTGTGTGTCTGTGTGTGTGTGTGTGTGTGTGTGCGTATGTGTGTGCGTGTGTATGTGTGTGTGTATGTGTGTGTGTGCGTGCATCAGTGTGCCTGTGTGTGTCAATATATGTGTGTGTGTCTGTGTGTGTGTGTGTTTGTGTGTGTGTGTGTGTGTATGTGTGCCTCTGTGTGTGTGTGTGTGTGTGCGTGTCTGTGTGTGTATGTATATGTGTGTGTGTGTCAGTCTGTATGTGTCAATGTGTGTGTCTGCGTGCATCAGTATGTCTGTGTGTGTGTGTGTGTGTGTGTGTGTATGTGTCTGTGTGTGTGCGTGTCTGTGTGTGTGCGCATGTCTGTGTGTGTGTAAGTCTGTATTTGTCAGTATGTGTGTATGTGTGTGTCTGCGTGCATCAGTGTATCTGTATGTGTCAGTATATGTGCGTGTGTCAGTGTGTCTGTGTGTGTGTGTTTGTGCCTGTGCGTGTGTGTGTCAGCATGTGTGTGTGTCAGTCTGTATGTGTCAGTGTGTGTGTATGTGTGTGTGTGTGTGTGTGTGTGTGTGCGTGTAAGTCTGTATGTGTCAGTATGTGTGTATGTGTGTGTCTGCATGCATCATTGTATCTGTGTGTGTTAGTATATGTGTGTGTGTCAGTGTGTCTGTGTGTGTGTGTTTGTGCCTGTGTGTGTGTGTGTCAGCGTGTGTGCCTGTCTGTGTGTGTGTGTCAGTGTATGTGTCAGTGTGCGTGTATGTGTGTGTGTGCATGCATCAGTGTGTCTGTGTGTCTCAGTATATGTGCGTGTGTAGGTGTGTGTGTGTGTGTGTCTGTGTCTGTGTGTGTGTGTATGTGTGCGTATGTGTGTGTGTGTGTGTGTCAGCCTGTATGCGTCAGTGCGTGTGTATGTGTGTGTGTGCATGCATCAGTGTGTCTGTGTGTGTCAGTATATGTGTGTCAGTGTGTGTGTATGTGTGTCTGCGTGCATCAGTGTATCTGTGTGTCAGTATATGTGTGTGTGTCAATGTGTGTGTGTGTGTGTCAATGTGTGTCAGTATATGTGTGTGTGTCAATGTGTGTGTGTGTGTGAGTGTGTCAATGTGTCAATGTGTGTGTGTGTGTGTGTGTGTGTGCGCGCGCACGTGCGCCAGTGTGTCTCTGTGTGTGTGTGCATGTCTGTGTGTGTGTGTGTCAGCGTGTGTGCGTGTCTGTGTGTGTATGTGTCAGTGTGTGCGCGCGTGTGCGTGTGTGTGTGTGTGTGTGTGTGAGCAGCACCTTCACAAATTCATTCACACAATGTGGCCATCACCAATGGGGGACAAAACTTCATGCTTATGTAAAAGCTTAGTGCTTTGATCTTACAGTAGGTATATTGTGGGCGAAAGGCCTGTACTGTGCTGTACTGTTCTAAGTTCTATAACATTAATCGCCCAGGAGGCATTTAACTGTCACCCACATTGAGGTGGTTATACAGTTATAAGTCCTGGCTGCCAGATACACACACACACACTGACTCTCACTGGGGCACAGAATCCCACACGTGCGCGTGCGCACACGCACATGCACACACACACACATTGACACACTGACACACACACACACACACACAGACTCTCACTGGGGTACAGAATCCCACACGTGCGCGTGCGCGCACACACACACACACACACACGCATTGACACACTGACACACACACACATTGACACACACACACACACACACACACACGCATTAACACACTGACACACACACACATTGACACACACACACACACAAACACGCAGACTCTCACTGGGGTTCAGAATCCCACAAACAGACTTCACTGGGGTAGAGCTTCCACACAGACACACACACACACACATTGACACACTGACACGCACACACACATACACACACTCACACATTGATGCACAGACACACACACACACAAACACACACACACGACGCACTGACACACGCACACACACACATTGACACACACACATTGACACACTCGCACACGCACACACACGCGCACACACATTGACACACTGACACATATACACGCACAGACTGACTCTCACAAGGATCCAATGGGTGCTGATTTAATGGTGCGGATTCACTCACTCTTGCTCTGTGCTTGAACCTGGTGTCTTTCTCTTTCTCTCAGCTCTGGGCTTAATCCTGTTCTCTCTCCATCTCTGCCTTCATGGGTTGGATCCTGGTTTCTCTATCTCTTTCTCTGTCCCTCTCTCTCTCCCCCGCTCCCTGGTCTGGGTGGTTTCATTGTTTCAGACACTGAGGCTGTGTGTGTTGAACAGAAAGGGATTGGATGTTTCTGGAGTGGGCAGCAGTAAGCAGACGGATGGCCCGGTGGGGAAATGGGTGTGATGCTGGAGTGTGGAGTTAGAGATTCATGTCCTTCACTCTGTGGAAAGTGAGCAGGAGAGGAGAGTGAGACCCACATTCTCTTTGAAATTACTTCCTCATCAGTTGAGAAATGAATGTATTTTGGTGACTGGTATTTCTCTCCATTAGTGAGTGTTTAGTTCAGCTTTTTAAATAATTGCGTGTTCCGAATGATATTTAAAATACATTTGCGAAGCAATGAGGCAATAAACTGCTGAGATTTTTTTGATGACATACGACCATTGACAAGACATCAGTAGTGTAGGAAGTTGTTCCAGATGCATATTAGAAAGTCATTACCAGCATCATTTACAGTGGTGCCTGATGATAGAGACTAGCTGCTCTCTGCCTTCACTCTTAATGGGACTCGCTGCCAATCGTCGGCCCGGACTCGCTCGTGTTCCATCCCTGTTAATGTAACATTTATTACAAAAGCCACACTCTTGCCGAATCGACAAATTGCATTCCGCTTAAAAAACATTGATTTTCCTATTAGCCCCATCTCCATGGTAACACGGCAAATAGGATATAGATTGCAGGAACATATAGATAACGTTTTCTGCTAATATGAAAATTATACACAAGTCCGGAAATTAGTTCAGTTGCTCCAAGCTCGGAGGGAGAGCGCTGCAGTCGTTCCTCTTCACCTCCTCTGCAGACGCACTCTGTTAAAGGCAGAGTCCACTTGCCCCCGGGACAGGTGCCGCTGCGCCACCCCCCCCCCACCCCCCCACAACCCACCTGCCCCCAGTAGGGTGTAAACAGAGGAAAGAGGGAGGGGGTTGGTTTGGAGGGGCAGAGGAGTGGGACAGGAGGCATTGGGGGCTGTAACGAGGGGGTGGGGAACAAACCCAGGTCAGGGCAAGGGAGCAGAAGGCTTCAGCAAACCCAGAGAGGGGCAGTTGGAAACGGCAGGGCAGGATTCTGCAGCTTCAGAGAAAATAAACATTCAAACCAAATGCATTTGATGACCCCTTTCAATTGTACCTTAAACCGAGAAAACAATTTCACTGCAAGAGTCCAGGCATTAAGCGCACTGTGACAGTCTGTGACCCAGGGCTGTGTGACCCAGGGGATTGCCTGACCCAAGGGAGCGTCTGACCCAGGGCAGTGTCTGACCCAGGGCAGTATCTGACCCAGGGTCCCTAAAGGTAGCAGTACAGGTAGGTAAGGGGTGTAAAGAAAGTACATAGAATGCTTTATTTCATTGGCAGAGATATTGAATACAGAAGTAGGGATATAGTGATAAAACTGTATGATACCAGTGAGGCCACAACTGGATATTGTGTGCAGATTGTGTGCACCATGTTACAGGGAGGATGTAATTCTGGAGAGAGTGCACAGAGGGTTAACTAGAATGTTACCACGGCTGGAGAATTACAGTCACAAGGAGATACTGGAGAGGTTTGGGGTTGTTTTCCTTGGGGCAGAGAAGGCTCAGCGGTTGATTGAGGTATACAAAATGGTGAGGGATTGGGATAGAGTAGACAGGAGATCCTTGTTACACTTGGCAGAGAATTCAACAACCAGGGCTCGTAGATTCAAGCTAAACTGCAGAAGGATTAGAGGGGATGTGAGGATAAACAGTTTGATACAGCAGGTTAGTAAGAACTGCCAATGCTGGAGTAAGAGATAAGACAGTGTAGAGCTGGATGAACACAGCACGCCAGGTAGCATCAGAGGAGCAGGAAATGGGGCATTGAGTGCTTTCTGAAGAAGGCTCCAGACCCGAAACGTCAGCTTTCCTGCTCCACTGATGTGGTCTGGAATTTGCTGCCTGAGTTGGTGATGGAGGAGGAAAACCTAAACAGTTTTAAAAAGGAACCCGGATCTGCACGTTTAGTGCTGTAAGCTGTTAGGCTTTGGGCTGTGTGCAGGAAGATCGGAATAGAAATGGCAGATAACAAAGTGTGAAGCTAGAGGAACACGGCAGGCCAAGCAGCATCTCAGGAGCACAAAAGCTGACGTTGCGGGCCTAGACCCTTCATTAAGGCCCGAAACGTCAGCTTTTGTGCTCCTGAGATGCTGCTTGGCCGGCTGTGTTCATCCAGCTCCACACTTTGTTACCTTGGATTCTCCAGCATCTGCAGTTCCCATTATCACTGATAGAAATGGCATCTGGGTGTCTCGGGGTCAGCATGGACAAGAATGGCCACCTTCTGTGCTGTACCATTTCAGTGGTTTGATAGTACAGGAATGCAGGAATATATTTACATTTTGGTTACAGGCACTGGCATCCTGTAAATCTTTACTGAGGAAGGATGTTCTTGCTCTTGAGGGAAGGTTGACCAGGCTGATTCTGGGGATGGCGGGTCTGACGCATGAGGAGAGATTGTTTAGTTTGGGATTGTTTTTGCTGGAGTTCAGACAAATGAGGGGGGATCTCATGGAGACTTATAAAATTCTAACAGGTCTGGACAGGGTAGATGCAGGGAGGATGTTCCCGATGGTGGGTGTGTCCAGAATCAGGGGCCACAGTATGAGGATTCGGGGGAGATGATTTAGGACGGAGATAAGGAGTTACATTTCTTTACCCAAAGAGTGGTGAGTCTGTGGAATTCATCAGCACAGGAAGTAGTCAATGCCAAAACATTTGAATATATTCAAGAGGTGACAACATATCGCACTTGGGGAGAAAGGGATCAAAGGTTATAGGGAGAAAGCACAAATAGGCTACTGAGTTGTATGATCAGACACTATCATGATGAATGGTAGAGCAGGCTCAAAGGGCTGAATGGCCTCCTCCTGCTCTGACCTTCGATGTTTCTATGATTCTAGGAATAGTGTAATTATGTGTTTACAGAGGTATCAGGAGAACTATCCTGGGACAGTGGTGGGTTGGGGTGGTGTGGGACAGTGGTGGGTTGGGGTGGTGTGGGACAGTGATGGGTTGGGGTGGTGTGGGGCAGCAATGGGTTGGGGTGGTAGGGACAGTGATGGGTTGGGGTGGTGTGGGACAGTGATGTGTTGGGGTGGTGTGGGACAATGATGTGTTGGGGTGGTGTGGGACAGTGATGGGTTGGGGTGGCGTGGGACAGTGATGGGTTGGGGTGGTGTGGGACACTGATGGTTTGGGGTGGTGTGGGACAGTGATGGGTTAGGGTAATGTGGGACAGTGATGGGTTGGGGTGGTGTGGGACAGTGATGTGTTGGGGTGGTGTGGGACACTGATGGGTTGGGGTAATGTGGGACACTGATGGGTTGGGGTAATGTGGGACAGTGATGGGTTGGGGTGGTGTGGGACAGTGATGTATTGGGGTGGTGTGGGACACTGATGGGTTGGGGTGGTGTGGGACACTGATGGGTTGGGGTGGTGTGGGACAGTGATGGGTTGGTGTGGGACAGTGATAGGTTGGGGTGGTGTGGGACAGTGATGGGTTGGGGTGGTGTGGGACACTGATGGGTTGGGGTGGTGTGGGACAGTGATGGGTTGGGGTGGTGTGGGACAGTGATGGGTTGGGGTGGTGTGGGACAGTGATGGGTTGGGGTGGTGTGGGACAGTGATGGGTTAGGGTAATGTGGGACAGTGATGGGTTGGGGTGGTGTGGGACAGTGATGCGTTGGGGTAATGTGGGAAAGTGATGGGTTGGGGTAATGTGGGACAGTGATGGGTTGGGGTGGTGTGGGACACTGATGGGTTGGGGTGGTGTGGGACAGTGGTGGGTTGGGGTGATGTGGGAAAGTGATGTGTTGGGGTGGGTTGGGACAGTGGTGGGTTGGGGTGATGTGGGAAAGTGATGTGTTGGGGTGGTGTGGGACAGTGATGGGTTGGGGTGATGTGGGAAAGTGATGTGTTGGGATGGTGTGGGACAGTGATGGGTTGGGGTGGTGTGGGACAGTGATAGGTTGTCCAGGGCAGAGTTCAATGACTCCTTCTGACTGCGGTTTGCTCATAGGTTCCCAGTGAGAATGCGAACAAACCATCTGCAGTTAATTTGATGGCAAAAGAGACTGCAGAGAACCGTCACCTTCTGCAGGAACAATACCGAACTGAGTATGAGAAAGCCCAGCCTCTCATCAAGCAGACTGTAATGGATACTGAGGGCCCTGACATGAAGGAGACGTATCGAGAACAGATCCGACACTGGTTCATCGAGTGCTAGTAAGGGACCACACCCCGAATCATCATAATTTTCACAACCTTCCAACTCTGTTCTCCACCATTCAGCTCTGTGAAGTATTAAAAGCAATCAGAAACAGGCAGTTGAACATAAACTCAACCAAAACTGAAACACAGGAATACCCAGATCCTCGGCACTGACTCTCTGACAGCGTCCATTCCCTCAGCACTGACCCTCCGGCAATGCACATTCCCTCAGCACTTACCCTCCGACAGTGCCCACTCCCTCAGCACTGACCCTCCGACAGTACGGCGTTCCCTCAGCACTGACCCTCCGACACTCCCTCAGCACTGGCCCTCCGAAAGTGCCCACTTCCTCAGCACTGACCCTCCAACAGTGCCCACTCCCTCAGCACTGACCCTCCGACAGTGCGGCGCTCCATCAGCACTGACCCTCCGACAGTACGGCGCTCCCTCAGCACTGACCCTCCAACACTCCCTCAGCACTGGCCCTCCAAAAGTGCCCACTCCCTCAGCACTGACCCTCCAACAGTGTCCACTCCCTCAGCACTGACCCTCTGACAGTGCCCACTTCCTCAGCACTGACCCTCCGACAATGCCCACTCCCTCAGCACTGACCCTCCGACAGTGCCCACTCCCTCAGCACTGACCCTCCGACAGTGCGGCGCTCCATCAGCACTGACCCTCCGAAAGTGCGGCGCTCCCTCAGCACTGGCCCTCTGACAGTGCCCACTCCCTCAGCACTGACCCTCTGAATGCACCCACTCCCTCGGCACAGACCCTCTGGTGTTGATGTTGTAATTAGTGTGGAATGCTCAGTTCCTGACGTATCCGAGGAGCTGGCAGAAGCTGCAGTGACATTGAGCCCTTTCCTCTGTCTCTGTCTCTGACTCTGCATTGTGCCCACAGTAACACTTCTGGAAAGTTCCCAGACTATCCCACTGTGGAACAGGGAGGCTCAGACATTATCTTTGCTGAGAAAACACCAGACCAGGTAGGACGTTCTTTCCAGTGAGAAGTTTCTAGAAAATGTTGCCTTCAATTTTTTACACACACGATGATAGTGAATCCACAGATGGAGATCACTGGGCCAAAACCCTGGAATTCCCTCCTTCAGGGAATTGTTGGTCAACCCACAGCAGTCAGACTGCAACGGTTCAAGAATGCAGCTCACCCCCACCTTCTCAAGGGCAACTAGAGAAAGGGCAATAAATGCTGGCCCAGCCAGAGATACCCAAAACATCTTTAGAACATAATAAGAATCTAAGAACTTGGAGCAGGAGTAGGCCATTCAGCCCCTTCAGTTGCTCCTCAATTTGACATGATCATGGCTGATCTCATCTTGGCTTCAACTTCACTTTACTGCCCACTCTCCGTAACCTTTCAACCTGTTACTAATTAAAAACCTGTCTATCCATTTCTTAAAGCGACCCAACGTCCCAGCATCCAGCACACTCCGGGGGAGTGAATTCCACAGACTCACCACCCTTTGAGAGAGGTAATTCCTCCCCATCTCTGATTTAAATCTGCTCGGCCCTATCCTAAAACCATGGCCTCTCATTCTCGATTGCCCCACATGAGGAAACATCTTGTCTACGTGAGGTTGTTGACTCGCTCGCTGAGCTGGCTCGTTCTCGTTCAGACATTTTGTCACCATGCCAGGTAACATCATCAGTGGAACCTCCAATGAAGCGATGTTATTCTGTTCCACTTGGAATTTATACTGTCCGGTCATTATGGTGAATATTTGTCATTTCTGGTTTTGATCTGTATGGGTTTGTACATGGGGTGCAATTTTACATGCTTGTTGATTGCATTACAGGTGGAGAACCATGCCTCTAGGAATTCCCGTGTGTGTCTATATTTGGCTTGGGCCACTATGGTTACCTTGTCCCAATTAAACTGATGGCCTTCGTCGTCTGAGTGTACAAATCTATACAGATTAAAACCATAAATGACACAATTCACCATAAAGGACCCGGCAGTATAAATTCCAAACGGAGTAGAATAGCATCGCTTCATCAGAGGCTGCACTGATGATGTTGCCTGGCATGGAGACAAAATACCTGCATGAGAACAAGCCCAGCTCAGCGAGCAAGTCAACAACCTCACCCACAATCCGAGCTACAGATCTTCCCCAAAACTTTAAACATCTTGTTTAAACTTTAAACGTCTACATTGTCAATCTCCTTTAGCACCTTCTTTGCATCAAATATATTTCCTTTCATTATTCTAAATTCCCAAACTCCATACAGTATCAGCTTAAACTGCTCAATTTCACATCACAAGATAAATCCCTCATCTCTGGAATCAATATAGTGAGCCTCCTCTGAACTGCCTCCAATACAATTACATTCCTCCTCATGTAGTAGGGCTAAATGTGATGCAATAATCCAGGCACTGTCTCATTAATAGCTTGTACAACACTTGCCTACTTTAATACTCTATTTCTTTTGCAGCAAATGGCAGAATTCAATTTGCCTTTCATATTACCTGCCGGACCTGCACACTGGTGAAATAACTCCACAGAGGCTGGTATCCCATCACCAAGTCACCCCTTAGATACATGTGGACAGTTTTGGTACTGCTCCAACTCCCTCAGAGCCAGCTCTGAGTGATCAGTAACTCTGACACTCCTGTTCCTATCTGCAGATTAACAACCCCAATCAGAGAACGCATATTCTATTAGGACCACCTGGCTGACTTTGGTCCAGGCACTACAACTAGTTTTCTGTAATTCATGCACACTGACGCCCAGATCCCTCTACACCAAAACATTCTGAAGTTTCTTTCCATTTAGATAATAAGTTCCCGTCTGATGTTCCAACCAAAATGGATGACCTCACACTTATTCCTGTTAAATTCCATGCACCAAATGTTGGCTCATGCACCTAAACTATCCGTACCCATTTATACATTTCTTCTTTCCTCATTGTAAGTTACTTTCCCAGCTATTTCATGTTGTCTTGGCGACAGTGCCTTCTATCCATGATGTAAGTAAGATTGATTGTAAATAGGTAGGGCCTTGTGGCACCTTACATGCTGCCAACCAGAAAAAGACCCATTTATCCCGACTCTCTGTTTTTAGTTGGTTCGTCAGCCCTCTATCCAAGTGAATAAATTACTCCAACACCCTGTGAATAGAAAATGTTTTATGTGGCCTGTTTGGTTTTATAGCTCCCATTATCATTCCATCACCCTTTACCTCCCCATTCCTCTGGTTTTAACAACCCCAATTCTCACACTCCTCTATTCCTCTCCTCTCACTCTCCCAATTCTCTATGTTCACTCTCCCCCATTCGTCCATTCCAATACTCTCCCACTCCTCTATTACCACACTCCCCCCATTCACTCCCTTCCTTGGTGTTGGTTTCTTCAGAGTGATGGTGAATTGGAGATGGTCAATGTTGCCCACCCTGTGACATCAGTGTTTCCTTGTCTCTGGTTGGGGGCTGTTTATCTTGGTTGGTGATCCCACAAAATTAGTGCAGTGGCAAGTGGACATAGAGTCTCCCAGCTCCTCCTATTGAGCTGCTGTTTCTTTGTTGGACAGCCCACTTGAGTAGGTCTCTAGCCAATCCATGCTGCCAATTCAAGCAGACAGACACATCTACTCCCTCGTCTGTCCGGTCTCTAGGTTGGGTGGGGTGGGGGCAGTAATTCTCACCCAAGACCCTGTGACCTCCTCCTACAGCCTCTTTTCTGCCCTCAGAGATTCCAGCAAACATTCAGTTTTCCCCAGGCAGAGAGGGAAGGTGTCACATATAGGCCCAGACTCAGGTGGGGGTCACCTGTTCCCTTCCTGACACGTCTGGGGAAATAGCCACAAAATGACGCAATGACTGAAGTTAATCTCACGACCTGTTGTAGTGGCATCAAGCCCTGGATCTAATATCTGTGTGTGTGTGTGTGTGTGTGTGTGTGTGTGTGTGTGTGTGTGTGTGTGTGTGTGTGTGTGTGTGTGTGTGTGTGTGTGTCTGTGAATCCCAATGCTGCTGCATTGCTTAGCTGTCTACAAATCAGTAGCAGCCCATTTAACCTTTCCATCCTACCCCTCTATTCACTATGATCATGGCTGATGTGATAGTAACATCAGATCCACACCCTACCCCACTCGCTCTAATAACTTCATAGCAAATACCCTGCAGTTTTGTCGCTCACTGACGTAGGAGTTCTATAGGATCTGTCTTTCACATTCCTGCCTTTACCCCAAATCCAGCTATTGGCAGAGATTCTTGCTGAAGAGGAAGAGAAAGAAAATCAGAAAGGAAAGAAAGGCAATGTGAAAGAGGTGAAGAAAGAAAAGAAAGGGAAAAGTAAACCAGAGGTGAGCCCAGTTTGCAGCAAACAATAAGACATGGGGGCAAATCCCCTCTGTGTGGAGAGTGTACACTGCACAGGATAATACACTGTACTTTATAGACCGAACCCAACCATCTTCAGCTGCTTCATCAATGACCTTCCACCATCAACAAGGTCAGAAGTGGGGATGTTCACCGATAATTGCACAATGTTCAGCAACATTCGTAACTCCTCAGACACTGAAGCAGTCTGTGTCCAAATGCAACAAGATCTGGACAATATCCAGGCTTGGGCTGACAAGTGGCAAGTGACATTTGTTCCACACAAATGTTGATCATCACCAGTAAGACACAAACTAACCATCGCCCCTTGACATTCAATGGTGTTACCATCGCTGAATCCCTCACTATCAGCATCCTAGGGTTTATCATTGACCAGAAACTCAACTGGACAAACCACATAAACACAGTGGCTACAAGAGAAGGTTAGAGGCAAGGAATACCACAACAAGTGATAAATGTCCCGATTCCCGAAAGCCTGTCCACCATCTCCAAGGCACAAGTCAGGAGTGTGATGGAATACTCCCCACTTGCCTGGGTGGGTGTAGCCCCAACAACACTCAAGAAGCTCAACACCATCCAGGACAAAGCAGCCCCTGTTTGTTGATGATGCCGCACCCCACCTCCACCGCCGCCCCCAGCCACCCGCCCCCCCACACCCCCCGCCACCCCCAGCCTTGTAAACTTGATCTTTAAATCACCTTAAACAGACAATGTTGTGGCTTGTACCAGAATTTGAGCAGTTCCGAAAATAAACAAAAAGTCAAAGCTTTTGTCTGGAACTCATCAGCACAGTCATTGCAAGAAACCAGGCCCGTAATTGGGAACATTTGTTGATGGAGCATGTGAAAAGATGCTGGTTGGTTGCACTGTGGTTGATGTGAGAATACAGCAGGGATTGGGGTCATCGCAAACATTTGGTCAATGGGAAAGGTGCAATGTCAGGTGATTCCCATTTTTCTGAGACCAGTAGTGTCCTGACTGTAAAGGCCGACCATGGGAGTGGTGCATCATACACAGGGCAGAGGGTTGGACAGTCCTTGTGGTGGCAGTGACACATGTTCTTACACTGCACTGTGTCTGTAAGAACGAGCACAAAATGCTCCAGGCTGAGTAGGCAGTATAACATAGACAAGTACACATTGACCTTCACAGATTGCAGAGGTGAGTCACTGACATTGTGCAGATGTTAATGTTTAACACTCTCTTTCTGTCTCTGACACTAGCCGAAACCTGAGGGATTTTCCGACTTCTTACCGGATATCACCGAGGGAAACAAGATCTATACAGGCGAGGAACTCGCAGTGAGATGGAGAGTGTGCATGTACTGAGACCATGAGTGTGTCTGCAGTAAGACTGTGGGGGTGTGTCTGCAATGAGACCGTGGGGATGTGCCTGCAATGAGACCGTGGGGATGTGTCTGCAGTGAGACCGTGGGGATGTGTCTGCAGTGAGACTGTGGGGGTGTGTCTGCAGTGAGACCGTGGGGATGTGTCTGCAGTGAGGCCATGGGGACGTGTCTGCAGTAAGACTGTGGAGATTTCTCAGCAGTGAGACAGTGGGGGTGTGTCTGCAGTAAGGCTGTGGGGGTGAGTCTGCAGTGAAACCGTGGGGGTGTGTCTGCAATGAGGCCGTGGGGATGTGTCTGCAGTGAGACTGTAGGGGTGTGTCTGCAGTGAGACCGTGTGGATGTGTCTGCAATGAGACCGTGGGGGTGTGTCTGCAATGAGACTGTGGGGATGTGTCTGCAGTGAGACCGTGGGGGTGTGTCTGCAGTGAGACCGTGGGGGTGTGTCTGCAACGAGACCGTGGGGATGTGTCTGCAACGAGACCGTGGGGATGTGTCTGCAGCGAGACCGTGGGGATGTGTCTGCAGTGAGACCGTGGGGATGTGTCTGCAGTGAGACTGTGGGGATGTGTCTGCAATGAGACCGTGGGGATGTGTCTGCAGTGAGACCGTGGGGATGTGTCTGCAGTGAGACTGTGGGGATGTGTCTGCAACGAAACCGTGGGCATGTGTCGCAACGAGACCGTGGGGATGTGTCTGCAGTGAGACTGTGGGCAAGTGTCTGCAGTGAGACCGTGGGGGTGTGTCTGCAGTGAGACTGTGGGGATGTGTCTGCAACGAGACCGTGGGGATGTGTCTGCAATTAGACTGTGGGGGTGTGTCTGCAATCAGATCGTGAAGGTGTGTCTGCAGTGAGACCGTGGGGATGTGTGTGCAGTGAGACCGTGGGGATGTGTCTGCAGGGAGACCGTGGGGGTGTGTCAGCAGTAAGACTGTGGGGGTGTGTCCCAGGGAGACCGTGGGGGTGTGCCGGCAGTAAGACTGCGGGGGTGTGTGTGCAGTGAGACTGTGGGGATGTGTCTGCAGTGAGGCCGTGGGGATGTGTCTGCAATGAGACTCTGGGGGATGTGTCTGGAATGAGACTGTGGGGGTGTGTCTGCGGTGAGACCGTGGGGATGTGACTGCAGTGAGACTGTGGGGATGTGTCTGCAATGAGATCGTGGGAGTGTGTCTGCAGTGAGACCGTGGGGATGTGTCGGCAGTGAGACCGTGGGGATGTGTCTGCAATGAGACTGTGGGGGTGTGTCTGCAGTGAGACCGTGGGGGAGTGTCTGCAACGAGGCCGTGGGGATGTGTCTGCAGTGAGACTGTGGGGATATGTCTGCAGTGAGACTGTGGGGGTATGTCTGCAGTGAGACTGTCGGGATGTGTCTGCAATGAGACCGTGGGGATGTGTCTGCAGTGAGACCGTGGGGGTGTGTCTGCAATGAGACCGTGCGGATGTGTCTGCAGTTAAACCATGGGGGTGTGTCTGCAGTGAGACCGTGTGGAAGTGTCTGCAGTGAGACCGTGGGGTTGTGTCTGCCATGAGACCGTGGGGATGTGTCTGCAACGAGACCGTGGGGATGTGTTTGCAGCGAGACCGTGGAGATGTGTCTGCAGTGAGACCGTGGGGATGTGTCTGCAATGAGACCGTGGGGGTGTGCCTGCAATGAGACCGTGGGGATGTGTCTGCAACGAGACCGTGGGGATGTGTCTGCAGTGAGACCGTGGGGATGTGTCTGCAGTAAGACCGTGGGGCTGTGTCTGCAATGAGACCGTGGGGATGTGTCTGCAGTGAGAATGTGGGGATGTGTCTGCAGTGAGACTGTGGGGAAGCGTCTGCAGTGAGACCGTGGGGATGTGTCTGCAGTGAGACTCTGGTGGTGTGTCTGCAGTGAGACCGTGGGGATGTGTCTGCAGTGAGACCGTGGGGATGTGTCTGCAGTGAGACTGTGGGGATGTGTCTGCAATGAGACTGTCGGGGTGTGTCTGCAACGAGACCGTGGGGATGTGTCTGCAGTGAGAGCGTGGGGGTGTGTCGGCAACGAGACCGTGGGGATGTGTCTGAAGTGAGACTGTCGAGATGTGTCTGCAGTGAGACTGTGGGGGTGTGTCAGCAGTGACAGTGTGGGGATGTGTCTGCAGTGAGACTGTGGGGATGTGTCTCAGTGAGACCGTGGGGTTGTGTCTGCAGTGAGACCGTGGGGATGTGTCTGCAGTGAGACCGTGGGGATGTGTCTGCAGTGAGACTGTGGGGGTGTGTCTGCAACGAGACCGTGGGGATGTGTCTGCAGTGAGACTGTCGGGATGTGTCTGCAGTGAGACTGTGGGGGTGTGTCAGCAGTGACAGTGTGGGGATGTGTCTGCAGTGAGACTGTGGGGATGTGTCTCAGTGAGACCGTGGGGTTGTGTCTGCAGTGAGACCCTGGGGATGTGTCTGCAGTGAGACTGTGGGGGTGTGTCTGCAATGAGACCGTGCGGGTGTGTCTGCAGTGAGACCGTGGGGATGTGTCTGCAGTGAGACCGTGGGGATGTGTCTGCAGTGAGACTGTGGGGATGTGTCTGCAACAAGACCGTGGGGATGTGTCTGCAGTGAGACCGTGGGGATGTGTCTGCAATGAGACCGTGGGGATGTGTCTGCAACGAGACCGTGGGGATGTGTCTGCAGTGAGACTGTGGGCAAGTGTCTGCAGTGAGACCGTGGGGGTGTGTCTGCAGTGAGACTGTGGGGATGTGTCTGCAACGAGACCGTGGGGATGTGTCTGCAATTAGACTGTGGGGGTGTGTCTGCAATGAGATCGTGAAGGAGTGTCTGCAGTGAGACCGTGGGGATGTGTGTGCAGTGAGACCGTGGGGATGTGTCTGCAGGGAGACGGCGGGGGTGTGTCAGCAGTAAGACTGTGGGGGTGTGTCCCAGGGAGACCGTGGGGGTGTGCCGGCAGTAAGACTGTGGGGGTGTGTCTGCAGTGAGACTGTGGGGATGTGTCTGCAGTGAGGCTGTGGGGATGTGTCTGCAATGAGACTCTGGGGGATGTGTCTGGAATGAGACTGTGGGGGTGTGTCTGCAGTGAGACCGTGGGGATGTGACTGCAGTGAGACTGTGGGGATGTGTCTGCAATGAGATCGTGGGAGTGTGTCTGCAGTGAGACCGTGGGGATGTGTCGGCAGTGAGACCGTGGGGATGTGTCTGCAATGAGACTGTGGGGGTGTGTCTGCAGTGAGACCATGGGGGAGTGTCTGCAACGAGACCGTGGGGATGTGTCTGCAATGAGACCGTGGGGATGTGTCTGCAGTGAGACTGTGGGGATATGTCTGCAGTGAGACTGTGGGGATGTGTCTGCAATGAGACTGTGGGGATGTGTCTGCAGTGAGACCGTGGGGATGTGTCTGCAGTGAGACTGTGGGGATGTGTCTGCAACGAAACCGTGGGCATGTGTCGCAACGAGACCGTGGGGATGTGTCTGCAGTGAGACTGTGGGCAAGTGTCTGCAGTGAGACCGTGGGGGTGTGTCTGCAGTGAGACTGTGGGGATGTGTCTGCAACGAGACCGTGGGGATGTGTCTGCAATTAGACTGTGGGGGTGTGTCTGCAATGAGATCGTGAAGGTGTGTCTGCAGTGAGACCGTGGGGATGTGTGTGCAGTGAGACCGTGGGGATGTGTCTGCAGGGAGACCGTGGGGGTGTGTCAGCAGTAAGACTGTGGGGGTGTGTCCCAGGGAGACCGTGGGGGTGTGCCGGCATTAAGACTGTGGGGGTGTGTCTGCAGTGAGACTGTGGGGATGTGTCTGCAGTGAGGCCGTGGGGATGTGTCTGCAATGAGACTCTGGGGGATGTGTCTGGAATGAGACTGTGGGGGTGTGTCTGCAGTGAGACCGTGGGGATGTGACTGCAGTGAGACTGTGGGGATGTGTCTGCAATGAGATCGTGGGAGTGTGTCTGCAGTGAGACCGTGGGGATGTGTCGGCAGTGAGACCGTGGGGATGTGTCTGCAATGAGACTGTGGGGGTGTGTCTGCAGTGAGACCGTGGGGGAGTGTCTGCAACGAGGCCGTGGGGATGTGTCTGCAATGAGACCGTGGGGATGTGTCTGCAGTGAGACTGTGGGGATATGTCTGCAGTGAGACTGTGGGGGTATGTCTGCAGTGAGACTGTCGGGATGTGTCTGCAATGAGACCGTGGGGATGTGTCTGCAGTGAGACCGTGGGGGTATGTCTGCAATGAGACCGTGCGGATGTGTCTGCAGTTAGACCATGGGGGTGTGTCTGCAGTGAGACCGTGTGGAAGTGTCTGCAGTGAGACCGTGGGGTTGTGTCTGCCATGAGACCGTGGGGATGTGTCTGCAACGAGACCGTGGGGATGTGTTTGCAGCGAGACCGTGGAGATGTGTCTGCAGTGAGACCGTGGGGATGTGTCTGCAATGAGACCGTGGGGGTGTGCCTGCAATGAGACCGTGGGGATGTGTCTGCAATGAGACCGTGGGGATGTGTCTGCAACGAGACCGTGGGGATGTGTCTGCAGTGAGACCGTGGGGATGTGTCTGCAGTAAGACCGTGGGGCTGTGTCTGCAATGAGACCGTGGGGATGTGTCTGCAGTGAGAATGTGGGGATGTGTCTGCAGTGAGACTGTGGGGAAGCGTCTGCAGTGAGACCGTGGGGATGTGTCTGCAGTGAGACTCTGGTGGTGTGTCTGCAGTGAGACCGTGGGGATGTGTCTGCAGTGAGACCGTGGGGATGTGTCTGCAGTGAGACTGTGGGGATGTGTCTGCAATGAGACTGTCGGGGTGTGTCTGCAACGAGACCGTGGGGATGTGTCTGCAGTGAGAGCGTGGGGGTGTGTCGGCAACGAGACCGTGGGGATGTGTCTGAAGTGAGACTGTCGGGATGTGTCTGCAGTGAGACTGTGGGGGTGTGTCAGCAGTGACAGTGTGGGGATGTGTCTGCAGTGAGACTGTGGGGATGTGTCTCAGTGAGACCGTGGGGTTGTGTCTGCAGTGAGACCGTGGGGATGTGTCTGCAGTGAGACTGTGGGGGTGTGTCTGCAACGAGACCGTGGGGATGTGTCTGCAGTGAGACTGTCGGGATGTGTCTGCAGTGAGACTGTGGGGGTGTGTCAGCAGTGACAGTGTGGGGATGTGTCTGCAGTGAGACTGTGGGGATGTGTCTCAGTGAGACCGTGGGGTTGTGTCTGCAGTGAGTTCTGGGGATGTGTCTGCAGTGAGACTGTGGGGGTGTGTCTGCAATGAGACCGTGCGGGTGTGTCTGCAGTGAGACCGTGGGGATGTGTCTGCAGTGAGACTGTGGGGATGTGTCTGCAGTGAGACTGTGGGGATGTGTCTACAGTGAGACCGTGGGGATGTGTCTGCAATGAGACCGTGGGGATGTGTCTGCAACGAGTCCGTGGGGATGTGTCTGCAGTGAGACTGTGGGCAAGTGTCTGCAGTGAGACCGTGGGGGTGTGTCTGCAGTGAGACTGTGGGGATGTGTCTGCAACGAGACCGTGGGGATGTGTCTGCAATTAGACTGTGGGGGTGTGTCTGCAATGAGATCGTGAAGGAGTGTCTGCAGTGAGACCGTGGGGATGTGTGTGCAGTGAGACCGTGGGGATGTGTCTGCAGGGAGACGGCGGGGGTGTGTCAGCAGTAAGACTGTGGGGGTGTGTCCCAGGGAGACCGTGGGGGTGTGCCGGCAGTAAGACTGTGGGGGTGTGTCTGCAGTGAGACTGTGGGGATGTGTCTGCAGTGAGGCCGTGGCGATGTGTCTGCAATGAGACTCTGGGGGATGTGTCTGGAATGAGACTGTGGGGGTGTGTCTGCAGTGAGACCGTGGGGATGTGACTACAGTGAGACTGTGGGGATGTGTCTGCAATGAGATCGTGGGAGTGTGTCTGCAGTGAGACCGTGGGGATGTGTCGGCAGTGAGACCGTGGGGATGTGTCTGCAATGAGACTGTGGGGGTGTGTCTGCAGTGAGACCATGGGGGAGTGTCTGCAACGAGACCGTGGGGATGTGTCTGCAATGAGACCGTGGGGATGTGTCTGCAGTGAGACTGTGGGGATATGTCTGCAGTGAGACTGTGGGGGTATGTCTGCAGTGAGACTGTCGGGATGTGTCTGCAATGAGACCGTGGGGATGTGTCTGCAGTGAGACCATGGGGATGTGTCTGCAATGAGACCCTGGGGATGTGTCTGCAGTGAGACCGTGAGGGTGTGTCTGCAATGAGACCGTGCGGATGTGTCTGCAGTTAGACCATGGGGGTGTGTCTGCCATGAGACCGTGGGAATGTGTCTGCAACGAGACCGTGGGGATGTGTTTGCAGCGAGACCGTGGAGATGTGTCTGCAGTGAGACCGTGGGGATGTGTCTGCAATGAGACCGTGGGGGTGTGCCTGCAATGAGACCGTGGGGATGTGTCTGCAACGAGACCGTGGGGATGTGTCTGCAGTGAGACCGTGGGGATGTGTCTGCAGTAAGACCGTGGGGCTGTGTCTGCAATGAGACCGTGGGGATGTGTCTGCAGTGAGAATGTGGGGATGTGTCTGCAGTGAGACTGTGGGGAAGCGTCTGCAGTGAGACCGTGGGGATGTGTCTGCAGTGAGACTGTGGGGATGTGTCTCAGTGAGACCGTGGGGTTGTGTCTGCAGTGAGACCGTGGGGATGTGTCTGCAGTGAGACTGTGGGGGTGTGTCTGCAACGAGACCGTGGGGATGTGTCTGCAGTGAGACTGTCGGGATGTGTCTGCAGTGAGACTGTGGGGGTGTGTCAGCAGTGACAGTGTGGGGATGTGTCTGCAGTGAGACTGTGGGGATGTGTCTCAGTGAGACCGTGGGGTTGTGTCTGCAGTGAGACCCTGGGGATGTGTCTGCAGTGAGACTGTGGGGGTGTGTCTGCAATGAGACCGTGCGGGTGTGTCTGCAGTGAGACCGTGGGGATGTGTCTGCAGTGAGACCGTGGGGATGTGTCTGCAGTGAGACCGTGGGGATGTGTCTGCAGTGAGACCGTGGGGATGTGTCTGCAATGAGACCGTGGGGATGTGTCTGCAACGAGACCGTGGGGATGTGTCTGCAGTGAGACTGTGGGGATGTGTCTGCAACGAGACCGTGGGGATGTGTCTGCAATTAGACTGTGGGGGTGTGTCTGCAATGAGATCGTGAAGGAGTGTCTGCAGTGAGACCGTGGGGATGTGTCTGCAGTGAGACCGTGGGGATGTGTCTGCAGGGAGACGGCGGGGGTGTGTCAGCAGTAAGACTGTGGGGGTGTGTCCCAGGGAGACCGTGGGGGTGTGCCGGCAGTAAGACTGTGGGGGTGTGTCTGCAGTGAGACTGTGGGGATGTGTCTGCAGTGAGGCCGTGGGGATGTGTCTGCAATGAGACTCTGGGGGATGTGTCTGGAATGAGACTGTGGGGGTGTGTCTGCAGTGAGACCGTGGGGATGTGACTGCAGTGAGACTGTGGGGATGTGTCTGCAATGAGATCGTGGGAGTGTGTCTGCAGTGAGACCGTGGGGATGTGTCGGCAGTGAGACCGTGGGGATGTGTCTGCAATGAGACTTTGGGGGTGTGTCTGCAGTGAGACCATGGGGGAGTGTCTGCAACGAGACCGTGGGGATGTGTCTGCAGTGAGACTGTCGGGATGTGTCTGCAGTGAGACTGTGGGGGTGTGTCAGCAGTGACAGTGTGGGGATGTGTCTGCAGTGAGACTGTGGGGATGTGTCTCAGTGAGACCGTGGGGTTGTGTCTGCAGTGAGACCCTGGGGATGTGTCTGCAGTGAGACTGTGGGGGTGTGTCTGCAATGAGACCGTTCGGGTGTGTCTGCAACGAGACCGTGGGGATGTGTCTGCAGTGAGACTGTCGGGATGTGTCTGCAGTGAGACTGTGGGGGTGTGTCAGCAGTGACAGTGTGGGCAAGTGTCTGCAGTGAGACTGTGGGGATGTGTCTCAGTGAGACCGTGGGGTTGTGTCTGCAGTGAGACCCTGGGGATGTGTCTGCAGTGAGACTGTGGGGGTGTGTCTGCAATGAGACCGTGCGGGTGTGTCTGCAGTGAGACCGTGGGGATGTGTCTGCAGTGAGACCGTGGGGATGTGTCTGCAGTGAGACTGTGGGGATGTGTCTGCAACAAGACCGTGGGGATGTGTCTGCAGTGAGACCGTGGGGAAGTGTCTGCAATGAGACCGTGGGGATGTGTCTGCAACGAGACCGTGGGGATGTGTCTGCAGTGAGACTGTGGGCAAGTGTCTGCAGTGAGACCGTGGGGGTGTGTCTGCAGTGAGACCGTGGGGATGTGTCTGCAACGAGACCGTGGGGATGTGTCTGCAATTAGACTGTGGGGGTGTGTCTGCAATGAGATCGTGAAGGAGTGTCTGCAGTGAGACCGTGGGGATGTGTCTGGAGTGAGACCGTGGGGATGTGTCTGCAGGGAGACCGTGGGGGTGTGTCAGCAGTAAGACTGTGGGGGTGTGTCCCAGGGAGACCGTCGGGGTGTGCCGGCAGTAAGACTGTGGGGGTGTGTCTGCAGTGAGACTGTGGGGATGTGTCTGCAGTGAGGCCGTGGGGATGTGTCTGCAATGAGACTCTGGGGGATTTGTCCGGAATGAGACTGTGGGGGTGTGTCTGCAGTGAGACCGTGGGGATGTGACTGCAGTGAGACTGTGGGGATGTGTCTGCAATGAGATCGTGGGAGTGTGTCTGCAGTGAGACAGTGGGGATGTGTCGGCAGTGAGACCGTGGGGATGTGTCTGCAATGAGACTGTGGGGGTGTGTCTGCAGTGAGACCGTGGGGGAGTGTCTGCAACGAGACCGTGGGGATGTGTCTGCAATGAGACCGTGGGGATGTGTCTGCAGTGAGACTGTGGGGATATGTCTGCAGTGAGACTGTGGGGGTAGGTCTGCAGTGAGACTGTGGGGATGTGTCTGCAATGAGACCGTGGGGATGTGTCTGCAGTGAGACCGTGGGGGTGTGACTGCAATGAGACCGTGCGGATGTGTCTGCAGTTAGACCATGGGGGTGTGTCTGCAGTGAGACCGTGTGGAAGTGTCTGCAGTGAGACCGTGGGGTTGTGTCTGCCATGAGACCGTGGGGATGTGTCTGCAACGAGACCGTGGGGATGTGTCTGCAGTGAGACCGTGGGGATGTGTCTGCAATGAGACCGTGGGGCTGTGTCTGCAATGAGACCGTGGGGATGTGTCTGCAGTGAGAATGTGGGGATGTGTCTGCAGTGAGACTGTGGGGAAGCGTCTGCAGTGAGACCGTGGGGATGTGTCTGCAGTGAGACTCTGGTGGTGTGTCTGCAGTGAGACCGTGGGGATGTGTCTGCAGTGAGACCGTGGGGATGTGTCTGCAGTGAGACTGTGGGGGTGTGTCTGCAACGAGACCGTGGGGATGTGTCTGCAGTGAGACTGTCGGGATGTGTCTGCAGTGAGACTGTGGGGGTGTGTCAGCAGTGACAGTGTGGGGATGTGTCTGCAGTGAGACTGTGGGGATGTGTCTCAGTGAGACCGTGGGGTTGTGTCTGCAGTGAGACCCTGGGGATGTGTCTGCAGTGAGACTGTGGGGGTGTGTCTGCAATGAGACCGTGCGGGTGTGTCTGCAGTGAGACCGTGGGGATGTGTCTGCAGTCAGACCGTGGGGATGTGTCTGCAGTGAGACTGTGGGGATGTGTCCGCAACAAGACCGTGGGGATGTGTCTGCAGTGAGACCGTGGGGATGTGTCTGCAATGAGACCGTGGGGATGTGTCTGCAACGAGACCGTGGCGATGTGTCTGCAGTGAGACTGTGGGCAAGTGTCTGCAGTGAGACCGTGGGGTGTGTCTGCAGTGAGACCGTGGGGATGTGTCTGCAACGAGACCGTGGGGATGTGTCTGCAATTAGACTGTGGGGGTGTGTCTGCAATGAGATCGTGAAGGAGTGTCTGCAGTGAGACCGTGGGGATGTGTCTGGAGTGAGACCGTGGGGATGTGTCTGCAGGGAGACCGTGGGGGTGTGTCAACAGTAAGACTGTGGGGGTGTGTCTGCAGTGAGACTGTGGGGATGTGTCCCAGGGAGACCGTGGGGGTGTGCCGGCAGTAAGACTGTGGGGGTGTGTCTGCAGTGAGACTGTGGGGATGTGTCTGCAGTGAGGCCGTGGGGATGTGTCTGCAATGAGACTCTGGGGGATGTGTCTGGAATGAGACTGTGGGGGTGTGTCTGCAGTGAGACCGTGGGGATGTGACTGGAGTGAGACTGTGGGGATGTGTCTGCAATGAGATCGTGGGAGTGTGTCTGCAGTGAGACAGTGGGGATGTGTCGGCAGTGAGACCGTGGGGATGTGTCTGCAATGAGACTGGGGGTGTGTCTGCAGTGAGACCGTGGGGGAGTGTCTGCAACGAGACCGTGGGGATGTGTCTGCAATGAGACCGTGGGGATGTGTCTGCAGTGAGACTGTGGGGATATGTCTGCAGTGAGACTGTGGGGGTAGGTCTGCAGTGAGACTGTCGGGATGTGTCTGCAATGAGACCGTGGGGATGTGTCTGCAGTGAGACTGTGGGGGTGTGACTGCAATGAGACCGCGGGGATGTGTCTGCAGTTAGACCATGGGGGTGTGTCTGCAGTGAGACCGTGTGGAAGTGTCTGCAGTGAGACCGTGGGGTTGTGTCTGCCATGAGACCGTGGGGATGTGTCTGCAACGAGACCGTGGGGATGTGTCTGCAGTGAGACCGTGGGGATGTGTCTGCAATGAGACCGTGGGGCTGTGTCTGCAATGAGACCGTGGGGATGTGTCTGCAGTGAGAATGTGGGGATGTGTCTGCAGTGAGACTGTGGGGAAGCGTCTGCAGTGAGACCGTGGGGATGTGTCTGCAGTGAGACTCTGGTGGTGTGTCTGCAGTGAGACCGTGGGGATGTGTCTGCAGTGAGACCGTGGGGATGTGTCTGCAGTGAGACTGTGGGGATGTGTCTGCAATGAAACTGTCGGGGTGTGTCTGCAACGAGACTGTGGGGATGTGTCTGCAGTGAGAGCGTGGGTGTGTGTCGGCAACGAGACCGTGGGGATGTGTCTGCAACGAGACCGTGGGGATGTGTCTGCAGTGAGACTGTCGGGATGTGTCTGCAGTGAGACTGTGGGGGTGTGTCAGCAGTGACAGTGTGGGGATGTGTCTGCAGTGAGACTGTGGGGATGTGTCTCAGTGAGACCGTGGGGTTGTGTCTGCAGTGAGACCGTGGGGATGTGTCTGCAGTGAGACTGTGGGGGTGTGTCTGCAATGAGACCATGGGGGTGTGTCTGCAGTGAGACCGTGGGGATGTGTCTGCAGTGAGACCGTGGGGTTGTGTCTGCAGTGAGACCATGGGGATGTGTCTGCAACGAGACCGTGGGGATGTGTCTGCAGTGAAACCGTGGGGATGTGTCTGCAGTGAGACTGTGGGCAAGTGTCTGCAGTGAGACCGTGCGGGTGTGTCTGCAGTGAGACTGTGGGGATGTGTCTGCAACGAGACCGTGGGGATGTGTCTGCAATTAGACTGTGGGGGTGTGTCTGCAATGAGATCGTGAAGGTGTGTCTGCAGTGAGACCGTGGGGATGTGTGTGCAGTGAGACCATGGGGATGTGTCTGCAGGGAGACCGTGGGGGTGTGTCAGCAGTAAGACTGTGGGGGTGTGTCCCAGGGAGACCGTGGGGGTGTGCCGGCAGTAAGACTGTGGGGGTGTGTCTGCAGTGAGACTGTGGGGATGTGTCTGCAGTGAGGCCGTGGGGATGTGTCTGCAATGAGACTCTGGGGGATGTGTCTGGAATGAGACTGTGGGGGTGTGTCTGCAGTGAGACCGTGGGGATGTGACTGCAGTGAGACTGTGGGGATGTGTCTGCAATGAGATCGTGGGAGTGTGTCTGCAGTGAGACCGTGGGGATGTGTCGGCAGTGAGACTCTGGGGGATGTGTCTGGAATGAGACTGTGGGGGTGTGTCAGCAGTGAGACCGTGGGGGAGTGTCTGCAACGAGACCGTGGGGATGTGTCTGCAATGAGACCGTGGGGATGTGTCTGCAGTGAGACTGTGGGGATATGTCTGCAGTGAGACTGTGGGGGTATGTCTGCAGTGAGACTGTCGGGATGTGTCTGCAATGAGACCGTGGGGATGTGTCTGCAGTGAGACTGTGGGGGTGTGTCTGCAGTGAGACCGTGGGGATGTGTCTGCAGTGAGACTGTGGGGATGTGTCTACAACAAGACCGTGGGGATGTGTCTGCAGTGAGACCGTGGGCAAGTGTCTGCAGTGAGACCGTGGGGGTGTGTCTGCAGTGAGACCGTGGGGATGTGTCTGCAACGAGACCGTGGGGATGTGTCTGCAATTAGACTGTGGGGGTGTGTCTGCAATGAGATCGTGAAGGTGTGTCTGCAGTGAGACCGTGGGGATGTGTCTGGAGTGAGACCGTGGGGATGTGTCTGCAGGGAGACCGTGGGGGTGTGTCAGCAGTAAGACTGTGGGGGTGTGTCCCAGGGAGACCGTCGGGGTGTGCCGGCAGTAAGACTGTGGGGGTGTGTCTGCAGTGAGACTGTGGGGATGTGTCTGCAGTGAGGCCGTGGGGATGTGTCTGCAATGAGACTCTGGGGGATGTGTCTGGAATGAGACTGTGGGGGTGTGTCTGCAGTGAGACCGTGGGGATGTGACTGCAGTGAGACTGTGGGGATGTGTCTGCAATGAGATCGTGGGAGTGTGTCTGCAGTGAGACAGTGGGGATGTGTCGGCAGTGAGACCGTGGGGATGTGTCTGCAATGAGACTGTGGGGGTGTGTCTGCAGTGAGACCGTGGGGGAGTGTCTGCAACGAGACCGTGGGGATGTGTCTGCAATGAGACCGTGGGAATGTGTCTGCAGTGACACTGTGGGGATATGTCTGCAGTGAGACTGTGGGGGTATGTCTGCAGTGAGACTGTCGGGATGTGTCTGCAATGAGACCGTGGGGATGTGTCTGCAGTGAGACCGTGGCGGTGTGACTGCAATGAGACCGTGCGAATGTGTCTGCAGTTAGACCATGGGGGTGTGTCTGCAGTGAGACCGTGTGGAAGTGTCTGCAGTGAGACCGTGGGGTTGTGTCTGCCATGAGACCGTGGGGATGTGTCTGCAACGAGACCGTGGGGATGTGTCTGCAATGAGACCGTGGGGCTGTGTCTGCAATGAGACCGTGGGGATGTGTCTGCAGTGAGAATGTGGGGATGTGTCTGCAGTGAGACTGTGGGGAAGCGTCTGCAGTGAGACCGTGGGGATGTGTCTGCAGTGAGACTCTGGTGGTGTGTCTGCAGTGAGACCGTGGGGATGTGTCTGCAGTGAGACCGTGGGGATGTGTCTGCAGTGAGACTGTGGGGATGTGTCTGCAATGAAACTGTCGGGGTGTGTCTGCAACGAGACCGTGGGGATGTGTCTGCAGTGAGAGCGTGGGTGTGTGTCGGCAACGAGACCGTGGGGATGTGTCTGCAACGAGACCGTGGGGATGTGTCTGCAGTGAGACTGTCGGGATGTGTCTGCAGTGAGACTGTGGGGGTGTGTCAGCAGTGACAGTGTGGGGATGTGTCTGCAGTGAGACTGTGGGGATGTGTCTCAGTGAGACCGTGGGGTTGTGTCTGCAGTGAGACCGTGGGGATGTGTCTGCAGTGAGACTGTGGGGGTGTGTCTGCAATGAGACCGTGGGGGTGTGTCTGCAGTGAGACCGCGGGGATGTGTCTGCAGTGAGACCGTGGGGATGTGTCTGCAGTGAGACTGTGGGGATGTGTCTGCAATGAAACTGTCGGGGTGTGTCTGCAACGAGACCGTGGGGATGTGTCTGCAGTGAGAGCGTGGGTGTGTGTCGGCAACGAGACCGTGGGGATGTGTCTGCAACGAGACCATGGGGATGTGTCTGCAGTGAGACTGTCGGGATGTGTCTGCAGTGAGACTGTGGGGGTGTGTCAGCAGTGACAGTGTGGGGATGTGTCTGCAGTGAGACTGTGGGGATGTGTCTCAGTGAGACCGTGGGGTTGTGTCTGCAGTGAGACCGTGGGGATGTGTCTGCAGTGAGACCGTGGGGATGTGTCTGCAGTGAGACTGTGGGCATGTGTCTGCAATGAGACTGTGGGCATGTGTCTGCAGTGAGACCGTGGGGATGTGTCTGCAGCAAGACCGTGGGGTGTGTCTGCAGTGAGAGTTGGGGGTGTATCTACTGTGAGGCCGTCGGAATGTGTCTGCAATGAGACTGTGGGGGTGTGTCTGCAGTGAGACCGTAGGGATGTGTCTGCAACGAAACCGTGGGGATGTGTCTGCAGTGAGACTGTGCGGATGTGTCTGCAGTGAGACCGTGGGGGTGTGCCGGCAGTAAGACTGTGGGGGTGTGTCTGCAGTGAGACTGTGGGGATGTGTCTGCAGTGAGGCCGTGGGGATGTGTCTGCAATGAGACTCTGGGGGATGTGTCTGGAATGAGACTGTGGGGGTGTGTCTGCAGTGAGACCGTGGGGATGTGACTGCAGTGAGACTGTGGGGATGTGTCTGCAATGAGATCGTGGGAGTGTGTCTGCAGTGAGACCGTGGGGATGTGTCGGCAGTGAGACTCTGGGGGATGTGTCTGGAATGAGACTGTGGGGGTGTGCCTGCAGTGAGACCGTGGGGGAGTGTCTGCAACGAGACCGTGGGGATGTGTCTGCAATGAGACCGTGGGGATGTGTCTGCAGTGAGACTGTGGGGATATGTCTGCAGTGAGACTGTGGGGGTATGTCTGCAGTGAGACTGTCGGGATGTGTCTGCAATGAGACCGTGGGGATGTGTCTGCAGTGAGACTGTGGGGGTGTGTCTGCAATGAGACCGTGGGGATGTGTCTGCAGTGTGACCGTGGGGATGTGTCTGCAGTGAGAGTGTGGGGATGTGTCTGCAACAAGACCGTGGGGATGTGTCTGCAGTGAGACCGTGGGGATGTGTCTGCAATGACACCGTGGGGATGTGTCTGCAACGAGACCGTGGGGATGTGTCTGCAGTGAAACCGTGGGGATGTGTCTGGAGTGAGAGTGTGGGGATGTGTCTGCAGTGTGACCGTGGGGATGTTTCTGCAATGAGACCGTGCGGGTGTGTCTGCAGGGAGACCGTGGGTATGTGTTTGCAATGAGACCGTGGGGATGTGTCTGCATCAAGACCATGGGGATGTGTCTGCAGTGAGACTGTGGGGGTGTGTCCGCAGTGAGACTCTGGGGGATGTGTCTGGAATGAGACTGTGGGGGTGTGTCTGCAGTGAGACCGTGGGGATGTGACTGCAGTGAGACTGTGGGGATGTGTCTGCAATGAGATCGTGGGAGTGTGTCTGCAGTGAGACCGTGGGGATGTGTCGGCAGTGAGACTCTGGGGGATGTGTCTGGAATGAGACTGTGGGGGTGTGTCTGCAGTGAGACCGTGGGGGAGTGTCTGCAACGAGACCGTGGGGATGTGTCTGCAATGAGACCGTGGGGATGTGTCTGCAGTGAGACTGTGGTGATATGTCTGCAGTGAGACTGTGGGGGTATGTCTGCAGTGAGACTGTCGGGATGTGTCTGCAGTGTGACCGTGGGGATGTGTCTGCAGTGAGAGTGTGGGGATGTGTCTGCAACAAGACCATGGGGATGTGTCTGCAGTGAGACCGTGGGGATGTGTCTGCAATGAGACCGTGGGGATGTGTCTGCAACGAGACCGTGGGGATGTGTCTGCATTGAAACCCTGGGGATGTGTCTGGAGTGAGAGTGTGGGGATGTGTCTGCAGTGTGACCGTGGGGATGTTTCTGCAATGAGACCGTGCGGGCGTGTCTGCAACAAGACCGTGGGTATGTGTTTGCAATGAGACCGTGGGGATGTGTCTGCATCAAGACCGTGGGGATGTGTCTGCAGTGAGACTGTGGGGGTGTGTCTGCAGTGAGACCGTGGGGATGTGTCTGCAATGAGACTGTCGGGATGTGTCTGCAACGAGACCGTGGGGATGTGTTTGCAATGAGACCGTGGGGGTGTGTCTGCAACGAGACTGTGGGGATGTGTCTGCAACGAGACCGTGGGGATGTGTCTGCAATGAGACCGTGGGGGTGTGTCTGCAGTAAGACTGTCGGGGTGCGTCTGCAGTGAAACCGTGGGGATGTTTCTGCAGTGAAACCGTTGGGGTGTGTCTGCAGTGAGACTGTGGGGATGTGTCTGCAATGAGACTGTGGGGGTGCGTCTCCAGTGAGACCGTGGGGATGTGTCTGAAGTGAGACTGTGGGGATGTGTCTGCAATGAGACTGTGGGGGTGCGTCTGCAGTGAGACCGTGGGGTGGTGTCTGCAGTGAGACCGTAGGGATGTGTCTGCAGTGAGACTGTGGGGATGTGTCTGCAGTGAGACTGTGGCGCTGTGTCTGCAGTGAGACTGTGGGGATGTGTCTGCAATGAGACTGTGGGGATGTGTCTGCAATGAGACTGTTGGGGTGTGTCTGCAGTGAGACTGTGGGGATGTGTCTGCAGTGAGACTGTGGGGGTGTGTCTGCAGTGAGACTATGGGGATGTGTCTGCAATGAGACTGTGGGGATGTGTCTGCATGAGACTGTTGGGGTTTGTCTGCAGTGAGACTGTGGGGATGTGTCTGCAGTGAGACTGTGGGGATGTGTCTGCAGTGAGACTGTGGGGATGTGTCTGCAATGCGACCGTGGGGATGTGTCTGCAGTTAGATTGTGGGGTGGTGTCTGCAGTGAGACTGTGGGGGTCTGACTGTGGGAGTGAGAGCGTCGGGGTTAGACCGTGGGGGCGGGTCTGCAGTGAGACTGGGGGAATGTTCACACTGAGTGTTGACACTGACAATGTTCTGTTGTATTAGTCACTCGGATGGAGAGGGTGTGTGTCAGAACCTTGTGGGTTGAGTGTGAAGTGAAAGGGGAGTGAGGGTTTGCTGTACATGACATGTCACTGATAATAGCAGGGTGTGCATGCACTATCAATTGTCTGATTTTTCTGACAGATGTGTGGAGGGACCGGGATGAATCCGCCAACCTCCTTCAGAAACACGATGTGGAACTGGAGAAAGAGGATAAAAGGAAGGAGGTGGAGAAAGAGATTCGACTTCAGGTGCGACTCTTCCTCAAACACCACTGTCCGAGCCCAGGCCTCACTGTCCGAGCCCAGGCCTCACTGTCCGAGCCCAGAACTCACTGTCCGAGCCCAGGCCTCACTGTCCGAGCCCAGGACTCACTGTCCAAGCCCAAGCCTCAGTGTCCGAGCCCAGGACTCAGTGTCCGAGCCCAGGACTCACTGTCCGAGCCCAAGCCTCATGTCCAAGCCCAGGACTCAGTGTCCGAGCCCAGGATTCAGTGTCCGAGCCCAGGACTCACTGTCCGAGCCCAGGATTCACTGTCCGCGCCCAGGGCTCACTGTCCGAGCCCAGGACTCAGTGTCCGAGCCCAGGCCTCAGTGTCCAAGCCCAGGACTCAGTGTCCGAGCCCAGGACTCAGTGTCTGTTCACACCGAACATAAAATGCTCTGCGTGAATAAGGGAGCAATATATTTTTGTTTTGAGGAAGGGTCACCGGACCTGAAACGTTAACTCTGTTTTCCCCTTCACAGATGCTGCCAGACCTGCTGAGATTTTCCAACAGCTTTGTTTTTGTTCTTGATTTACAGCATCCGCAGTTCATTTGGTTTTTAGCGATATATTTTTGTCCACTAGTCTGGTCTGATTCACTTGTAGCTCATTATATTGTGCGGGCCTGCCACAGACTCACTATTTTCTCAAATGACATGAAGAAATGCCACGGCACCCTTTCCTTCCACTTCTGATGGGACGTGGACAATTGTAAGCATTTCCTGATTGGACTGTAGAAAATAACTAGAATTTTCTACAACCAAGCCCTGTTAGGTTTCTGAGTTCTCATTTCCCTAACTGTGTCATTCTGAACTTTATATTCTTTCACTTGACTCTCCTTCAAGGCTCTCCAGCAAGTTCTGTTTTTCTTTAACCCCCTCTTTACTTATATTTCTGTCATATCTCTAGTTTCCTTATCCTTCCCTCGTGATCAATCTGTTTTATCTCTAACTCAAAGGAGCTGATCTTGATGTCTCACTTTCTGTTTCTTCCTGAAAGTCACTTCAGCCTGAGTGCTGTGTTAGTCTTTCACTTCTACCTTCATAGCCCTGGCAGGAAACCCCATTTTCTGGTGGGTTGACTTGACAAGCTGGGTCGTTGCTCCACAGACATTTCATTACCGTGCTGTTATGTACTGCACCAAACGGCAGGACATGAACTACTCTAATTCCTACATGGATGCCTCAAGAACCAGGTATTACCACACAATGTGAGATACAAACCCCCCATTAACAACCCATAGGCCCGCAAAGCAGCAGAACACAACAGCTACAGGATGGTAAGGGTAGTGATCAGCGATGCACACAACCGGCTCCACAGATATAACAGAAATTATATGCCAAAAATCTTTATCCCTTCAAGCTACCAACCAAAGCTGGTCAGCGGAACTAGAACGAGCCTTCAACATCAGTCAACAGATCACAAGAGCCAGGAAAAGACACACCCTTCGGGAAAAACTAGCCAAACTAACCCACAAAAATAACAACAGGGCAGACACCTGGATAAGACACCTTTCAGACAGGAAACTGACAGTCACAGAGAAAACTGTTCGCATTCACAAACTCAACTACAGCGACAGAGACGTCAACAAAACAGAATTCCTCACCACACTGGAAGCCACACTGAGGACTGACAGCATCAATGAAGAAACTCAAACAGTGACCCTGACGCTGACCAGAAAAAGCGAACTCAACACTCTCAACACACCTGAAAGGAAAGCCATAGAAGGACTGAAAAAGGACAAGAACATCACAATACTGCCAGCAGACAAAGGGCGCATGACAGTAATACTAAATAAACGGGACTACCCCTCCCAGGCACATGCACTAATCGCCGATGAGAACACACACTGGCAAGCGCAGACAGACCCGACACCACAACTGGGCAACAAGATGCTCAGCACACTAAAGAGACTCAAACAGACCGGACAGATCAACAAAACAGGCTTCTTAAGAATGAAACCTGAAGGAACTAACACCCCCCACCCACTACCACCACCACACGCTCCCCCCCAACCCCCGATTCTACGGCTTCCTGAAAGCACACGTAAGTCTCCCACAGACCCATAGTCTCCCGGCCGGGCACTCCATCGCACAGATTAGCCAAGGATCTACAAAGGAGACAAAAGCAGCTCTTTAGCAAATCACCCCACTCCATCCCTTCAGCCCAGGAACTCCTCAATTCCATCAGGGACATAAGAATAGATGGCGATGAGACATGGTATTGTTTGATGTTACTGCCCTATTCACATCGATAGATATACCACTAGTAAGAGAAACACTGACAACAAGAACAAGGCCCGAGTGGCACCATCTCCACAGACAACATGGTGAAGCTACTGGACCTGTGCTTCACCGCCCAGTTCACCTTTAACGACTAAATATACAAACAGATCAAAGGGACACCCATGGGATCACCTTTCTCTGGTCGAATGGCTGAAGCGGTAATACAGAGACTTGAAACTATGGCCCTTCAGCTAATTCAACCAAAACTATGGATACATTACATGGATGACACATTCATCAATATTAAATGGACCAAACTAGAGGACACACACAAACTAATAAACAACACCCTCACCGGGATCAGATTCACCAGAGAGGAGGAGAAGAACAAACAGCTCCCATTCCTGGACATCATAGTAGAGTGCAGGACAAATGGGGAATTCCAAACAAAAGTACACAGGAAAAGTACACACACTGACCAGGTACTGAACTTCAACACCAATCACCCTAACACACACAAACGAAGCTGCATGTGAACGCTATTTAAATGGGCAGCAACACCCTGCAGCAGCACAGAGCTACACCCAGAGGAAGAGGAGCACCTCTTCCAGGTTTTCAGGGACAATGGATACCCAGAACACGGGGCCAGAAGATGCCTATTACACAAACGGCACCAGAAAGTTACCACACGCCCCAACACACGCATCATGCTACCTTACATCAGGAACATATCGGAACTCACCACAAGACTCCTACAACCGCTGGGTATCAGAGAGGCATACAAACCTACATCAACCCTTCGCCAACTGTTCACCTGAACCAAAGACCCGCTATGGACAGGACCAATGTTATAAACAAGATCCCCTGCAGAGACTGTGACAAACATTACATTGGACAGACAGGAAGGAGACTAACCACAAGGATACATGAATATACAATAGCTACAAAAAGACACAACCAATACACACGTGTCTCCATCCACATGGATAAGGAAAACACCAGGATCCTGGGACAGGCAAAGCAGAGACGAGCACGGGAATTCCTACATGTCTTGTACTGCATGAAGGAAGCCATCAATAAACACATAGAAATAGGCCACATAGACACTCCATTACAATGGGAAACCGGAAGTGAGGTAATCCAGCTCGGCAGACCCCAGAGTTTAAATAACAGGCAGGAAAACGCAACAGTGCTTCACTGGAGGCTGCACTGATGATGTTACCCAGCAGGGTAATGAAATGTCTACAGAACAATGGCTCGGTGAGCCAGCCAACCAGAACATTTGCAGCCGGAGCTACAAATCTACTCTAAAACCTTCAAGGTAACCCCATTTCAAGCTTACTTGCCAGCCCATCAACCTGGCTATTGGGATCACTGGCAACTTAGCCTTGAGGAGGGTTTTAGTAGTTTCTAATGCCATCTTACATTTGACAGCACAAAATCTGCTGTTTTCTTTTATCTTTTTGTCACTTAGTAACACCACACCCAATCTGGTGTTGTCTTTGTTCTAAAACAGACCAGCCACAAGCCCTCAAACATTGTCGCAACCCACTGGGGTACTGTAATGGAAATCAAATCCCATTGTTTCCATGAAAGATATTGAGCTAAACTACCCAAAGTTGGAGCAGATGTGATGAGCTGTATGACCTAATTTGCTCCATGTGGCATGTCTGAAATCCCCAATATTCTTGACTGATGTTTCAGGTTAAAAGAAAATGACCAACAGGTTTTGGTACTTAACAAGGAAATTCTGAACACGTTGTCTTTATCCAGTGGCGGTCAGGAAATATAAATTGCTGAGGCATAATGCTTTATTCTTTAAAACCTACCCCTCTTAAGTTCCCCCTTCACAAACAAACCTACCCATATATTAAGGCTAGAAAAGGATAACAAATTCAGGAAAACAGTTCAATAGCACCATTCTGGAGTAGAGGAGCTAGTAAGTTGTTTTCTTATGATTACTTCTTTTAGTTCTTTGCCAATGATTTGTTTGCACACCAAAGGGCTCATTCATTCACTCAGTGAGAATTTGTATTTTGGGATGATGGGAACTGCAGATGCTGCAGAATCCGAGATAACAAAGTATGGAACTGGATGAACACAGCAGGCCAAGCAGCATCTCAGGAACACAAAAGCTGACGTTTTGGGCCTACATCCTTCATCAGATAAGGGGGAGTGGGAGAGGCCTCTTTCAGGGATGCCTAACCTGAAGAAGTTACCCTCCTCCTTCGGGACAAACCTCAAGGGATCTCTCTCCCACTGCAACTGTCTTGTTATCTCTTCGGCCTTGAAACTGCTTGACCATGTCCTGAAGCAAACCAGATACTACAGCCACATCACCTTCCTCAGCACCTGCCTAATCTGATTATCTCCAATGGACTACAGTTCTCACCAAGCCTTCCCAATTTGGCCCCAACCGTGACCATATCTGCATCCAGAACGTTGAGCACCTTTACTGGCTCCATCCCCGCCGCCTCTTTAACTTGTCTGTCTCCTCTCCACCTATCTTCTCCTCTATCCATCGTCGATCTGCCCTCCCCCTCCCTATTCATTTCAGAACCCTCTCCCCCTTCTCCTTTTCTGATGAAGGGTCTCGGCCCGAAACGTCAGCTTTTGTGCTTCTAAGATGCTGCTTGGCCTGCTGCGTTCATCTAGATCCACATATTGTTATGGAGAATTTGTATTTCGACGGTTTTTGAAGGTGTTTTATCCCTTCTTCAGTGGGGGATTTTCAGAAAAAGTAGAAGACAGCTGTCTGGTGCCAAGATAATAAAGTATGAAGCTGGATGAGCACAGCAGGCCAAGCAGCATCTCAGGAGCACAAAAGCTGAAGTTTCGGGCCTAGACCCTTCATCAGAGGGGCCCTCTGACGAAGGGTCTAGGCCCGAAACGTCAGCTTTTGTGCTCCTGAGATGCTGCTTGGCCTGCTGTGTTCATCTAGCTTCACACTTTATTATCTTGGATTCTCCAGCATCTGCAGTTCCCATTATCACATGTCTGGTGCCATTTTGTTGCCTTCAAAAAGGAGAGAGAGAGAGATTTTGCTGTTTTCATTTTGTAGGCTGAATTTTTCTTTGGTACACTGGGCCTACACAAGCCATGGTGACTTAGCCAGGGGCTGAACAAACTTAGTTGTCAAACAGTTGTCCCTTAGTTTAGAACCCTTTGATTCTGTTGACTCTGTTCCTGCTCTCACTGTTCCAGGAATATTCAACATTTTACACAACTCAGTGCGCTCCAATAAACATGGTTTTTAAAACTGCAGCCATCTCTTTGCACAGTCTCCTTAGTTTAAAGCAGTAATTTCTCTTTTTAGTCCATGGTCCAAAAATAAAGGAAAACAAGTGGTGTTTTTTTTGTTGTGACTGACACTAACCATCTGCCCTCTGACCCAAACAGGTGGATGAGCTGATGAGAGAAGAGTTGAGGAATTTGAGAATGGCAGTTGAGCGGGATTTCAGTGAACCTCCCAAAGCAAAGACCAAACCCAAAAAGGTATCGTCTGAGCAGTGACTAAATCATTGTCAATTGTCTCAATGAGCTCCAATCTCTATCATGTTTGTTCCATCTGCTCTGTCTATCCCAGCTTCTCTCTCTCCATCAAACCCTCCAGCTCACATTCACTCCTCATTAATTTCTCTATCCTTACTTCTCTCTCTCCTTTAATGTCCCCATTCCGTCTTTTCTCTCTCTATTAACCTTTTCTTCCCACCGTCTCCTCCCTATCCCACCACTATCACCAATGCATGGCCAAGCTCTCCTTACCCTTGTTCTGTCGTGACCTCTATCTGAAATTATTTTATGCTTCTATGGGAGACGGGTGCTATTGTCTGGCCCAGTGTCAGTGACTCAACCCATTCGCCCACCCCAGCTCCCACCGCACCCCCCCAATTTTTCTCTATCACTGAGTGCCTTGCTTGGCCATTTCAGAGGCTGTTAAGAGGCTATATTGTTGTGGTTCTGGAGTCTCGTATAGGCCAGAGCAGGTGAAGATTGCAAATTTCCTCCCTGAAAGGACACTAGTGAACCAGATGGGCTTTTAGGATAACTGACAGTGTTTTTTTGGTAAACATTAGGCCAGCTTTTTCCCAATTTTTTTTCAATTCATATTTCACCAACTTTTTTAAAATTCATTTACTGGAAGCGAGTATCCATGGCTGGGCCCAGCATTTATTGCCTGTCCCTAGTTGCCTTTGAGAAAGTGGCAGTGAGTTGCCTATTGGATCAATGTAGCCCATTTGCTAAAGACCCATAATGCCCTTAGCGAGTGTATTCCTGGATTTTAACCCAGTGATGCTGAAGGAACAATGATAGGAACATTGGATAGGCACATGGATGGGAACAAAATATAGGATGTGTAGGGGAGTTTGATCTTAGAATAGGATAATAAGTTGGTACTACATCGTGGGCCGAAGGGCCTGTACTGTTCTATGTTCGATGATATGTTGTCACGTGTACTGAAATTGTGAAAAGCTTTGCTCATGAGCGGTATAGGCAGATCACAGCATACAAAGGATGTACAGATCAAAAAGACATGGAGGCATCCAGGTTACATTGCAGGTTACATTATTTGAGGCTAGAGTTCATTCAACAGTCTGATAATGACCAGAAGGAAGCCGTTCCTGCACCTGCTCATGCGTGGTTCAGGCTTCTGTACCTTCTGCCTGATAGAAGAGGTTGTAGGAGAGCATTTCTAAGTCAGGATGGTGAGGGGCCTGGAAGAGAACTTGCAGATTATGGTGTTCCCATGTATCTGCTGCCTTTGTCCTTCTAGATGGAAGTGGTCTTGGGTTTGGAAGGTGCTGCCTGAGGATTTTTCATGAATTTCTACAAATAATACACACTGCTGCCACTGAATGTTGGTGGTGGAGGGAGTGGGATGTTTGTGGATGTGGTGCCAATCAAGCAGCTGCTTTGTCCTGGATGGTGTTGAGCTTCTTGAGTGTTATTGGGGCTGCACCCATCCAGGCAAGTGGGGAGTATTCCATCACACTCCTGACTTGTGCCTTGGAGATGGTGGACAGGCTTTGGGGAGTCAGGAGGTGAGGTACTTGCTGCAGTATTCCCAGCTTCTGGCCTGTTCTTGTAGCCGCTGAATTGATATCACATGGAGTGAATCAAATTGGCTGAAAATTGGTATCTGTGATGCTGGGGACCACTGGAGGAGACCAAGATGGATCATCCACTTGGCACTTCTGGCTGAAGATTGCTGCAAAAGCTTCAGTCTTATCTTTTGCACTGATGTGCTGGGCTCTTCCATCATTGAGGATGGGGATATTTGTGGAGGTTCCTCCTCCAGTGAGCTGTTTAATTGTCCACCACCATTCACTGCTGCAGAGCTTAGATCTGATCCACTGGTTGTGGGATTAAAGTCATAGAGTCGTAGCAAGTTTTGAGAAGATTTGTCATAGAGTCATGGAGTGATGGAGATGTACAGCATGGAAACAGACCCTTTGGTCCAACAGGTCTATGCTGACCAGATACCCTAATTTGCCAGCATTTGACCCATATCCCTATAAACTATTCCTATTCATATACCCATCCAGATGTCTTTTAGATGTTGTAATTGTACCAGTCACTACCAATTTCTCTGGCAGCTCATTCCATGCACCACCCTCTGCATGAACAAATTACCCCTTGGGACCTTTTTATATCTTTCCCCTCACCTTAAACCTATGCCCTCCAGTTTTGGACTCCCCCACCCCAGGGAATAGACCTTGTCTATATAACTTACCCATATCCCTCATGATTTTATAAACCTCTATAAGGTCACCCCTCAGCGTCCGACGCTCCAGGGAAAATAGCCCCAGCCTATTCAGTCTCTCCCTGTAGCTCAAACCCCCCAACCCTGGCAACATCCTCATAAATTTTTTCTGAACCCTTTCAAGTTTCACAACATCCTGCCAATAGCAGAACTGCTCACAGTATCCCAGGAGCGGCTGAACCAATGTCCTATACAATCGCAACATGGCCTCCTAACTTCTACACTCAATGCAGTGACCAATAAAGGCAAGGATACCAAACGCTGCCTTCGCTATTGGTTAGCTGTGTCTATCACTTGCTGCTTGTGCTGTTTGGTGTGCAAGTAGTCCTGTTTAGTGGCCTCACCAGGTCGACACCTCATCTTCAGGAATGGTTGGTGTTACTCCTTTTGTTTTCCAACCACCTGCCGCAGACCCAGTCTAGCAGCTATGTCCTTTAGGACCCGACTAGCTCGATCTGTAGGACTGCTGCCAAGCCACTGTTGGTGATACACATTGAAATCCCCCACCCAGAGTACATTTTGTGTCCTTGCCATCCTCAGGGCTTCCTTTAAGTGTTGTTCAACATGGAGGAGCACCGATTCATCAGCTGAGAGAGGGATGAGATTAGATTCCCTACAGAGTGGAAACAGATCTTTCAGCCCAACAAGTCCACACCGTCCCTTGCAGCATCCCATCCAGACCCATCCCCCTATAACCAACACTACGGGCAATTTAGCATGGCTGATCCACCGAGCCTGCACATCTTTGGACTGTGGGAGGAAACCGGAGGAAACCCATGCAGACACGGGGAGAATGTGCAAACTCCACACAGACAGTTGCCCGAGGCTGGAAATGAACCCGGGTCCCTGGCGCTGTGAGGCTGCAGTGCTGACCACTGAGCCACCGTGCTGTGCCAGATGGTATGTGGTAATCAGCAGGAGGTTTCTTTGCCCATGTTTAACCTGAAGCCATGAGACTTCATCCAGTGGGAAGTTAGTTTCTTCCCACTAACCACAACAATCTCTAACTTAATAACTTAATGAGACCATTATCTGAAAGTCCCTCAGCAACAGATACCTGACACTGTCTGATGAACACTCCAAATTGACTGAGTGAGGGCTGATACGGTGCTGTTACATTTCTCTTTAGGCCAGAGGTAAAGAAAAAGGATCAAAGAAGAAGGAAAAAGACTTCACAGCCAACAGGTAAAAAAATTCAAAGCCCACCAGATGAAGGACAGCACAGTCTGACCCCAGGGTTTCAGTGTGAATGCTCGCTACATTGTCAGTGCCATTACCCGTCCTCAGTCACCAGAAATGGCATGTTCCTGACTCCATTCCCAACAGGAACATGGCTCATGGTGAGAGAGTCCAGATCCCCTGGGATCAGGACTGAGGCTCCATGACCAGAGCTCAGTTTCACTGCCATGAGTAAGGATTCACACGTACCCCCAGACTGGGAATGGACAATAGGTCTCCCTCTCTAAAGGAGATGAGTAAACCACGTGGGCTTTATGACAATTTACAGTAGTTCCCTGGTCACCATCAGAGGAGCTCGCCCAATTCCAGATTTTGATTGAACTCAAATATGTCCATCTGATTTGAATCTGTGTGCCTACAACATCAACCTGGGGAGTAGGGATGGACGTGTTAGGATTCCTTGTCCAGTGACAGGACTATTCCCCCACCCGCTCCCCTGACTATTCAAACTGCTGGGAAGACAGGGTCACACGGTCGAGGACTCTGTGGGGAAAATGGGGGTGGTAATGTCGTTGAAGTACACCAGAGGTCTGAGGACCTGGCTTTAAATCCTGTCACGTAAGCTGCTGGAACTTCAATTCAATTTATCATAAATCTGCTCGTGAATATTCTTGAAAAAAATGATACATTTTGTCAAATTGTTTCATCTCATTCTCATCAGGACAATTCACAAAAATACCACTTGAGAATGAAAACCAACATTTACATTACATGAGGGGACAGGGTGGCACGGAAGCACAGTGATAAACACTGCTGCCTCACAGCTCCAGGGTGCGGAATCAATTTCAAATTTATGTGGTGTTTGCACATTTTCCCAATATCTACGTCGGATTCTGTCCGGTGCTCTGGTTTCCTCCCACAAACCAAACGTGCAAGTTAGGTGGATTGGCCAAGCTACATTGCCCTGGTGTGCAGGAACATGTGGGTTAGCCATGGGATTATAGGGTGGGTGTGGTGGGGATGGGTCTGGATGGGATGTTCTGCAGATGTTTGGTGCAGACTCGATGGACCACATAGCCTCCTACTGCACTGCAGTGATGTTAAATATCACTTGACAAATGCATATAAATCTATGGGGTGAATTTGTATTTGCAAATTCATTCTATTTTGTTCAAAAAGCACACTATTTACAGACAGTCATTCAATGTGGTACTTTATAAATTCCTACTTTAGAAATAAAACCAGTCTGACTCCAAACCAAAACACAAACAGAGTTGTGAGAGCATGGAATGCGTTGTCAGCAGCAGTTGTGGAAGCAAGGTCACTGGGTCATTTAAGAGACTGCTGGACATGCATATGGTCACAGAAATTTGAGGGTGCATACATGAGGATCAATGGTCGGCACAACATCGTGGGCTGAAGGGCCTGTTCTGTGCTGTACTGTTCTATGTTCTATGTTCTACAAACAGATTCTAAACAAGGCCTCACACCTATCATGCATTGTTTGACCCAAAATGTCACCTCTTCTTCACACAGATAACACCTTTAGTTCTCCCAGGGCAGTGACTTGTCAGGAATTTGGGGATGTACATATAGATGTTAATCAATTAAAATCATCGAACTAATTAAAGTTATAAAAGCTTCTCAGGTTTGTTGAGAACATCTTCACCAATGGTGTGGCCCTTTGATCCTTTAATGATGAATTCTGTGGCTGATATTACCTATCTCACTAACACCTAAAGTGGGACCGAGGCTCTGACAACTTGTGATTTCAATTAAACTTGTTGGACGATAAGCTGGTGGCATGTGATTTCTGACGTTTATCCACCCCAGTCCAACCCTGTCCCCTTCACATCAGCATGATAATGACACAACTTAATCAGAATACTGTTGGTACAGTGCCAATTATAATGGCTGGACAAAACTGAGGGAGCGGGCACTGTCAGAGGGTCAGTGCTGAGGGCGTGGGCACTGTCTGAGGGTCAGTGCTGAGGGAGTGGGCACTGTCGGAGGATCAGTGCTGAGGGAGCGGGCACTGTCGGAGGGTCAGTGCTGAGGGAGTGGGCACTGTCTGAGGGTCAGTGCTGAGGGAGCAGGAACTGTCTGAGGGTCAGCGCTGGGGGAGTTGGCACTGTTGGAGGGTCAGTGCTGAGGGAGTGGGCACTGTCGGAGGGTCAGTGCTGGAGGGGTGGGCACTGTCGGAGGGTCAGTGCTGAGGGAGTGGGCACTGTCGGAGGGTCAGTGCTGAGGGAATGCCACACTGTCGGAGGGTCAGTGCTGAGGGAGTGGGCACTGTTGGAGGGTCAGTGATGAGGGAGCGCCGCAGTGTCGGAGGATCAGTGCAGAGGGAGTGGGCACTGTCGGTGGGTCAGTGCTGATGGAGCGCCACACTGTCGGAGGGTCAGTGCTGAAGGAGCAGCACGCTGTTGGCGGGTCAATGCTGACGGAGCGCCGCACTGTCGGAGGGTCAGTGCTGAGGGAGTGGGCACTGTCGGAGGGTCAGTGCTGGAGGGGTGGGCACTGTCGGAGGGTCAGTGCTGAGGGAGTGGGCACTGTCGGAGGGTCAGTGCTGAGGGAATGCCGCACTGTCGGAGGGTCAGTGCTGAGGGAGCAGCACGCTGTTGGCGGGTCAGTGCTGAGGGAGTGCCGCACTGTGGAGGGTCTGTGCTGAGGAACGGGGCACTGTTGGAGGGTCAGTGCTGAGGGAGCTCTACAGTTTCAGACGGTCAGTGCTGAGGGAGAGCCGCACTGTCGGAGGGTCAGTGCTGAGGAACGGGGCACTGTCGGAGGGTCAGTGCTGAGGGAGTGGGCACTGTCAGAGGGCCAGTGCTGAGGGAGCAGTACAATATTGTTTGCCATTTTCTATTTGAGACAGTAATCCAGTGCTTTCCTTCTCTGATCCAATGATTTATCCCCAACCAGCTGCAAAGTATCAAATTATATTTTTATTACTGTGTTGGTGTTTGGGCTCTTGCTGTTTACTCATTGACCGCTGTGTTTCACACACAATGGGAAGGAGATTGTTTGAAAAAGCCTGGTGCTGAGGATGTTGAGAGGTGCTTTCCTGCGGGGGTCTGGAGCCTGTGACTGTACTTCCTTTGTGTTTTAGGAGTCTGAACTCTCTGTGTGATGAGTTGATTGAACAGGGATTGTTGAAGGCAGCCCCACAGGTTCCTTTGGCCAGTTATTTAGGTGAGTGTCTAACTCTGGCTCCTGCTCATTGACTGTCATTCGTCCTTTCCCACTGTCCTTCCCAGCTTCAGCCCAAACCCCTTCCCTCTGGCCTCTGCTCATTGAGTGTCATTCCCTCCTATCCCACTGTCCTTCCCAGCTTCAGCCCAAACCCCTTCCCTCTGGCTCCAGCTCATTTACTGTCATTCCTTCCTATCCCACTGCCCTTCTCAGCTACAGCCCAAACCCCTTCCCTCTGGCTCCTGCTCATTTAATGTCATTCCCTCCTATCCCACTGTCCTTCCCAGCTTCAGCCCAAACCCCTTCCTTCTGGCTCCTGCTCATTGACTATCATTCCTTCCTTTCCCACTGTCCTTCCTTCCCAGCTTCAGGCCAAACCCCATCCCCCTGGCTCCTGCGCATTTACTGTCATTCCCTCCTATCCCACTGTCCTTCCCAGCTTCAGCCCAAACCCCTTCCCTCTGGCTCCTGCTCATTGGCTATCATTCCTTCCTCTCCCACTGTCCTTCCCAGCTAGAGCCCAAACCCCTTCCCTCTGGCTCCTGCTCATTAACTGTCATTCCCTCCTTTCCCACTATTCTTCCTTCCCAGCTTCAGCCCAAACCCCTTCCTTCTGGCTCCTGCTCATTGACTGTCATTCCCTCCTTTTCCACTGTCCTTCCTTCCCAGCTTCAGCCCAAATCCCTTCCCTCTGGCTCCTGCTCATTGACTGTCATTTCCTCCTTTCCCACTGTCCTTCCCAGCTTCAGCACAAACCCCTTCCCTCTGACTCCTGCTCATTGACTGTCATTCCCTCCTTTCCCACTGTCCTTCCTTCCCAGCTTTAGCCCAAACCCCTTTCCTCTGGCTCCTGCTCATTGGCTATCATTCCTTCCTCTCCCACTGTCCTTCCCAGCTTCAGCCCAAACCCCTTCCCTCTGGCTCCTGCTCATTAACTGTCATTCCCTCCTTTCCCACTATTCTTCCTTCCCAGCTTCAGCCCAAACCCCTTCCTTCTGGCTCCTGCTCATTGACTGTCATTCCCTCCTTTTCCACTGTCCTTCCTTCCCAGCTTCAGCCCAAATCCCTTCCCTCTGGCTCCTGCTCATTGACTGTCATTTCCTCCTTTCCCACTGTCCTTCCCAGCTTCAGCACAAACCCCTTCCCTCTGACTCCTGCTCATTGACTGTCATTCCCTCCTTTCCCACTGTCCTTCCCAGCTTCAGCCCAAACCCCTTCCTTCTGGCTCCTGCTCATTGACTATCATTCCCTCCTTTCCCACTGTCCTTCCCAGCTTGAGCCCAAACCCCTTCCCTCTGGCTCCTACTCATTGACTGTCATTCCTTCTTATCCCACTGTCCTTCCCAGCTTCAGCTCAAACCTCTTCCCTCTGGCTCCTGCTCATTGACTGTCATTCCCTCCTTTCCCACTGTCCTTCCCAGCTTCAGCCCAAACTCCTTCCCTCTGGCTCCTGCTCATTGACTGTCATTCCCTCCTTTCCCACTGTCCTTCTCAGCTTCAGCCAAAACCCCTTCCCTCTGGCTCCTGTTCATTGACTATCCTTCCTTCCTTTCCCACTGTCCTTCCCAGCTTCAGCCCAAATCCCTTCCCTCTGGCTCCTGCTCATTGACTGTCATTCCCTCCTTTCCCACTGTCCTTCCTTCCCAGCTTCAGCCCAAACCCCTTCTCTCTGGCTCCTGCTCATTTACTGTCATTCCTTCTTATCCCACTGTCCTTCCCAGCTTCAGCCCAAACCCCCTCCCTCTGGCTCCTGTTTATTTTCCCAATGACCTTTGTCCTGAAGACCAAACACTGATGTAATGGAATGTTTGTGAGGATCTCATGCGAACCTGGGATTGGGCCAAGATTATTTTAAGGAAATACTGTTTTTCTTTCTTCACTCTTGGGACGTGGGTATTGCTGGATGGGCACAATGTTTCTTGCCCATTCCTAATTGCCCCTTGAGAAGGTGGGGGTGAGCTGCCTTCTGGAACCGCTGCAGTCTGTGTGCTGTGGATTGACCCACAATGTCCTTAGGGTGGGAATTCCAGGGTTTTGCCACAGCGACTGTGAAGAATCGGCGATATATTGTGCAGTCTGGAGGGGCATTTTTCCCTGGAGCGTAGAAGGCTGAGGGATGATTTTCTAGAAACGTATAAAATAATGGGGGGACGGGGGTGAATAGCCAAGATCTTTCTTTACCAAAACTAAAGAGCATTGGTTTAAGGAGAATAATTTAAAAAGGATCTGAGAGGCAGCTGTTTTACACAGTGAGTGGTTCGTATGTGGAATGGACTGTCAGAGGAAGTGATAGAGGCAGGTACAGTTACAACATTTAAAAGCTCTTTGGGCAGGGGTATGGATAGGAAAGGTTTAGAGGGACATGGGCCAAATGCAGGCAACTGGGACAGGATTAGCTTCAGGAACCTGGTCAGCTTGGACAAGTTGATCCAAAGGGTCTGTTTCTATGCTGTGTGAATCTAAGACTCTATGGCTCTATTTCCAAGTCAGGATGGTGAGGGACCTGGAGGGAAACTAGCAGAGGGGTGGGGTTCTCATGTATCTGCTGCCCTTGTCCTTCTAGATGGAGGTGGTCCTGTGTTTGGAACATGCTGCCTGAGGATCTTTGGTGAATTTCTGCTGTTCATCTTGTAGATAGTACACACTGCTGTTACTGAAGGGAGTGGGATGTTTGTGGATGTGGCGCCAATCAAGAAAAGATTATGAAGGGTCTAGGCCCAAAACATCAGCTTTTGTGCTCCTAAGATGCTGCTTGGCCTGCTGTGTTCATCCAGCTCCACACTGGTATCTGTAATGCTGGGGACCGCAGGAGGAGGCTGAGATGGATCATCCACTCGGCACTTCTGCTTGAAGATTGCTGCAAAAGCTTTGGTCTTATCTTTTGCACTGATGTGCTGGGCCCTTCCACCACTGAGGATGGGGATATTTGTGGAGGCTCCTCCTCTAGTGAGCTGTTTAATTGTCCACCACCATTCACAACTGGATGTGGCAGGACTACAGAGCTTAGATCTGATCCGTTGGTTGTGGAATCATTTACCAGTCTTTCCTGCATCCCTGAATTCCGTCCACCCCATTCCCACCCTCTTTTCTGATCACCTCCTGACTTATTGACTGGGTTATGTTTTCACAGGAGATTTCAGTTATTTAGGAAGCACTCTCCTCCATGCCAACATCAACCCAATGCCATCACTCTATGATATCCGTCAAATCATCACCACATATGCCATCCTTCCATTGGGTAAGTGATTTATTGGGTTACACCTTCTCTCAGCTCATGCCCACTGGGCACTACCAGACCAACCAGTATCTTCAGAAGGAACAGCTTAAAAGGCAGAGATGTTCCACCCAGAGCCTCCCACACACACACAGCAACCATGGCCCTCCATGTTTCAAAGGTGTGTCCCAGTGAATAACCTGTGACAATTCCCATATAAATCACTCACACTGTGCTCATCGCGCTCAGTTACCACCTGTGGGCAAGACTCTACTGAAGGATAAATTCAAGGTGAGAGGTCAGTGCTGAAGGCTCAGGTCTGGGGTGAGAGGTCAGTGCTGGAACATTATATCTGGGACATAGTGTTGAACAATTATCCCTGAGGCGTGAGTCAGTGCTGAGGGGAGGGGGTCAGTGCAGAGGTGTGGGGGTCAGTGTTGAGGGGAGAGGGTCAGTGCTGAGGAGAGGGGCTCAATGCTGAGGGGAGGGGGTCAGTGCTGAGGGGAGGGGGTCAGTGCTAAGGGGAGGGGGTCAGTGCTAAGGGGAGGCGGTCAGTGCTGAGAGGTGTGGAGGTCAGTGCTGAGGGGAGGGGGTCAGTGCTGAGGAGAAGGGGTTTGTGCTGACGGGAGGGGGTTGGTGCTGACGAGAAGGGGTTCATGCTGAGGGGAGAGCGCCAGTGCTAAGGGAAGGGGGTCAGTGCCAAGGGGAGGGGGTCAGTGCTGTGGAGAAGGGGTCAGTGCTGAGGGGAGGGGGTCAGTGCTGTTGTGAGGGGGTCAGTGCTGAGGGGAGGGGTGTCAGTGCTGAGGGGAGGGGTGTCAGTGCTGAGAGGGGTGGAGGTCAGTGCTAGAGGAGGGGGTCAGTGCTGAGAGGAGGGGGTCAGTGCTGAGAGGGGTGGAGGTCAGTGCTTTGAGGAGGGGTCAGAGCTGAGAGGAGGGGGTCAGTGCTGAGAGGAGGGGGTCAGTGCTGAGAGGAGGGGGTCAGTGCTGAGAGGTGTGGAGGTCAGTGCCGAGGGGAGGGGGTCAGAGCTGAGAGGAGGGAGTCAGTGCTGAGAGGAGGGGGTCAGTGCTGATAGGAGGGGGTCAGTGCTGAGAGGAGGGGGTCAGTGCTGAGAGGTGTGGAGGTCAGTGCCGAGGGGAGGGGGTCAGAGCTGAGAGGAGGGGGTCAGTGCTGAGAGGAGGGGGTCAGTGCTGATAGGAGGGGTTCAGTGCTGAGAGGAGGGGGTCCGTGCTGAGAGGAGGGGGTCAGTGCTGAGAGGAGGGGGTCAGTGCTGAGAGGTGTGGAGGTCAGTGCCGAGGGGAGGGGTTCAGTGCTGAGAGGAGGGGTTCAGTGCTGAGAGGAGGGGGTCAGTGCTGAGAGGTGTGGAAGTCAGTGCTGAGGGGAGGGGGTCAGTGCTGAGGAGAAGGGGTTTGTGCTGACGGGAGGGGGTTGGTGCTGACGAGAAGGGGTTCATGCTGAGGGGAGAGCGCCAGTGCTAAGGGAAGGGGGTCAGTGCCAAGGGGAGGGGGTCAGTGCTGTGGAGAAGGGGTCAGTGCTGAGGGGAGGGGGTCAGTGCTGTTGTGAGGGGGTCAGTGCTGAGGGGAGGGGTGTCAGTGCTGAGGGGAGGGGTGTCAGTGCTGAGAGGGGTGGAGGTCAGTGCTAGAGGAGGGGGTCAGTGCTGAGAGGAGGGGGTCAGTGCTGAGAGGGGTGGAGGTCAGTGCTTTGAGGAGGGGTCAGAGCTGAGAGGAGGGGGTCAGTGCTGAGAGGAGGGGGTCAGTGCTGAGAGGAGGGGGTCAGTGCTGAGAGGTGTGGAGGTCAGTGCCGAGGGGAGGGGGTCAGAGCTGAGAGGAGGGAGTCAGTGCTGAGAGGAGGGGGTCAGTGCTGATAGGAGGGGGTCAGTGCTGAGAGGAGGGGGTCAGTGCTGAGAGGTGTGGAGGTCAGTGCCGAGGGGAGGGGGTCAGAGCTGAGAGGAGGGGGTCAGTGCTGAGAGGAGGGGGTCAGTGCTGATAGGAGGGGTTCAGTGCTGAGAGGAGGGGGTCCGTGCTGAGAGGAGGGGGTCAGTGCTGAGAGGAGGGGGTCAGTGCTGAGAGGTGTGGAGGTCAGTGCCGAGGGGAGGGGTTCAGTGCTGAGAGGAGGGGTTCAGTGCTGAGAGGAGGGGGTCAGTGCTGAGAGGTGTGGAAGTCAGTGCTGAGAGGAGGGGGTCAGTGCTGAGAGGTGTGGAGGTCAGTGCTAGAGGAGGGGGTCAGAGCTGAGAGGTGTGGAGGTCAGTGCTGAGAGGAGGGGGTCAGTGCTGAGAGGAGGGGGTCAGTGCTGAGAGGTGTGGAGGTCAGTGCCCGAGGGGAGTGGTTCAGTGCTGATAGGAGAGGTTCAGTGCTGAGAGGAGGGGGTCAGTGCTAAGGGGAGGCGGTCAGTGCTGAGAGGTGTGGAGGTCAGTGCTGAGGGGAGGGGGTCAGTGCTGAGGAGAAGGGGTTTGTGCTGACGGGAGGGGGTTGGTGCTGACGAGAAGGGGTTCATGCTGAGGGGAGAGCGCCAGTGCTAAGGGAAGGGGGTCAGTGCCAAGGGGAGGGGGTCAGTGCTGTGGAGAAGGGGTCAGTGCTGAGGGGAGGGGGTCAGTGCTGTTGTGAGGGGGTCAGTGCTGAGGGGAGGGGTGTCAGTGCTGAGGGGAGGGGTGTCAGTGCTGAGAGGGGTGGAGGTCAGTGCTAGAGGAGGGGGTCAGTGCTGAGAGGAGGGGGTCAGTGCTGAGAGGGGTGGAGGTCAGTGCTTTGAGGAGGGGTCAGAGCTGAGAGGAGGGGGTCAGTGCTGAGAGGAGGGGGTCAGTGCTGATAGGAGGGGTTCAGTGCTGAGAGGAGGGGGTCCGTGCTGAGAGGAGGGGGTCAGTGCTGAGAGGAGGGGGTCAGTGCTGAGAGGTGTGGAGGTCAGTGCCGAGGGGAGGGGTTCAGTGCTGAGAGGAGGGGTTCAGTGCTGAGAGGAGGGGGTCAGTGCTGAGAGGTGTGGAAGTCAGTGCTGAGAGGAGGGGGTCAGTGCTGAGAGGTGTGGAGGTCAGTGCTAGAGGAGGGGGTCAGAGCTGAGAGGTGTGGAGGTCAGTGCTGAGAGGAGGGGGTCAGTGCTGAGAGGAGGGGGTCAGTGCTGAGAGGTGTGGAGGTCAGTGCCCGAGGGGAGTGGTTCAGTGCTGATAGGAGAGGTTCAGTGCTGAGAGGAGGGGGTCAGTGCTAAGGGGAGGCGGTCAGTGCTGAGAGGTGTGGAGGTCAGTGCTGAGGGGAGGGGGTCAGTGCTGAGGAGAAGGGGTTTGTGCTGACGGGAGGGGGTTGGTGCTGACGAGAAGGGGTTCATGCTGAGGGGAGAGCGCCAGTGCTAAGGGAAGGGGGTCAGTGCCAAGGGGAGGGGGTCAGTGCTGTGGAGAAGGGGTCAGTGCTGAGGGGAGGGGGTCAGTGCTGTTGTGAGGGGGTCAGTGCTGAGGGGAGGGGTGTCAGTGCTGAGGGGAGGGGTGTCAGTGCTGAGAGGGGTGGAGGTCAGTGCTAGAGGAGGGGGTCAGTGCTGAGAGGAGGGGGTCAGTGCTGAGAGGGGTGGAGGTCAGTGCTTTGAGGAGGGGTCAGAGCTGAGAGGAGGGGGTCAGTGCTGAGAGGAGGGGGTCAGTGCTGAGAGGAGGGGGTCAGTGCTGAGAGGTGTGGAGGTCAGTGCCGAGGGGAGGGGGTCAGAGCTGAGAGGAGGGAGTCAGTGCTGAGAGGAGGGGGTCAGTGCTGATAGGAGGGGGTCAGTGCTGAGAGGAGGGGGTCAGTGCTGAGAGGTGTGGAGGTCAGTGCCGAGGGGAGGGGGTCAGAGCTGAGAGGAGGGGGTCAGTGCTGAGAGGAGGGGGTCAGTGCTGATAGGAGGGGTTCAGTGCTGAGAGGAGGGGGTCCGTGCTGAGAGGAGGGGGTCAGTGCTGAGAGGAGGGGGTCAGTGCTGAGAGGTGTGGAGGTCAGTGCCGAGGGGAGGGTTTCAGTGCTGAGAGGAGTGGTTCAGTGCTGATAGGAGGGGGTCAGTGCTGATAGGAGGGGGTCAGTGCTGAGAGGAGGGGTTCAGTGCTGAGAGGAGGGGGTCAGTGCTGAGAGGTGTGGAAGTCAGTGCTGAGAGGAGGGGGTCAGTGCTGAGAGGTGTGGAGGTCAGTGCTAGAGGAGGGGGTCAGAGCTGAGAGGTGTGGAGGTCAGTGCTGAGAGGAGGGGGTCAGTGCTGAGAGGAGGGGGTCAGTGCTGAGAGGTGTGGAGGTCAGTGCCCGAGGGGAGTGGTTCAGTGCTGATAGGAGAGGTTCAGTGCTGAGAGGAGGGGGTCAGTGCTGAGGGGAGGCGGTCAGTGCTGAGAGGTGTGGAGGTCAGTGCTGAGAGGAGTGGGTCAGTGCTGAGAGGTGTGGAGGTCAGTGCTGAGAGGGGTGGGTCAGTGCTGAGAGGTGTGGAGGTCAGTGCTGAGGGGAGGGTGTGGAGGGAGATAGTGAGGGGAGATGGTGAGGGGGGCGTGCAGTGGACAAGTTCCAAATACTCAGAGCAAGAGATAACACTCTCTTGTTCCCCTTGATATATTTGTAGCCAATACTGGAATTCTCCCTGGCCTTACCTGCCAGTTCAAACCTATTGATGTAATTACCCTATTGCCATTTTTACACACCTTTGTGAATTATCTACATATCTGCTCCTCTGTTGCCTGCTGACTGTTTAAGGGCCAATAATAAATTCCAAACAACGTGACCGCCCCCTATTTTATTCCCAAACTCTACACTAAAAGTCACATTTGAAGACCGTTCCAAAATGTTATCCCGCGTTACTATATTCACTGACTCCCTAATTAACAACACAACACGATATCCACTTTTACACCCTCCCCTGCCCTGTCTTATGATGCTGTACCCTGGAATATTGAGTTATCAGTCATACCCCTGCAATGACAACAACACTGCAATTCCACATATCAATCCATACCCCTAACTCATCTATTTAGGGGCTGTACTGTGGCTCGGTGGTTAGCACTGTAGCCTCACAGCCCCAGGGATACGGGTTCAATTTCAGCCTCAGTGACTGTCTGTGTGGAGTTTGCACATTCTCCCTGTGTCTGTGTGGGTTTCCTCCGGGTGTTCCGGTTTCCTCCCACAGTCCAAAGATGTGTAGGCCAGGTGGGCCGTCCATGCTAAATTGCTCGTAGTGCTCAGGGATGCATGGGTTATTGGGGAATGGGTCTGGGTGGGATGTTCCAAAGGGCGGTGTGGACTTGTTGGGCCGAAGGGCCTGATTCCACACTGTAGGGAATCTAATCTTACCTCTGGTACTCCTAGCATTAAAGTAGAAGGCCTCCAGCCTTGAATCACACTCCTAGGATAACAGCGATCCTGAAGCCAAGGACTGTTTCCACGTCCTGGAAACACCTGCTAAATGTGTGCTGGGAAATGTGGCCCTAGGATAGGGCTTATCAGCCACACAACGGCCCAAAGGTCCCATGACCAGTGACCCCGGAATTTCCTGAGTGGGCGATCGGACTTATTGATGAGTGATCATTAACGACGGCCTTAAGATGCAAAATTTCTCAGCTTACTGTGCCTTTACTAAAATATGAAAACTCCAGTAAGTTAGTTACATACAATTTCCTTTTAGAAGGCCAAGCTGACTCTTTCCAATGATCCCACATTTTTCCATGTGATTGCTGGTTCTATCCTGATTAATTGTTTCTAGAAGCTTCCCCACCCCTGAAGATAAACTGACAGGTCTACAATTGCTGGGGTTATCCTTACAATCTTTCCCGAACAAGGCTGTAATGTTTACAATTCTCCAAACTTCTGGCAGCTCCTCTGAGTCCAGGGAATGCTGAAAGATCGTGGCCAGTGCTCCCACAATTCCCACCCTCACTTCCTTCAGAATTCTGGGATGCACCTCCCTCAGTCCCAGGACCTTGTCAACATTCGCATCAGCAATGAAGGTCTCAATTAATGAATTAATACATCCAGCTCAGTCATTATAAATTAATATTGTAGAGAATGCACCTTCGGAACAATGTCATAGAAACGTAGAAAACAGAAGCAAATGGAAACCCTTCCATCCCACTCCATCGTTCATTCTGATCACTCAATCGAAGCGTTTTCTAAAGGTCACCACGTGGCCACCCCTCTTGATTTTTTCCAAGGAAGAGTGGACCCAGGCTGCCAATCCTTTCTTGATATTTACTTGCACATATTTATGGTATCATTCTTATAAATCTTCTCTAGTCTTTCCAGTTTATAACATGGCAACCGGAATGGCACAGAGTACTCTAAATGTGGTCTACCCAAGATTTGATAGAGGTTGAGCAGATCTTACCTATTTTGTGATGCTGTCCCTCTAGAATAAAAGCTAATGCTTGGTTTGCATTTTGATTTATTCTGGCCTTGGTAGCTGTTGTTGCACCATTCAGTGATTGGTGTATTTGTGTCTGTGATTCCCTTGTGTCTCAACTCCATCCGGACATGCACCTTCCAAGCAACAAGTGACCGCTCTGATCCTCCCACCCAGCTGGGTCAGTATGGATACCAGCTTGCCCATTTGTCCCTGCAGCATTATCAGTGACAGTCAGCAAACTGCGTAACCACCGAACCCCACCCCACCCCACCCCTGATTGGGCCTTGCCACCCACAGTAATCCAGTCATTGATTGGTTCCTTAGTCTCAGCCAGCCAGCTCTCCCTGACCAATAGAGATGCGTTGCTTTCTCGTTTTGCCCTCTGTAGGCTCCCAGCCACTGCATGAGAAAGCTCCCCTGGTGAAGTCTATCCTTCTGGCTGGTCCCCGTGGAGTGGGCAAAAAGATGTTGGTGCACAGTATCTGCACAGAGACCTGTGCCACACTCTTTGATTTGACAGCAAAGAACATCGCGGGCAAGTACCCTGGAAAGAGTGGCCTGCAGATGATGCTTCACATGGTCTTCAAGGTAGGGCCACTCAAGTTGGGGAGAGGTGATGATGGGGGGATCTTAAAGACTGGGGAGACAGGGGGTGGGGGCAGGAGGAGCCTGAGGATGACTGTAGACTGGAACTGGGGGACTGTGCGGATGGAGGGAGCTACTAGTTGACTGGGAGGACTGGGTAGTGCCTGGGGATTGGGGGTCTAAAGGGCCTGGGTCCAGGGCCCAGTAGAATGTGTTGAAGGTTCTGAATATAATTTGTGCCAAAGATTTGAAATATGTAATGTTCAAGACCACAACACTGGAAAGGGGGAGAATGTTGATAGGTCAGCATAGACATGATGGACCAAAGGGCTTCTTCTGCTGTATAACTCCATAAATGTAAGAGGAGGACATTCAACCCATCTATGACAGAGCTATCCAAAAACACCCTGCTCCATGACCTCAGGGCCTTTGGCTATTGTTCCTGTTTAGGGCTCAGGTTCCCAGGAGAGAGTTTCGGAGCGATGCTGTGAGCTTGGTGATGGGCTGAAGGATCTCAGTGTGAACAGAAGTAGGAGGACGGCCAGGGCAGTGGAGTAAAGACATGCTGTGGAGCCATTGCAGGGGGATTCTGTTGAATCTGGGAACCATAACTGCTGAGTTGGCCTGAACTGGACTGGGCTGGGTTGGGCACAGTTCCAGAAACACACATTAACATTATATGACTCGATGACTCTATTCTGATGGACAGTGGTGACATTGTTGAGTGAAGGAACTTCTTTTTAACAGAATGTAGAGGGTGCCGTCTGCTTTCCAACCACACGATGGCTCCCCAGTCCAGTCTGATCCCAGCACTAGAACACACTCCACAGCTCTGTCTATCTCTCAGTCTCTCTCTCTCTCTCTCTCACTCTCTATGTTTCTCTCTCTCTCTCTCTCTCTCTATCTCTCTTTCTTTATGTCTCTCTCTCCCTCTCTCTCTCTTTCTTTCCATCTCTCCATGTCTCCCTGTCTCTCTCAATTTCTCTGTCTCTGTCTCTGTCTCCATCTCTCTCTCCCTCTGTCCCTCTCTTTTTCTCTGTGTGTCTCTCTGTGTCTGGCCTCTCTCTCTCTCTCTCTTTGTATCTGATGTCTATCTCTTTCTCTCTCTGTCTCTCTCCGCCTCTGTCTCTCAATGTCCCTCCCTGTCTCTGTCTCTCTCTCTCTCTCTCCATCTCCTCCTCTCTGTCTTATTCTCCATCTCTCTCACTGTCTCTCTGTCTATTTCTCTGTCTCTCTCTCTGTCTCTCTCTATGTCTCTGTCTCAGTCTCTCTCTCTCTCTCTCTGTCTCGTTCTGTCTCTCTCTCGCTCTGTCTCTCTCTCTCTCCCTCTCTCTTGCTCTGTCTCTCACTCTGTCTCTCTCTGTCTCTCTATCTCTCTGCGTTCTAGCTGTGTGTGGAGACCCGGGGTACCTGAGCCCTCACAGATTGAGAGGTGGACTTTGTGACTTTGTTTTTACGGACACAAGGAGCCATGGTGGGGGTGGGGGAGTGACCTGGACATTTCCTTTTCTTTTGGCTGTTTCTTTTATTTAACAGATTATTCTTTCATCTGTTTTTAATCTGGTCTTTTATATTCTAAGATGGCACCAGTGAATGGTGACAGCGTACGCTTTTCACTGTACTCCTATAATCCTGCACTCGAGTATGTGTGACAATAAAGTCAAAACTGAAATCTTCGTCCTATTTCTGTCTCTGGTTCACTGTCTGTCATTCATTCTCTTCCTCTCAGACTCTCCATCTCTCTCTCTATCTATCTCTCTCTCTCTCTCTCCCCCATCTCTCTCTCTCTCTCTCCATCTCCTCTCTCTCTCTCTCTCTCCATCGTTCTCTCTCACTCTTTCTCCATCTCCTCTCGCTCTCCCTCTCCATCTCTCTCTTTCCATCTCTCTCTCTCTCTCTCTCTCTCTCTGACTTTCTCTCTCCATCTCCCTCTCTCTCTCTGTCCATCTCTCTCCCCTCTCTGTCTCAGATTCTCCCTCTCCTCTCTCCTTCTCTCTCTCTTTCTTCAACTCTCCCTCTCTTTCACTCTCCATCTCTCTCTTTCTCTCTTTCTCTTTCTCTCTTCTCTCTCTCCCTCTCTCTCTCTGTCTTTGTCTCCACCAGGTTACTTTCACTTCGTTGTTCATGTCTTATTCTCCATCTCTCTCATAAACCCTCTCTGCCCCTTCTCCCCGTGTATCTTGGGAGGATCCCTGGATCTCTGGGTCTCTGGCAAAAAGACCATAAGATATAGCAGCAGAATTAGGCCATTCGGCCCATTGCTTCTGCTCAGCTATTCGTTCAGGGCTGATATGTTTCTCAACCCCATTCTCCTGTCTTCTCTGTGTAACCCTCGATCCTCTTACCAAACAAGAAACTATCTATCTCTGTCTTAGATATGTTCAATGACTTGGCCCCCACAGCCCTCTGCAGCAACGAGTTCCACAGATTCACCACCCTCTGGCAGAAGAAATTCCTCCTCATCTCAGTTCTAAAGAGTTGTCCCTGCACTCTGAGGCTGTGCTCTCAGGTCCCAGTCTCTCCTAATAGTGGAAACATCTTCTCCATGCCCACTCTAATCAGGTCTCTCAGGATTCTGTAAGTTTCAATCAGATTCGACGCCCCCATCCCCCTAAACTCCATCAAATATAGACACAGAGTCTTCAACTGCTCCTCATATGGCAAGCTTTTCATCCCCCGAGATAATTCTTGTCAACCTTCTATGTAGACAGTTCACAGAGGTGTGTAAAGTAATAATTGGGTAATTATAATAGGGAATTTCAACTTTTCCAACATATATTGGATAGTCATAATGTGAAGGGTTTAGAGGGGCAGATTTCTTGAAATGTATCCAGGAGCGTTTTTGTGAATCAATAATAGAAGGCTCAACAAGGTATTGCACAGTGCTGGATCTGGTTCTGGGGAAAGAAGCCAGACAAGTGTTTGATGTGGCAGGGGGGAACATTTTAATGACAGTGACTACAACACAGTATGGTTCAAATTTGTTCTAGACAAGGAAAAGGATGATGGGAAGGTAGATTTTATTAAAATAAAGCAGCATCTGGCCTCAGTAAACTGGGTACAGTTCCATATAGGTAAGTCTACAGCAGAGCAATAGGGGACATTTGAAAGGAGAGGAGGAGAGTCAACATATTTCCTTTCAGGGGAAATGTAGCAGCAATAAGCTCAGAGAATCCTGGATGTCTAGGACAATTCAGGAGTGGATGAGGAAGAAGAGAAGAGGTTTTACCAAGTTCAGGGGGGAACAATTCAGCTGCGGCTCTAGAGGAATATAGGAAATGCAAGATACCTAGGTACAGAATCTTAAGTATGAAACAGAAAGATAAGGAAAACAAAGATAAAAGCAATTATAAGAGCAAAAAGGGGGCATGAAAGAGGACTTGTGAACTGGATTAGGGAGAATTCTAAGATATTTTGTGAATATTAAATTACACTAAAGGGAGGAGGTTAACCAGTGAAAGAGTACGACTCGTTAGGGACGAAGGGGGCAGCCTATGTGTAAAGCTGCAGGATATTGGAAGGATGTTAAATGAATACTTCTCTTCGATCTTCACTCAAGATAAGAGAATGTAGGTGTAGAATTCAGGAACGGGGACTGGGAGGAACTTGCACCATTTGACATAGGTAGTGGGGAGGTATGGGGGCTCTGTGGGGCTTGAAAATGGACAATTCCCCTTCTCTTTTCCCCTTTCTGTCTCTCCCTCCCTTGATCACCCTTTCTCCTATTCACAATCTATGATAGTTAAATTAAGACACAGAAGTGTAGGTTATTGTTAAATTAAGTGTGAAGAGAACTTATCAAGAGAGATTTCTCTGTGATTTCTGTGTCTGTGAGGAGACAGTGGGCCACAGCTGAAGTAGGATTATGAGGCGAATGTTATTTTTCATTGATTAGGTTTTAGCTGGAGTTACAGGGATCCTTTAAGGCACTGTCTGTCTTACTATAGTGGAACTTGGTTCAAAGAAAGAGTTTTTGTGGTTACACTGATGCTCGGATGTCCTTAGACACAGACTATGCAGTGTCCGTGGCTTCAGGCCTTTGTTAGCCAGTGGGCACCATCAGACCTGGGACTTCAGCTAATCCCCAGAATGACTTTATAACTTTTTGTGACAATGTGACCCACAGATGCTGCCAGACCTGCTGAGTTTGTCCAGTATTTCCAGCATCCACAGAGTTTTGATTTTATTTATTACGGAGGGGAGAGAGAATGTAGGGACTCAGCACAGTCCCAATACAATCACCAATATCACAAATTTTTAACCAGTTTCAGACAACAATTTGTGGTGTGGCATTCTATTCATACTCTCTCTTGCTATCTCTTTCTTTCTTTCTCTCTCGCTCACTCTACCTTTCTCTGTCTCACTCTGTCTGTCAATCTCTCTCTCTCTCTCTCTCATACACACACTCTGTCGATGTCTCTCTCATTCCCTCTGTATCTCTTTCCCTGTATCTCTCTGTGTACCTATCTCTCTGTCTCTTTCCCTGTCTCTCTGACTGTCACATATGATCTCTCTGCCTCTCTCTCACACCACTCTCTCTCTCTCTCTCTTACATACACATGTTCTGTCGATCTCACACACATTCTCTGCCTCATTCTGTCGATCTCACATACAATCTCTCTGCCTCTATCTCTCTCACACACATTCTCTCTCTCTCTCTCTATCTCTCTCCCTCCCTCCCAAGGTAGCAAAGCTCCTACAGCCCTCCATCTTGTGGATCGATGATGCTGAGAAAACTTTCATGAAGAAAGTGCCGAAAGAGGAGAGAGCGGTCAGTGCACACCCCCTGAAACCCCACCCCCAACCCAGTACCCCTCACCCAGTCCACACCCATCAAACACCACTGAAACGCTACAACTATCACCCCACACCCCAACCTCACCCAACACAACTCAGTCTTCCTCCCAAATCCTCTGCCACTCACTCCACCTCATCTGCCATCTCCCCACCATTCAACCTATTCCCATTCCCTCACTCGTCACACCCTGTCCCCCTCCTGTCCCCATCACAACGATAACCATCCTCACATCTCTCACCCCACTGCTTCATCGCTACATGGTGGTTATTACAGTCCCAATTACAGTCCCATTACTGTGCCATGTCGAAGTGATTTCAACGTTACTGTGCCAGGTTGCAGAGAGGTGATTATTACAATCTGACTTCAGTTGTAGAGAGGTGATTATTACAGTCCTATTACAGTGCCAGCTTGTAGGGAGGTGGTAAAGTCCCATTACAGTGCCAGCTTGTAGGGAGGTGGTAAAGTCCCATTACAGTGCCAGCTTGTAGGGAGATGGTAAAGTCCCATTACAGTGCCAGCTTGTAGGGAGGTGGTAAAGTCCCATTACAGTGCCAGGTTGTAGTAAGATGGTTATTTCAGTTTTTTTTGCAGGGCCAGGTTGCAGATAGGTGGTTATTACAATCTGATTACCGTGCCAGCTTGTAGTGAGGTGGTTATTACAGTCACATTACAGTGCCAGGTTGTAGTGAGGTGGTTATTACAGTCACATTACAGTGCCAGGTTGTAGAGAGGTAGTGATTACAGTCCCATTACAGTGCTAGATTGCTGTGCGGTGGTGATTACAGTCCCATTACAGTGCTAGGTTGCTGTGAGGTTGTGATTACAGTCCCATTACAGTGCTAGGTTGCTGTGAGGTTGTGATTATAGTCCCATTGCAGTGCTAGGTTGCTGTGAGGTTGTGATTACAGTCCAATTACAGTGCCAGGTTGCTGTGCAGTGGTGATTAAAGTCCCATTACAGTGCCAGGTTGCTGTGCAGTGGTGATTACAGTCCCATTACAGTGCTAGATTGTAGACAGGTGGTGATTACAGTCCCATTACAGTACCAGGTTGCTGTGAGGTTGTGATTACAGTCCCATTACAGTGCTAGGTTGCTGTGAAGTTGTGATTACAGTCCCATTACAGTGCTAGGTTGTAGACAGGTGGTGATTACAGTCCCATTACAGTGCCAGGTTGCTGTGCAGTGGTGATTACAGTCCCATTACAGTGCCAGGTTGTAGAGAGGTGGTTATTACAGTCCAATTACAGTGCCAGGTTGTAGAGAGGTAGTGATTACGGTCCCATTACAGTGCTAGGTTGTAGACAGGTGGTTGTTACAGTCCCATTACAGTGCCAGGTTGTAGACAGGTGGATGTTACAGTCCCATTACAGTACCAGGTTGCTGTGCTGTGGTGATTACAGTCCCATTACAGTGCTAGATTGCTGTGAGGTTGTGATTACAGTCCAATTACAGTGCTAGATTGCTGTGAGGTTGTGATTACAGTCCCATTACAGTGCTAGATTGTAGACAGGTGGTGATTACAGTCCCATTACAGTACCAGGTTGCTGTGCAGTGGTGATTACAGTCCCACTACAGTACCAGGTTGCTGTGCAGTGGTGATTACAGTCCCATTACAGTGCCAGGTTGCTGTGCAGTGGTGATTACAGTCCCACTACAGTACCAGGTTGCTGTGCAGTGGTGATTACAGTCCCATTACAGTGCCAGGTTGCTGTGCAGTGGTGATTACAGTCCCGTTACAGTGCCAGGTTGCTGTGCAGTGGTGATTACAGTCCCATTACAGTGCCAGGTTGCTGTGCAGTGGTGATTACAGTCCCATTACAGTGCCAGGTTGCTGTGCAGTGGTGATTACAGTCCCGTTACAGTGCCAGGTTGCTGTGCAGTGGTGATTACAGTCCCATTACAGTGCCAGGTTGCTGTGCAGTGGTGATTACAGTCCCATTACAGTGCTTGCTTGCTGTGCAGTGGTGATGAGGATTGGACTGTCAGGTTCCTGCCCGTGTGACCTGTCACTAACGTGGCTGCTCTGTGACAGTTGGAGCCAAAACGCTTGAAGAAGAATTTGCCAAAGTTGCTGAAACAGATAAAAGCTGAGGACCGTGTTTTGTTGGTGGGAACATCAAGCCGCCCATTTGATGCCGAACTGAAACCGCTCTTTAAGGTTTATGATCGAATCATCCTGATTCCACGAGCAGACTACGCCTCCCGTTATGGTGAGTTCTAATACCTGTTGAGCTGTCCCTGCCCCTTCCCCAGTTGTGAGACTGAGGTAGGATATAATGCGCTGACAGATATGAAATAATTTTACAACATGGCAGAGAAAGTCAGCAGGTCTGGCAGCATAAGAGGAGAGAGATACAGGCTACTAGACTAGGTGGGACTGAGGTTCACAAGGAAGAGGTATTAGAAATCCCACAGACGGTGAAGACAGATAAGTCCCCTGGGCCGGATGGGATTTATCCTAGGATCCTCTGGGAAGCCAGGGAGGAGATTGCCGAGCCTTTGGCATTGATCTTTAACTCGTCATTGTCTACAGGAATAGTGCCAGATGACTGGAGGATAGCAAATGTGGCTCCCCTGTTCAAGAAGGGGAGTAGAGACAACCCTGGTAATTATAGACCAGTGAGCCTTACCTCAGTTGTTGGTAAAGTGTTGGAAAAGGTTATAAGGGATAGGATTTAGAATCATCTAGAAAAGAATAAATTGATTAGAGATAGTCAGCACGGTTTTGTGAAGGGAAGGTCGTGCCTCACAAACCTTATTGAGTTCTTTGAGAAGGTGACCAAACAGGTAGATGAGAGTAAACCGGCTGATGTGGTGTATATGGATTTCAGCAAGGCGTTCGATAAGGTTCGCCACAATAGGCTATTATACAAAATGCGGAGGAATGGAATTGTGGGAGATATAGCAGTTTGGATCGGAAATTGGCTTGCTGAAAGAAGACAGAGGGTGGTGGTTGATGGGAAATGTTCATCCTGGAGACCAGTTACTAGTGGTGTACCACAAGGGTCGGTGTTGGGTCCACTGCTGTTTGTCATTTTTATAAATGACCTGGATGAGGGCGTAGAAGGATGGGTTAGTAAATTTGCAGACGACACTAAGGTTGGTGGAGTTGTGGATAGTGACGAAGGATGCTGTAGGTTGCAGAGAGACATAGATAAGCTGCAGAGCTGGGCTGAGAGGTGGCAAATGGAGTTTAATGCAGACAAGTGTGAGGTGATACACTTTGATAGGAGTAACCGGAAGGCAAAGTACTGGGCTAATGGTAAGATTCTTGGTAGTGTAGATGAGCAGAGAGATCTCGGTGTCCATGTACACAGATCCTTGAAAGTTGCCACTATAAGAAGGATGTGGAAGCTTTGGAAAGGGTGCAGAGGAGATTTACTAGGATGTTGCCTGGTATGGAGGGAAGGTCTTATGAGGAAAGGCTAAGGGACTTGAGGCTGTTTTCATTAGAGAGAAGGTTGAGAGGTGACTTAATTGAAACATATAAAATAATCAGAGGGTTAGATAGGGTGGATAGGGAGAGCCTTTTTCCCAGGATGGTGACGGCGAGCACGAGGCGGCATAGCTTTAAATTGAGGGGTGAAAGATATAGGACAGATGTCAGAGGTAGTTTCTTTACTCAGAGAGTAGTAAGGGAATGGAACGCTTTGCCTGCAACAGTCGTAGATTCGCCAACTTTAGGTACATTTAAGTTGTCATTGGATAAGCATATGGACGTACATGGAATAGTGTAGGTTAGATGGGCTTCAGATCGGTATGACAGGTCGGCACAACATCAAGGGCCGAAGGGCCTGTACTGTGCTGTAATGTTCTATGTTCTATGTTCCATGTTCATGTTTCAAGTCCAGTATGATTCCTCCTCAGAACTGAAGACCAGGACAGATAGTTTTTGAAGCAGGGTGTGACAATGGTGTCACTTCAAAAGGTTATTTTGACCTGATTTTTTTTGTAGGGAGGTTGTAAAGTCTGACCCAGCCCAGATGTCTCCGTACCCCACTGGACACGGTCTTCCTGTCACTAAAACCGCCTCCTGACACCACTTTCTGTCTTCTACAATTGAACTAATTTTGTACCCACTTTTATCAAATTACCTGTATCCTCTGTACATTTGTTTTCTTGATTAGAACCACCAGAGTAAACAACTATGAGGCCTTCAGTGTTTTTTCAAAGAAAGGTTTGGTGGGGAGCCACAGAAACAGCCTGATGGGGTGTAGCCACCTCCCTCAGACCAGCTTTTCTAGTTTCCTTCGCTGTGGCAGTCAGAAGCTGTTTGGGGCCTCAGAAAAATTGGAAGCTTCAGTGCACGGTTCCTCGCTGCTACTTTCTCAGAAATCTCTTGGTTTTTTTTTTCATCTTGGATTGGAGAAATTTATGCAAGAATCTGAGTTTGAATTTACCTTTCTGCCAAGGGGTGTGTCAATGGGATGTTACTAACACCAGAGCAGTTAATTAGTAATAGGTACTGTCATAGTAATTACTGTATTAGTAATAGCAAATTTTCCAATGGTAAAGTGATTCTAAATTCCTCTTTCTTCTGTTTGTATTTATGTTTAAATAAATTGTGTTCTGCTTTAAAATTGAGTAGTTTGATCAGTCACATTGCATCTGGAACACAGCACTTTAAACCTGCCTCTAAAATAAGGATAAACTAGGATCTAGGCTACCTCCTTAAAATATTTTGTGGGGTTCGACTGTGGTTCATAACAAGGATCACTATAATCATTAGCTCTGTTTTGTCTCCACAGATTGCTGCCAGACCCGCTGAATTTCTTCAGCAGTTTCAGTTTGTTTCAGATCTCCAGGATCTGCAGTTCTTTGATTTTACTGTTGAGAGTCTGTATGTCTGTCCTCTGGAAACAGCACTGTCAGAGAATCACCTTCAACATGTACCTCCATCAGCACAGGAGATGCTATCTCTAACTGTCTCACTCTGGCTGTTAAACTGCAGCACATGGACTGCAGCAGTTCAAGAAGGCAGCTCACCTCCACCTTCTCAAGGGGCAGCTAGGGATGGGGGCAATAAATGCTGTTCTAGCCTGTGATGCCCATATCCCACTAGTGAACAAAAAAAACCCAACCCAAAGTGAGCTGCCTCCAGAGTATTTACTACAGTCTCACGTATGTGCTGTCCTTGACGTTTAAATACAGAGTCCAATTTCCTGGTGTTCCAGGTGCAGTCTCATCAGTTGGAGCAAAACTTCTGTACTCTTGCACTCTTCTCCCTGTGCTCTAACATAAGAGTCATAGAGCTGTACAGCATGGAAGCAGACCCTTTGGCCCATTTCGTACATGCTGGCATGCCACTGGCTTTCCGAACTGTTGGTGGTAATGTTCTGTTAAACTTTTGCGTTTCTTGTGTTCCCACAAATCTCTGAACATCAGCATTTTAAACTATCACACATTTTTTATATATATTCTGTTTTTCTGAATAATGTCTGATTGCCCACATGATGCTCCATCGACCGCCCCATTGCCCACCCACTGAACCTGTGCACTCCCTGTATCCTCCTCACAGCTCATATTGCCTCCTGGTTTTATATCACCGGCTAACACAATCACATTACACCCTGATATAAAACAAATATCAAATAAACCTGCTCCAAAGCTCAGTTCTGACAAAAGCAACCTCATTTTCTCGAGTGTCTACATAGAATGGAACACCTACCTCCTGGTCCCATTCAATAAAAGTGTTTCCACTCCCCAGGACTTGGAGCCTGGAGTTTGAGAGGGGGAACGGTATCTGGGATGGGGGCCAGTGTCTGTGACAAGGGACATGGCTCACTAACACTGACACTGTTCATTCCCATTGCCAGTGATCTGGAAGAACTTCATTGAGGAACATGGCGGAGTTATCAGCAATACCCTGGACCTGACTTCATTGGCTAAAATCTCTGATGGGTACACCCCCGGGCATCTTGTCGAGGTGGTGAAGTCTGTGCTCACTGACCACCGGATCGAGCAACAGGCAAAGGTGCCCCTGACTGCCAACAACTTCATCAGAGCACTCAGCAAAATCGAACCCATCTACCAACAGGAAGAGACTGCTTTCATGGTAAGGATGTAGGAAAGGAGAGACAGGCCAAGACAGGGAGGGTGGAGGGAGAAATGGACAGAGAGAGTGAGAGGCAGAGAGAGAGAGAGAGAGAGATAGAGACAGAGACAGAAAGATGGAGCAAAAGGGAGAGATGGAAATAGAGAAAGATACAGAGAGATTGACAGAGAGAAAGTGAGTGAGGAAGAGATAGAAAGGAAGACAGATATGGAATGGTCAGAGAGAGCTATGGGTCAGGGAGGATTAGGGAGAGAATGTGGTGGACATGGAATTCTCCACCTCTGTCGCTCACTCTATAAACCAAGGTGACAGTTCCTGTGTGTGCATGTATAGGTAACACTGGAATAGAGAATAGTAAGTGAACGGGTGGAATCAGAGCAAGGGAGAATGTAGTGAAGTCTAAAGTCAGAGTCAGTGTGTGAATGCATGGGGTGTTTTTAATGAGATACAGGCACAAGCCTTGCTAATGGAATTACTGTGACTGTAACAGAGACCTGGGTCAGGGAAGGGCAGCACTGGATGTTAAATATTCCTGGTAACAAGTGTTAGAAAAAGTAGGAAATGCAAAAGTGGAGGAAGGGAAGTGTTTTTGGTTAAGCCGAGCATTGCAGTAGTAGAGAAAGAGAACGTTTCGGGGGAATCAAAAACCGAATCTGTTTGACCTGAGCTAAGGAACAAGATGACTGCAATTCAGTTGCTCTGTGGATGATGTAGACTATCGTAGTGTGGGAAGGATGTAGTGTCACTCGGCGTTTACAGCATGGAAAAAGACCCTTTGGCCCATCCTATCCACAGGATATCCATCTATTCTAAGTCCATTTCCCAGTACTTGGACCATAGCTTTGTGTGTTCTGATCTTTCATGTGCACATCAAAAATCTTCTTCAATGTTGTGTGGGTTCGCAACTCTGACCCTCCCTGGCAGTGAGTTCCAGATTTCCACCACAGTCTGGGTGAAATCCCTTCTAAACCTCCTGCCCTTTACTTTAAAACTGTGACCCCTGGTCAGTGACTCCTGTATGAAAGGGAAGCATTTTTCCCAATCGACCCTGACTGTGCCTGGATGAGTGTAATGCTGTAGATGTGGTTATGCATGGATTTCCAGAAAGTGTTTGATACAGAGCTACACAACAGACTTGTGAGGAAGATCATATTCTGCCATCTTTATTAATTTGTGTATGTGTACTGTCAGGTGTCTGTGCTTCTCTGCAGCCTTTAGAATCGTATTCATTTGTTTTATACTGTCCATCCATGCTTTTTCATGCTTTTTGAAGGTTTTACAAATCTTTACACATAAGGTCCAAATCATTCATAAATATTCATAACTCAGCAAAAGCAAGGGTCCCAGTACTACGCCTGGGAAACTCCACTACAAATTTTCCTCCATTCTAAAAAATATCTACTAACCATGATTTCCCATGCCCCAGCACTCACTCAGAGCTGCTCACCTTCTAAAGGCATGGTCTTTGCTAACAAGGCTGCTCAGTGACGCCCAGTTTGGGTTCCGCCAGGGCCACTCAGCTCCTGACCTCATTACAGCCTTGGCTCAAACATGGAGAAAAGAACTGAATTCCAGAGATAAGGTGAGAGTGACAGCCCTTGATTTCAAGGCTACATTGAACTGTATGTGGCATCAAGGCACCCGAGCAAAACTGGAATCATTGGGTACTGGGGGCAAACTCTACTGTGGTTGGAGTCAAACCTGACACTTAGGAAGATGGTTATGGTTGTGGGAGGTCAGTCATCTCAGCTCCAGGACATCTCTGCAGGAGTTCCTCAAGATAGTGTCCGAGGCCCAACCATCTTCAGCTGCTTCATCAATGACCCTTCCTCTACCATAAGGTCAGAAGTGGGGATGTTCGCCAATGATTACACAACGTTCAGCACCATTCGTGACTCCTCAGATACTGACGCAGTCCGTGTTCAAATACAACAAGATCTGGACAATATCCAGGCTTGGGCTGACAAGTGGGAAGTGACATTCACGCAACACAAATGCCAGGCTATGACCATCACCAATGAGAGACATTCTAACCACCATCACTTGACATTCAATGGTGTTGCCATCACTGAGTCCCACTATCAACAATCCTGGGGGTTACTAATGACCATAAACTCGACTGGACTCACCACATAAACACCGTGGCTACAAGAACAGGCCAGAAGCTAGGAATTCTGCAGCCAGTAACTCACCTCCTGACTCTCCAAAGCATGTCCACCATCTACAAGGCACAAGTCAGGAGTGTAACGGAATACTCCCCACTTGCCTGGATGAGTGCAGCCCCAACAACACTCAAGAAGCTCGACACTGTACAGGGCACAGCAGCTGCTTGATTGGCTCTGGATCCACAGGCATCCCACTCCCTCCACCACTGGCGCTCAGTAGCAGCAGTGTGTAACATCTCGAAGATGCACTGCAGCAACTCACCAAAGATCCTCAGACAGCACCTTCCAAACCCATGATCACTTCCGTCTGGAAGGACAAGGGTAGTCAGTGCACGTGTGCAAACACCACACCCTCCAAACCACTGCCCATCCTGACATGGAAATATATTGCCGTTCCTTCACTGCTCCTGGATCACAATCCTGGAATTCCCTCCCTAAGGACATTATGAGTCAACCCATAGCAGGTGGACTGCAACAGTTCAAGAAGACAGCTCAATATCACCTCCTCACAGGGCAACCAGGGATTGGGGAAAAATTGCTGGCCAGCCAGTGATGCCCACATCCCACAAATGAATAGAAAATAAAACAATGCTCTCAGTTCCTTTATCCAGATCATTAACATGAACAGTATGGTCCCAGCACTGTCCCCTGCGGAATTCCCCTCGTCACTGGCTGCTATTCCTGAGAAACACCCCATTTATCCTCACTCTCCGCTTTCTGCCAGTCAGCCAATCCTCTATCCATGCCATTACCTTGGTCCTGACACCATGGGCTTTTGTCTTATTTACCAGCTTCCTGTGCTGCACCTTGTCAAAGGCCGTTTGGAAATCCAAATCGATCACACCCACTGGCTCTCCTTCGTCTGATCTGCTTATAACATCCACAAAGGATTTTAACAGATTTTTCAGGCATTACCTCCCTTTGACAAAGCTGTGCTGACCCAGCCCAATGTTACCTTGCACTTCCAAGTACTCAGCAATCTCATCCTTAATAATCCACTCGATAATCTTACCAATGGCCCAGGTCAGACTAAGCAGCCTATAGCTTCCTCGCCAAGATAACAAAATGTGGAGCTGGATTAACACAGCAGGCCAAGCAGCATCTCAGGAGCCCAAAAGCTGACGTTTCGGACCTAAGCCCTTCATCAGAAAAGGGGGATGGGGAGAGGGAACTGGAATAAATAGGGAGGGGGGAAGGCAGATCGAAGATGGATAGAGGAGAAGATAGGTGGAGAGGAGCGGAGACAGACAAGTTAAAGGGGCGGAGATGGAGCCTGTGGAGGTGAGTGTAGGTGGGGAGGTAGGGAGGGGATAGGTCAGGCAGGAGAGGACGGACAGGTAAAGGGGGTGGGATGAGGTTAGTAGGTGGGAAATGGAGGTGTGGATTGAGGTGGGAGGAGGGGATGGGTGAGAGGAAGAACAGGTGAGGGAGGCGGGGACGAGCTGGGCTGGTTTTGGGATGCAGTTGGGGGAGGGGAGATTTTAAAGCTTGTGAAATCCACATTGATACCATATGGCTGCAGGGTTCCCAAGCGGAATATGAGTTGCTGTTCCTGCAAACTTCGGGTGGCATCATTGTGGCACTGAAGGAGGCCCATGATGGACACGTCGTCTGAGGAATGGGAGGGGGAGTTAAAATGGTTCGCGACTGGGAGATGCAGTTGTTTATTGCGAACCGAGCGGAGGTGTTCTGCAAAGTGGTCCCCAAGCCTCTGCTTGGTTTCCCCGATGTAGAGTGAGCCACACCAGGTACAGTGGATACAGTATACCACATTACCCTCTCCCCATCCCCCTCTCTGATTAAGGGTCTCGGCCCGAAACGTCAGCTTTTGTGCTCCTAAGATGCTGCTTGGCCTGCTGTGTTCATCCAGCTCCACACTTTGTTATCTCAGATTCTCCAGCATGTGCAGTTCCCGTTATTTCTGATATAGTTTCCTCTCTACTGCCTCCCTCCCTTGTTAAACACTGGTGTTACATTAACCATTTTCCAGCCCTCTGGGACCCTCCCTGACTCCAGTCATTCCATTGCCTCTACTATCTCCTGAGCTATTCCCTTCAGAACTCTGGGCTGTAGGCCATTCGGTCTAGGTGGCCTTCACCTTTCAGATTCCCCAGCACCTTGTCCTTAGAGATGGCCACTACACTCAGCTCTGTTCCCTCACACCTTTAATGTTCTGGTTTGCTACCGGAGCCTTCCACTGTGAAATGTGATGCAATAAATTCCCTGTTTTATCGTAGTCAGTTTATCCCATTCTTAGAACTCTTTTTCCTCACTGGGACTTATCCCTCTTCTCCAGGAACAAGAGTGTGGCGTTTCTAATTCTGCAGCCCTGTGGCACCATCCCTCAGTGCAAGGATCACTGAAAAATTATAACCAGAGCCTCCACAAATTTCTCTCTCACATCCCTCAGTATTCTCAGATGGACCTGATCTGGTCCTGGTGACTTATCAACCTCACTAGCAGCCAGCATTTCTAATAGCTCTCCTCCACCCAGTGACTACGCAGACTCCTCTTTCAGCAGGACACCAGCAATGTGAAGACAGGTGCAAAGTATTCCATACCTCAGATCCCTTCCCCACCTGTAAATCACTCTGAGGTCCTGCATCAGCCTCACTCCTCAGTGAAAATCTTAAATTCCTTTTGCGTTAGCTGCCTATCTCATCTCATATTTTTCCTTTGCTTCTCTTACTTTGCTGTTTAACCTTCAGTATTTATACCAGTTTTCAGTTGTATTGTCCACCAGAGATCAGTCAGAAACAGACGCTTTCTTTCTGCTTTTATCTTGCTCTCTTTTAGAATCATAGAACCCCTACAGTGCGGAAGCAGATCATTCTGCCCATCAAGTTCACACTAATCCTCTGAAAAGCATCCTACCCAGACTGACCCCATTCCTGTCACTCGGCATTTCCCATGGCCAATCCACCTAACCTGCATATCCCTGGGCTATGGGAGGAAACCGGAGCACCTGGAGGAAACCCACACACACACAGGGGAGAATGTGCAAACTCCACACAGACAGTCCGTGAGGCTGGAATTGAACCCGGGTCCCTGGCGCTGTGAGGCAGCAGTACTAACCACCGAGCCACCGTGCCGCCCCAATCCAAACGAGGTATATCAGAATGGCTTCTGAGAGCAGGAACTTCAGTTATGAGGAGAGGACTGGAGAGAAAAATTATCCAAAATCATAAGAGGCTGACCAGAGTAATTTGTGTGAGACTTCTGACTCATGAAAGGATCAAGAACAAGAAGCTTTAAAGTAATTAGAGAAAGAGCAAAAATGATGCAAGAAAACTCTTATATACACAATGACTGGTTAGTGTATGAAATGTACTATACGAGGGTGTGTGGGAGGTAGGTTCACTCGAGGGGATAGGGTCTGGAATGTACTGTCCGAGAGTGTGGGGGGGGCAGGTTCATTCGAGGGGTTAGGGTCTGGAATGTACTGTCTGAGAGTGTGGGGGGGGCAGGTTCATTCAAGGGGTTAGGGTCTGGAATGTACTGTCTGAGAGTGTGGGGGGGCGCAGGGTCACTTGTGGGGTTAGGGTCTGGAATGTACTGTCTGAGAGTGTGGCTTTCAAAAGGGTATTAGTTGATCACTTGAAGAGGAAGACTGTGCAAGATTACAGTGAAAATGCAACAGAATGACACTCTTTTGGAGAGTCATCAGAACCTGATGGGCTGTATGGTCTCTTTCTGTGCTCTGACTTCCTCCCTTTCTCCTTCACTTTGACTGCACTTAGACTGCCTTCTCTTCGAAGGCTGCCTATCACCCCCCAAACATTGATTCCAGCTTATCAGAAACTGATTCTCTCCCACCATACTGAAGGTTTCCCTCCCCCCAGTTAAATATGTTTCCTATTAGTTTCCAATGACCGTTTCCAGAGCCAACCTGAATCATATGGTACGTTGATCACTGTTCCCTAAACGTTCCCTGCCTGACACTTGATCCCAGCTCAATTCCCAGAGCCAGGTCCAGCAATCTCACTTTCCTTATTGGACCAGATACATACTGATGTACAAAGCTCTCCTGGCCGTATTTCATAAAGTAGTCCCCTCTCTGCCTGTAACTTTCTAATTATTCTGTATAGACAGAGTTTGTGAAAACCCACCATGATAAAAATTTATCATGGTGAGAGACACCACTCTCTCCATGACTCCCTTGTTCGCTCCACACTGCCCTCCAACCCCACCACACCCGGCACCTTCCACTGCAACCGCAGGAAATGCTACACTTGCCCCCACACCTCCTCCCTCACCCCTATCCCAGGCTGCAAGATGACATTCCACATTAAGCAGAGGTTCACCTGCACATCTGCCAATGTGGTATACTGCATCCACTGTACCCGGTGTGGCTTTCTCTACATTGGGGAAACCAAGCGGAGGCTTGGGGACCGCTTTGCAGAACACCTCCGCTCAGTTCGCAACAAACAATTGCACCTCCCAGTCGCAAACCATTTCCACTCCCCCTCCCATTCTTTAGATGACATGTCCATCATGGGCCTCCTGCAGTGCCACAATGATGCCACCCGAAGGTTGCAGGGACAGCAACTCATATTCCGCCTGGGAACCCTGCAGCCTAATGGTATCAATGTGGACTTCACCAGTTTCAAAATCTCCCCTTCCCCCACCGCATCCCTAAACCAGCCCAGTTCATCCCCTCCCCCCACTGCACCACACAACCAGCCCAGCTCTTCCCCTCCACCCACTGCATCCCAAAACCAGTCCAACCTGTCTCTGCCTCCCTAACCTGTTCTTCCTCTCACCCATCCCTTCCTCCCACCCCAAGCCGCACCCCCATCTACCTACTAACCTCATCCCACCTCCTTGACTTGTCTGTCTTCCCTGGACTGATCTATCCCCTCCCTACCTCCCCACCTATACTCTCTCCACCTATCTTCTTTTCTCTCCATCTTTGGTCCACCTCCCCCTCTCTCCCTATTTATTCCAGAACCCCTACCCCACCCCCCTCTCTGATGAAGGGTCTAGGCCTGAAACGTCAGCTTTTGTGCTCCTGAGATGCTGCTTGGCCTGCTGTGTTCATCCAGCCTCACATTTTATTATCTTGGATTCTCCAGCATCTGCAGTTCCCATTATCTATGATAAAAAGTTTCTGTTTTTTGAGCCTCTCTGTAACTTACTTACAAATGATTTCTTCAAGCCTTCTGCTATAAATTAGTGCTCACAATCTCCACCCACTGGTGTCATCGCAGAATCATTGTTCCTTAGCTTTACTCCAATAGACTGTGCCCTAGGGCCTTGCAGAATTCCTCGTCTTTCTAGCACTCTCATTAACTCCTTCATTAACACTCTTCCCTCCCTCCAACCCACAAATCCTTTCTTCCCTTCCGTAACTTTCCCAAACACCATGAAGCCAGGAATGGATTCCGAGTCCTGCTCTGTTTGGAGCTGGGTCTCTGTTATTGCCATCACACTATATCTCCACATGACTACCTGTAGCTGCAGGAGCCCAGAGCCTTACTGATCACAGTCTGCATTCACAGGAATTGCATGCCCCATCAATTCTGGAATTCCCAACCAGTAGAAAGAGTTTATCTTTTCCTATAATAGCTTGAAGACTTCAATAGGCTCATGGGAGGCGATGGCCTGGTGGTGTTATCACTGGACTGTTAACCCAGAGACCCGGGTAATATTCTCAGGACCTTGGTTTAAATCTCACTGTGGCAGCTGGTGGAATCTAATGAGCTAGGTTTGAAAAATATACGCGCCTTGTAACAACTACACAGGTGTTAGTGAGGCCACACTAGGAGCACTGTGCACAGCTTTGGTCTTTGCATTTAAGGAAGGATATACTGGAGGCATAGAATCATACATTACAAAAGATACCCTGCACCAACAAAAATGACGGTTAAATTAGGAGGGCACAAATATCCTGGCAGGGAGGTTTGCTGGTACCACTCAGGAGGGTTTAAACTAGTCCGGTAGGGGTGTTAGGAAACAGAGTGGTAAGTAAGCAAATAAAATGACAAGTAAGGAAGATGAATTTACAGCTTGGATTAACCCATATAACTATGATGTTGAAGGGGATCCTAAGAGACGGGATCTGCATGCATTTGGAAAGGCAAGGACAGATTAATGTCAGCATGGCTTTGTGCATGGGAAATTGTGTCTCACAAACTGAACTGAGGGTTTTGAAGAGGTGACCAAGAAGATCAATGAAGGCAGACCTATAGACATTGTTTACATGGACTTGAGCAAGGCCTTCGACAAGGCTCTGCATGGTAGACTGGTTTGTAAGGTTAGATCAACATGGGGTCGAAGGAGAGATAATCAATTGGATACGAAATTGGCTTGACAATAGGAGACAGAGGGAAGTGGTAGAGGGTCATTGTCAGACCAGAAGCCTGTGATCAGTGATTTGCCATAAGTGTCAATGCTAGGTCCACTGTTGTTCATTTATATAAATGATTTGGGTAGAATTTAGGAGGCATGGTTAGTATGTTTGTAGATGACACCAAAATTGGTGGTTTGGTGGGCGGTGAAAAAGTTCACTAAGAGTACGACAGCGCTTTGATCGGTTGGGCCTGTGACAATGGCAGATGGAGTTTAAATTAGATAACTGTGAGGTGTTGCATTTGGTCATGACAAACCAGGGCAGGGCTTACACAGTTAATGGTAGGGCCTTGGGGAGTGTTGTTGAACTGAGAGACCAAGGGGTGCAGATACATAGTTCATTGAAGTTGGCGTCACACATAGACAGGGTGGTGAAGAAGGTGTTTGGGACAGCTGCCTTCATCGCTCAGAGGATTCAGTACAGGAGTTGAGACATTATGTTGCAGTTATACAAGATATTAGCAAGGCCACATTTGGAACACCATGTATAATTCTGGTCACCTTTCTATAGGAAGAATGTTATTAAACTGGAAAAGTTACAAAAAAGATTAACAACAATGTTACTGAGATTGGAAAGTTTGAGTTTTAAGGCAAGGTTGGATAGGCTGAGACTAGAGGCTGAGGGATGTCCTTAGAGAGGTTTATAAAATCACAAGGGGCATAGGTAGGGAGAATAGCCAAGGTCTTTTCCCAAGGCTTGGGGAATGGTTTAAGGTGAGAGGGGAAAGATTTAAAAGGGATCTGAGGGGCAAGTTTTTCACACAGAGAGCAGTGCATATATGAAACGAGGTGCCAGAGGAAGTTGTAGAGGTAAGTACTATTACAACATTTAAAAAGCACTTAGACGGGTACATGGACAGGAAAGGTTTAGAGGGATATCGGCCAAATACAAGGAAATGGGATTAGTTCAGATCCAGAAGCCTGGTTGACATGGACAAGGTGAACCTGACGGTCAGTTTCCATGCTGTATGACACCGAGATTCTCTGTTTCCTTCTCTCTTCCTCTTTATCTTTCACTCTCTTTTATCCCTATTTCTGTCTCTTTATATCACTCTCTCTCTATACATGGAAATCTCACTCTCTTTCTATCACTCTGTCTCTCCTTCTCTCTACCTCATTCTTTATTTCTGTCACTAGCTATCCCTCTATCTCTATCTCCTTTCCTCTCTCTCTATCCCCTCACTCTTGCTTCTCTACCCCTCTATTCCTCTCTCTGTATATATCCCCAGGCCTCTTTCTCCCTCTTTCTCTTTCTTTCTCTTGCCCCACCTCTCTCTGTCCTTCCCCACTCTCTCTACCCCTGTCTCCCCTCTGTCTCTCTCACACTCTCCCTTCCCCCTCTCTCCCTCACCCTCCTCATATTCAACTCTGTCCATCTATCTCTCTGCCCCTACCTCTGTTCATCTCTCTCACTCTCTCTGTACCCCCAACTCTGCTTCCCTCCATCCCTCTCTATCATTCTTTGTCTCTCCCCCTCTCCCTCCCCCCACAACCCCAATCCCTCCATCCACTCTTTCTGCCTGTCATTAACTCTCAATCTGTTCTTTTCACAGAATTGGGCTTCCAAGACTCCCCTGGCGAAGAAAGCTCTCAAAGCCAAGAGGGAGAAGGAGGCTCTCGAAGCCGCAGCTCAGGAGGCAGCCAATAAGAAGAAGCGATGATGGGCCTTAGACTTTCGACGTGTTGGTCATCAGAATGGAAATCCCAGCCTCTCACCGAACACTGGAACGTTTCAGAACAATTCCGCTGAAGATTCAGAATAAAGCATTTGAAGCATATTCTGAGTCAATTCATTTACCTTCCCAGTCTCATTTCCACACTGAGATGATGGTCAGACTCTCAGTCCATGGTCCCTCAGTCTCTGGGATGCTGCCTATAGGCTTTAGGTTTTTCTGTCAGTTGGAGCTAGTGTCTACCCCAGTTCCAGATGGTTTTAGTCTGATCTCTGAGCCCGTGGGTGACAGACAGTGAAGATGATGGTGTGAGTTTCTCTCTCAATATCAGCCCTTGGGCTGTGACATTAGCAGCATGTCCCCACCACACAGCCAGGCCCCTATTATTGTTTTCCTGAAGATAGAAGCTATTCTCCACATTTCTATCAGAATAGTGTGTTGTCCTGGTAAGAGGTGTTAGCAAAAGGGCAGAAGGATATTTGCATTGATCGATTGGGAGGGTTTAATCCAGCTCCCAGAGCCAAAATGAATCTGTGGGCTACCTGAGAAGTGGACATTAAAAGGAGAAGGATTGGATGTGAGGAAGAGGCTGACTGTGGTGGTGGTGGGGGTGGGGGTTGGGGGCGGCGGGTGGTACGGGTTTGGAGTAAGAGCTTTGAAGCCTGGCTCTCTAACTGAGGAATGGAAACACAATGTTTCATGGTCACTGATGTTACAGCTAACACTGAGCTGTGGGGTGGCAATGATGGCAACATGACAACATCTGGAGAACTGGAGGAAAACTCTGGGAAGTAGGGAACTGAGAAGTCCAAAGACCCAAGCTGTAGACACTCAGGATGTGCGTTTGCTCGCTGAGCTGGAAGGTTAGTTTTCAGACGTTTCGTCACCATTCTAGGTAACATCATCAGTGAGCCTCCGACGAAGCGCTGGTGTTATGTCCCGCTTTCTATTTATCTGGTTAGGTTTCCTTGGGTTGGTGATGTCATTTCCTGCATTGGTGATGCCATTTCCTGTTCTTTTTCTCAGGGGATGGTAGATTGGCTCCAAATCAATGTGTTTGTTGATGGAGTTCCCGTTGGAATGCCATGCTTCTAGGAATTCTCGTGCGTGTCTCTATTTGGCTTGTCCTAGGATGGATGTGTTGTCCCAATCAAAGTGGTGTCCTTCCTCATCTGTATGTAAGGATACGAGTGATAGTGGGTCATGTTGTTTTGTGGCTAGTTGATGTTCATGTATCCTGGTGGCTAGCTTCCTGCCAGTTTGTCCAATGTAGTGTTTGTCACAGTTCTTGCAGGGTATTTTGTAGATGACGTTCGTTTTGCTTGTTGTCTGTATAGGGTCTTTTAAGTTCATTAGCTGCTGTTTTAGTGTGTTGGTGGGTTTGTGGGCTACCCTGATGCCAAGAGGTCCGAGTAGTCTGGCAGTCATTTCGGAAATGTCTTTGATGTAGGGGAGAGTGGTTATGGTTTCTGAGCCCGTTTTGTCTGTTTGTTTGGGTTTATTGCTGAGGAATCGGCGGACTGTGTTCATAGGGTACCCATTCTTTTTGAATACGCTGTATAGGTGATTTTCCTCTGCTCTGCGTAGTTCCTCTGTGCTGCAGTGTGTGGTGGCTCGTTGGAATAATGTTCTAATGCAGCTTCGTTTGTGGGTGTTGGGATGGTTGCTCCTGTAGTTCAGTATTTGGTCCGTATGTGTTGTTTTCCTGTAGATGCTGGTTTGAAGTTCCCCATTGGCTGTTCGCTCTACTGTGACATCTAGGAATGGCAGTTTGCTGTTGTTTTCCTCCTCTTTTGTGAATGTTATGCCAGTAAAGGGTATTATTGATGGTCTTGGAATGGGGAACTTCAAACCAGCGTCTACAGGAAAACAACACATACGGACCAAATACTGAACTACACGAGCAACCATCCCAACACCCACAAACGAAGCTGCATTAGAACATTATTCCAACGAGCCACCACACACTGCAGCACAGAGGAGCTACGCAGAGCAGAGGAAAATCACCTATACAGCGTATTCAAAAAGAATGGGTACCCTATGAACACAGTCCGCCGATTCCTCAGCAATAAACCCAAACAAACAGACAAAACGGGCTCAGAAACCATAACCACTCTCCCCTACATCAAAGACATTTCCGAAATGACTGCCAGACTACTCGGACCTCTTGGCATCAGGGAAGCCCACAAACCCACCAACACACTAAAACAGCAGCTAATGAACTTAAAAGACCCTATACAGACAACAAATAAAACGAACGTCATCTACAAAATACCTTGCAAGAACTGTGACAAACACTACATTGGACAAACTGGCAGGAAGCTAGCCACCAGGATACATGAACATCAACTAGCCACAAAACAACATGACCCACTATCACTCGTATCCTTACATACAGATGAGGAAGGACACCACTTTGATTGGGACAACACATCCATCCTAGGACAAGCCAAATAGAGACACGCACGAGAATTCCTAGAAGCATGGCATTCCAACGGGAACTCCATCAGCAAACACATTGATTTGGAGCCAATCTACCATCCCCTGAGAAAAAGAACAGGAAATGACATCACCAATGCAGGAAATGACATCACCAACCCAAGGAAACCTAACCAAATAAATAGAAAGCTGGACATAACACCAGTGCTTCGTCGGAGGCTCACTGATGATGTTACCTAGAATGGTGACGAAACGTCTGGGAACAAACCGGCAAGCTCAGTGAACTAGCTCACATCTCGAACACAATAAAGACCCACTCTCTTGTGGACCGAGAGGAGGAGAGTGCTGTGTTGGAGGTGAAAGGAGGACGTCGGGTTGGCTGTGCACCCTTGTGACCAGTGGATCTTAATGCTGGCTTCGGCCTAACGCTGGTTCAGGGGAGCAGCCAACCTGCAACGATGGCTGCGGCAGGTGCTCGTGCCCCAGGTCCAGGGGTCCGGAACACCATCCGTGTTTCTGTAAAGAAGGTGGATGATGGTGCACCTGTGGACCGCACCTTCTTCGTGAAGAGGGTCCTGTTGGACTGTTGTGGGTTTGCTGCTGCGGACATTTACTGCCTGCAGGATTTCCCCGGAGGAGGTTTTTACGACGTGACCTTCAGGAGTGCCAAGCTTTGCGAGCGCTTCCTGGAGGTTTTCAAGGAGAAAGGAGGTGAGGGCCCCCTCTCTGTATTGACCGCTGTCCCACTGTTTGTGATGCCAGTGCAGAGGAGCCGTATGGTGACTGTACACATGTACAACCCGCATGTGCCAGCAGTTGATGTCCTGACCTTCCTCAGAAGGTACGTGAAGGTGGAAGGGGACCTAACTGATATCGTGGACCCCTTTGGCATCTGGACAAGTAAGCGGCAGGTCAAGGTGACGCTGAGGATGGGCGCAGACGGGGATGTCGCACACCCACCGTCCAGCTTCGCAATCGGCGGGAGCAGGGGCTACCTGACCTATGCAGGGCAACCTAAAGTCTGCCATGCCTGTGGTAGGTCAGGTCACATGGCGGCCGACTGCAAAGCCACCATCTGCAGGAACTGCAGGGAGGAGGGACACCTTGCAAAGGATTGCCCAAAAGAAAAAAGCTGCAACCTTTGCGGGAAGCGGACCATTTCTACAGGGCATGCCCGCGGCGGGGTACCACCTACGCCCAGGTCGCCGGCAGGGGAAATGCGGGGCCAGCCCCCCCCGGAGGAGAGGAAGGCACCAGGGCCCAGCAAGGACCCCACTAATGTGCAGGAGGGCCAGGCCGTGCAGGAGGGCCCAGCCCTGCAGGATGGGCCCGAGGCCAGCAAAGCACCCCTCCAGGCTCCGCTCCCCCCGACAACCCGGAGCCAATGGAGGCGGCGACAGGCGACCCAGGGGAGTGGACAACAGTCCGGAAAGCGAGGAGGAAGGTGCGTCGACGGGCCCAGGAACTGCAACCATCAGGCGGGAAGAGGCAGCTACAGGGGGGCTATAAGAGCTCCTCTGACGAGGGGGATTCGGAGAGGGCCCACCTGAAGCAGAAGTTAAAGGTCTCGAGAGGGAAGGAAAGCAGCACCCCGCTTCCAGGTGACGGGAGGTGTCCTGAGGCTCCCTCCGACGCCCAGTCAAGTGCCGCTGGAGCACTGGAGGGCCCCCCGGAACTTCCAGGCAGGAAGGAGGAAACAGCGCATCCCCAGCCTGACCCGGAGCCTGACCCTCCTGCCTCCGCACCCCTGACGGGGGTTTGCCACCCGGAAGGCAGCACGGACGGTTTCCTGAGCCCAGAGAGCGTCCAGCAGTTAGCCCGGGCAATGGGCATGAAGGGACAGATGGAGGGGCTGGACCTTGGACTCGGGGAGGGTACTGTGGTCACTGCCCACAATGGGGGTACGAGTTGCGAGCATTAATGTGCGCAGCGTCAAGTCAACCGCGAGATGTGTGTCCACGTTGGCCTACCTGACCACCGTCGAGGCAGACCTCCTGTTTCTGCAGGAGTGCGGGATACCACACCTCGGCAGGTACGGGAAATGGTCCGGCGCCTGGACCTGTGGGCCTTCGATCTGGTCGGGGGGGTAACGACTGTCGCTCCTCGGGCCTGGCTATTTTGCTGCGGGGGCGCAACTTGACCATCTCTCAAGTTCAGGAGGTGGTGGTGGGGAGCGCCTCCTAGTGGCTGACATCACTTATAGGAATGCTCCCCTGAGGCTGATCAACGTGTACGCCCCAGTGGTACGGAGTGAGCGGTTGGCCGTCCTGCAGCGGCTTCAACCCCTGCTGGCTACGTCCAGGCCGGTCATCCTAGGCGGAGACTTCAACTGCATCATTGATGCAGATGGAAGATCCGGCATGGGGACAGCGGGTGGGGGTAGTCAACTGGATGTCACATCCAGATTCCTGATGGGCACGGTGAAGGACGCCAAGCTGCTCGACGTCTTCAGCACCCCTGCAGACACAGTGCAGCAGAGGTACACCTGGTCGCGGCCAGACGGGTCTATCTGCTCAAGGATAGACTTCCTGTTTGTGTCACGGGCGTTCTCGGTCAGGTCCACCGGTGTCGAGCCGGTGTTCTTCTCTGACCACTGCCTCCTGTTGGCCGACTGTCACTTACAGGACGACCAGCCAGCCGGCAAGGGGACGTGGAAGCTCAACACGACTCTGTTGACCCCAGAGAATGTCGAGGAGCTTAAGAGGGAGTACGCCGGTTGGAGAACCGTGAAACCCCTCTTTGAGTCTCCAGGCGACTGGTGGGAGACGGTGAAGGAGAACATCAAGAGGTTCTTTGTCCTCAAGGGTGTTCGAAAGGCAAAAGAGAGGCGGGGAAAGCTGTCGCAACTCCAGAAAAGGGTGCAGAACCTGCTCCTTCTGCAGTTGATGGAGGTCGATGTCACGGAGGACCTCCGCGAGGTGAGGGGCCAGCAAGCCTCGCTCTTCACCGCAGAGGCCTCCAGGATAATCTTCCGGTCCAGGGTCCGCTCCGTGGAGCAGGACGAGACGTGCTCGCGTTTCTTCTTTCAGAAGGCGCACAAAGAGAGCTCTGTGCTTAGCCGGCTGAAGGAGGACGACGGCTCGGTGACGTCGTCTCGGCCCGACATTTTGAGGACCAGCAGATCCTTCTATGCCGGACTGTACGACACGAAGCCTACGGACAGCACGGCCTCCAAGTCGTTCCTGTCGTCTATCACGGAGGTCTTAGACGACGGCACGAGGGAGTGGCTGGACTGGCCGATATCCCTGGACGAGCTGACCAGAGCTCTCATGTCCTTGGAGAGGAATAGGACTCCCGGAAGCGACGGCTTACCGGTCGAGCTGTATTCCGCTCTGTGGGGCCTGGTCGGCCAGGACCTGCTGGAGGTGTACGATAGTGCGCTTCGGGCAGGGGAAATGTGCAAGTCCATGAGGAAGGGCATCATTACCCTCATTTACAAGAGGAAGGGGGAGAGGGAAGAAATTAAGAATTGGCGTCCCATTTCACTTTTGAACGTGGACAACAAAATTCTGGCCAAGGTCATTGCCAACCGGGTCAGGTCTGTCCTGGAGTCAGTGATTCACCCTGACCAAACCTGTGCTGTGCCAGGCAGGAAGATCGCTGAGAGCCTCGTGCTCATCAGGGATACGATTGCCTACGTACAGGACAGGCGGGTGGACACCTGCCTCGTCAGCCTGGACCAGGAGAAGGCCTTCAACAGGGTCTCTCATGCTTATATGAGGGACGTCCTCTCCAAATTGGGGCTCGGGGAGGGCATCCGCAATTGGATCCGGCTGCTCTACGCCAACATCGTTAGCGCAGTCTCGATCAACAGGTGGGAATCAGACAGTTTTCCTGTTAGATCTGGAGTCAGGCAGGGCTGCCCACTCTCTCCTGCCTTGTTCGTGTGCTGTGTGGAGCCCTTCGCCGCCTCCATCAGGAAGGACGTGAGCCTGAAGGGCGTGACTATCCCAGGCAGCGGAGGCCTTCAGGTCAAGACCTCCCTGTACATGGACGATGTCGCCGTCTTCTGCACCGATCGTCGGTCGGTGAGTAGACTATTGGACATCTGCGGCCAGTTTGAACTGGCCTCGGGTGCCAAAGTCATTAGGGGTAAGAGCGAGGTCATGTTCTTCGGAAACTGGGACGACCGCTCCTTCATCCCCTTCACCGTCAGGACAGACTAACTGAAGGTGCTGGGTGTTTGGTTTGGTGGAGCTGGGGCATGCACTAAGACTTGGGAGGAGCGTATCGCCAAATTGAAGCAGAAGCTGGGCAGGTGGACGCTCCGGTCCCTCTCCATCGCGGGTAAGAACCTGGTTGTCAAGTGCGAGGGGCTTTCGGTACTGTTGTATGTGGCGCAGGCCTGGCCTATTCCCTGGACCTGCGCCGCTGCGGTCACCCGGGCCATCTTCCACTTCATTTGGGAGTCGAGGATGGACCGGGTCCGCAGGGACACCATGTACAAAGACCTGGAAAATGGGGGAAAGGGCGTACCGAACGCCACCCTCGCCCTGATGGCTACCTTTGTGTGCGGCTGCATCAAGCTGTGCGTAGATCCTCAGTATGCAAACACCAAGTGTCACTACTTACTGAGGTTCTACCTGTCCCCGGTGTTGCAAAGGATGGGCCTGGCCTCGTTGCTGTGGAACGCTCCGAGTAGTTGGACCGTTCCGTACCACCTGTCCTTCCTGGAGAAATTTTTGAAAGGAAACACCTTTGACCACAAGGCCGTCAGGCAGTGGTCAGCACATAGTATCCTCGGGACCCTTCGGGAAAAGGAGAGGGTGGATCCCGTCGTGTGGTTCCCCACGCAGACTGCCAAAGTCGTTTGGCAGAATGCCTCATCGCCAGAACTTTCAAACAAGCACAAGGACATTGCTTGGCTGGCAGTGAGAGGGGGTCTGCCAGTGAGATCCTTTATGCATGCCCGGAATCTCTGTGCCACCGCACGCTGCCCTCGAGGTGGCTGCGGTGGGGGACGAGACTGTCCATCACCTCCTTCTGGAGTGTGCCTATGCGCAGGAGGTCTGGAGGGGGATGCAGTGGTATTTGTCGAGGTTCGTCCCGAGCAACTCCGTGACACGGGACTCCATGCTGTCCGGGCTGTTTCCGGGGACGCACACCGAGACCAACATCAACTGCGCCTGGAGGACCATCAATGCGGTGAAAGACGCTCTTTGGTCTGCCCGCAACTTGCTGGTCTGCCAGCTGAAAGAACTGACCCCGACCGAGTGTTGCAGACTGGCGCACTCCAAGGTCCAGGGCTACGTGCTGAGGGACGCGCTAAAGCTTGGGGCAGCCGCCGCCAAGGCGCGGTGGGGAAAGACCACGGTATGAAACCCCTCATCCAGAATAGAAAAAAGGGCCCTATCTGGTAACTGGGCCCAGCTGGCGCCTTCCCCAACTGGTCAGGGGGCCAACTGGGACTGTGCGGGGTGACGACTGCCGGGGCGGTTTCTTTGCTTTGTTTTTTTTTCTCTCTTTTATTTTTTCCTTTAGTTGGTGTATGTACCCCCTGGGTAACCCGGAGTGGCTTGCATGACTGGGTAGGTGTATAAATGTTTTATTTTTTTTGTACATTCTATGAATAAAGTATATTTTTTCAAATAAAAAAAAGGTGACGAAACGTCTGAAAACTAACCTTCCAGCTCAGCGAGCAAACTCACATCCAGAACCTCAACCTGAGCTACAAATCTTCTCAAAACTCGCTTGCAGACACTCAGTTTGGGCTGAAGAAAGAGAAGCCAAATGAAGGTGAAAAGACTCCGGTAAAGACTTTCAGAAAGTCGTAGCCTGAAATTGAATACAAACCTAACCAATCAGGTCTCCATACATCAGCTCTGCCATCCTAGAGCTCAGTCTATGAAATCTTTGCTGACTTCCCTCCACAACCAGAACATCCTTTCTCCGATAAGGGGTCCAAAACTGCAAACAATGTTCCAGGCGTGGTCTCACCAAGGCCCTGTGTAATTGCAGAGTGACATCCCTGCTCCTGCACTTGAATCCTCTCACTATGAAGGCCAACACCCCATTTGCATTCTTCAGCAGCTGCTGCACCTGAAGGGTTACCTTCAGTGACTGATGTATGGGGTTACCCAGGTCTCACTGTAACCCCAGAGAGAGAAAATGAGCAATAATCCCATGTGACTTGTGGTCACCATGAATATTACACTTGCCCACCGTTCAGCACTACCCATGAGTTAATGACCAGTCAGCGTTGATACCCGGTTAATCTGTCCCTCGAGTGTACCTGCCCTGTCATGGAGATCTCAAAGTACACCTGTCTCTGACATGTTCCCTCTGTCAGTGCATGCTTCTCCTCCTCCTGTTTACTCAACAACTGGAATCCACACTGGATCACCTCTGTCCTGCTGCTCATGCTCCACTGATACTCTGCTGGCAGAAGCTGTGGTTTTTGTCCATCATGGCCATGTTACCCTGGAAAGCAGTGTGCCTTGCTTCAGGGATAGAACTCCTCACTTAGTAATGAATTAGTCCCTCACCATCAGCAAATGCATAAACAGAGGTGATAGCTCAAGCAACCAGTATAATAAGGAAAATATGGAAAGGGTAACACGGAAAATAACCTGCTGAACTAAATAGTTTGCAGACACTTTTAATCCCATTCACTGCCACTCCTATTGTTCAGCTTTAGCTAAGTCTGAACTTCCTCACAGGGATCTTTGTAAATATCTACAATTCCACCATGCCCTCCACCTATAACTCAATGCTCAATTACACCTGCCAGCCAATAGTCACATCCTGATATCAACACAGCCTGTAGCACACAGCAAAATGTTTTTTTGTTTCTCAGATGTCAGCATCGCTGGCTGGGCCCAGCGGTTTTTGTCCACCCCTGGTTGCCCCTTGAGAAGGTGGGGGTGAACTGCCTTCTTGAGCCGCTCCAGTTTACCTGCTGTGGGTTGACCCACAATGCCATTCAGGAGGGAATTCCAGGATTTTGACCCAATGACAGTGAAGGAACAGCAATATATTTCCAAGTCAGGATGGTGAGGGACCTGGAGGGGAACTTGCAGGGGGTGGCGTTTTCATGTATCTGCTGCCCTTGTCCTTCTAGATGGATATGGGTGTTGGTTTGGAAGGTGCTGTCTGAGGATCTTTGGTGAATCTCTGCAGTGCATCTTGTAGATAGTATACACTGCTGCTACTGAGCGTCGGTGGTGGGGGGAGTGGATCAAGCAGACTGCTATGTACTGGGTGGTGTCAAGTTCCTTGAGTTGAATTTTTGAATTGAATAATTTAACACAGTGGTGATTGGGGTCAGTGTATATTAAATTGGACTGACAGTGGCCAGTGCCTCACACGAATAGACATTATAGAGTCACACAGTATAGAAACAGACCCATTGGTCTAAATCATTCATGCTCACCAAGTTTCCCAAACTAAACTAGTCCCACTTGACGACATTTGGCACATATCCCTCTGAACCTTTTTTATTCATCTACCTGTCCAAATGTTTTTAAATGTTGTAGCTGTATCTTCGTCAATCACTTCTTCTGGCAGTTCATTCCACACATGAACCAGCCTCAAGGTAAAAGAGTTGCCCCTTAGGTCCCTTTTAAATCTTTCTTCTCTCACTATAAAAATATGCCCCCTAGTTTTGTACTCCCCAGCCTGGGGAAAAAGGCCCTTGCTCTTCACCTTATCTCTGTTCTTTGTGATCTTTATAAATGACATGGATGAGGAAATGGAAGGGTGGGTTCGTAAGTTTGCTGATGACACGAAGGTTGGTGGAGTTGTGGGCAGCGTTGAGGGATGTTGTAGGTTGCAACGAGATATTGACAGGATGCAGAGCTGGGCAAAGAAGTGGCAGATGGAATGCAACCCAGAAAAGTGTGAAGTCATTCATGTTGGCAGGTCGAATTTGAATACAGAATACAGGGTTAATGGCAGGATTGTCAGCAGTTAGAGGAATAGAGGGATCTTGGGGTCCACATCTATAGATCCCTCAAAGTTGCTCCCAAAGTTGATAGGGTTATAAAGAAGGCGTATGGTGTGTTGGCTTTCATTGACAGGGGAATTGAGTTTAAGAGCCGTGAGGTCATGCTGCAGCTCTATAAAACCCTGGTTAGACCACACTTGGAATATTGTGTTCAGTTCTGGTCGCCTCATTATAGGAAGAAGGTGGAAGCTTTAGAGAGGGTGCAGAGGAGATTTACCAGGATGCTGCCAGGACTGGAGGGGAGGTCTTATTAGGAAAGGTTGGGGGAGCTAGATTTTCATTGGAGCGAAGAAGGATGAGAGATGACTTGACAGAGATTTACAAGATGATGAGAGGCACAGATAGGATGGATAGCCAGAGATTTTTTTTCCCAGGGCTGAAATAACTATTACGAGGGGGCATAAGTTTAAGGTGATTGGAGGAAGGTATAGGGGAGATGTCAGAGGTAGGTTCTTCACACAAAGAGTGGGGGATGTGTGGAATGTGCTGCCAGCAGTGGTAGTGGGGTCAGATACTTTAGAGAGTTTTAAGTGACTCTTGGATAGGCACATGGAGGACAGTAAAATGTAGGGTATGCTGGGTAGTCTGATCTTAGGAGGATAATAGGTCAGCACAACATCATGGGCCGAAGGGCCTGTACTGTTCTATGTTCTATGATCATCATGATTTTATAAACTTCTACAAGGTCATCCCTCAAACTCCCACACTCCAGTGATAAAATGTCCCAGTCTATCCAGCCTTTCCTATAACTCAAACCCTCCAGTCCTGTCAACATCCTGGTCTTTTCTGAATGCTTTTCGATTTAGTAATATCCTTCCTATAGCAGGGTGACCAGAACTGCACACAGCACTCCAGAAGAGACCTCACCAACATCCCATACAACTACAACATGACATCCTAACTCCTGTACTCACTGGTCTGAGCAATGAAAGCAATGTGCTAAACACCTTCCCAATCATCCAGTCTGCCTATGCTGTGAATTTCAAAGAATTATGTATCTGAATCCGTCGGTCTCTCTGTTCTACTATGCTACCCAGGACCCTACCTTTACTGTATAACAACATTGACGGCCGAAGGGCCTGTACAGTCCTGTAATGTTCTATGTTCCAAACTCTCAGACAGTACATTCCAGACCCTAACCCCATTGTACCTGCCTCTTCCATGCTCTCAGTCTACCTATGCTGTGAATTTCAAAGAATTATGTACCTGAATCCTTCGGTCTCTCTGTTCTACTATGCTACCCAGGACCCTACCTTTACTGTATAAGTCCTGCCCTGGTTGTTTTACCAAAATGCAATACCTCACATTTATCCAAATTAAATTCCATCTGCCACTCCTTAGCCCTTTGACCTAACTGATCCTAACTTTGTAACCTGAGAAAACCTTCTTCACTATCCACCATGCCACCAATTTCGGTGTCATTGCAAACTTACTAACCATGCCTACTATATCCTCATCCAAATCGTTTATATAAATGACAGACCACAGGGGGCCCAGCACCGATCCCTGTGGAACACCAATGGGCACAGACCTCCAGTCCAAAAAACAACCCTCTATTACCACCCGCTGACTGCCACTGTCCAGCCAATTTTGAATCTAGTTGACGAGCTCTCCCTGGATCCCATGTGATCTAACCTTACCATGCAGAACCTTGCTGAACGTTGTTCTAAAATCCATGTAGACAACATCTACTGCTCTGCCTTGATTTATCTTCTGGGACACCTCTGCAAAGAACTCATTCAAATTTGAGAGACACAGCTCATGCACAAAGCTGACTATCCCTGATTGGTCCTTGCCTTTCCAAATAAATGTCAATCCTGTCCCTCAAAATCCCCTCCAATAACTTACCCATCAGTAACATCTGGCTCACTGGTCTATAGTTCCCAGGCTTCTCCTTACATCTTTCTTAAAAGATAGCACCACCTTAGCCACCGTCCAGTCCCCCAGCACCTGGCCCATGGTATATTGTCAGGAATGGGGCAGTTGCTCACTAGCTACCAGCACCTTGCCTGGAGTGGACGGGTGAAGTCAGGGTTAATTCAGTCTGTTGCTATTGTAAACAAGGCTGGCCGTTTGCTAGTCATCAGCAGCTGGGAATGTGTGTGTGTGTGTGTTGGGCACAGATAGAGAGACAGACATCAGTAGGTAGTCAGGGAGCAGTGTGAGCAGGCTCAAGGCAGCTGTCAATGTCCAAGCACAACTTTGTGTTCAGCTCCCGGTCTCTCCGCTCCCTGGAGTTAGAGAGAGAGGCGCTGGAAAGGCACTGGCTGCGCAGGCGGTGCCAGGCCGAGCGTGTGGCCCGGGCCGTGAGCTCTGGGCTCCGGAGGACGGGCAGGCTCGGCCCGGAAGGTGGCTTCCTGTGTGAGGACCCATTGGTTCATAACGCGCTGTTCACAGGAGACAGCCAGAGGGTCCGGCAACTGTTCGACAGCAAGTGGCCGCGGAATCTGCTCCTGGTGGCTTCAGGGCATGAGCTCGAGTGGAACTCCGAGAAACCGGGTAAGGAAAGGAGGGAAGGAAGGAGGGAGGGACGGAAGGAGGGAAGGAGGGGGAGAGGGGGAAAGGAAGGAAGGAAGGAGGGAGGGAGGGAGGGGAAGGGGAGAAAAAGAGAGTTTGCTGCAGAAACTCAGCAGGTCTAGCAGCGTCTGTTTCCGCCTCTCTCTACAGGCTTAACGTTTGCGTTCTGAGGAAGCGTCGCTGGACCCGAACCTTTAATTCTGATTCTCTCTGAAATTTCTGCTTTCCCTTCAAACTGATTCAAACACAGCCTTGTGGCGGTGTGGAGCTCCCCGGACCGGAACTAATAGTTTTCTGCACTGTTCTCATAACTTCTCTACAGTATGAGAGCAGGCCATTCGGCCCATCAAGTCCATTTCAACCCTCTGAAGAGCATCCCATCCCAAACTCATCAAAGACTCTGGTAATGATCTCTTGCATCAGGCAGAAGGTACAGAAGCCTGAACCCACGCTCCAGCAGCTTCAGGAACAGATTCTTCCCGACTGTTATTACACTGACAAAAGCACTCTCTACCTTCAAATAATGTGGTCTTGCCTCCTGTGTGTAGTAGCCTCACTCTGCCCAATACCTCACCCCCTCACCATGATCTGCCGGTACTGCAAAGAAATAGAGCCTTTCTCTGTCCTTAGGCTCACCTGTCAAATCAGTCAATCAATCATTCTGCATTCGGCATTCCAAGTCACCCCTAGGATCCTGCATTTCCCATGGCCAAGTTTCCGAAGCTGCACAACTTCGGAAACAGGAGGAGCCAGACCATAGACCATAAGACATAGGAGTGGAAGTAAGGCCACTCGGCCCATCAAGTCCCCTCCGCCATTTAAATCATGGCTGATGGGCATTTCAACTCCACTTCCCTGCACTCTCCCCATAGCCCTTGATTCCTTCTGAGATCAAGAATTTGTCGATCTCTGCCTTGAAGGCATCCAACGTCCCGGCCTCCACTGCACTCTGTGGCAATGAAATCCACAAGCCCACCACTCTCTGGCTGAAGAAATGTCGTCTCATTTCAGTTTTAAATTTACCCCCTCTAATTTTAAGGCTTTGCCCACGGGTCCTAGTCTCCCCGCCTAACAGAAACAGCTTCCCAGCATCCACCCCTTCTAAGCCATACAAACAGAGGGAGAATGTGCAAACTCCACACTGACAGCCACAAGAGGCTGGAATCAAATCTGGATCCCTGGCCCCTGGCACTGTGAGGCAGCAGTGCTAACCATGCCTCCCTGCCTTCAAGTCACTAACCTGAAGTCTTTAGATTTAGGGGCTGAACATGAACAGGGAGGTTACAGTGGTTTGTGTAACAGATAGCTTGAGAACTTGCTGCTGTTCCTGATCCCATTAAGGACCAGGATTTGGGTAAACTGCAATATTTCAAAGTTTGGTATTAGCTGCAAACAGACTGGGCAAGTGCTGGACTTTGGGAAGAGAGTCTGGGAAAATCCAGAACCAGCAGACTCAAGGCAGATAAGCACCAGAAACAAAATAAGTGCTAGAGAAACTCAACAGATCTGGCAACATCTGAAGTGAGAAAACTTTATCAGAAACAAAAATAGCTGGGAAAGCGTAGTATTTGTGCTAAAGGCAGGGTCGGGGAAAAGTGAATGAAAGAAGGGAGTTGATGCCCAGAGTAGGGGGAGTTGGCTGTGGGGAATGTGGCAGAGTGGGGAATGTGAAGGGAGATTGAGAGAGAGGGAGAGACACACAGAGAGGTGATTGTGTGTAAAGAAATTCACACTCTGCTTTTATTTCAGATTTCCAGCATCCAAAGTCCTTGTTTTTATTTATGTGACTGATAAGGTTTGACACTCCTCCTCCTCCATGCTGAACAACACTTGGGAGGCAGTTCTGAGGGGGGTAAGGGCACAGAATGTGCTCTGGGTAGGGACCTCATGTCCATTACCAAGTGCAGCACTGTCAAAGGGTCGAGTCCTATGAGATTCTCAAAGTTTGTCAGACCCTGGGAAACCTGTCATCCACGACTCCAACAATTTACTCAATCTCACTTCCTTGGTGAATGTGATTCTCCTGGCTTTATCCCTCCATTCCATTTCGCAGCTACTTCAGGCATGTTACTGGATCTTCTAGCAGGGATAATTCACTGTCCAATTCACTGTCTTTTCTTTATTTTCCTTTATCAAGTCTCCACACTCACTTTCTATTAGACCAGCACTCACTTTGTTAACACTTGTCTCAAAATACATATAGAAACTCTTCCATCTATTTTTACATTTCTCTCCAGCTTTCTCTCATATTTCCATTTTTCTTATTAATCTATTCGTCATTCTAAGCCTTATTTAAAAGTCAAGGTCAGTAAAGTTAAAGAGAATGCACAGAATTACACAGAGATGGGCAGCAGGTCAGAAGATTAGACAGCTTTGTGCATGAGATGTGTCTCATTTTTAAGAAATTATGTGCATTTTCTTTCACTTTACTAACTTTGACTTTTTCCATTAACCCAGTTGGTGGGTCCTCACCTGCGATATTTTTGTTCCCTCTTTTTGAAATGTATCTATTCCATGTACTCTGAAACATACCCTAAATATCTCTCTTGACCTACTCCTTTATCTAATTTACCAGGTCACTTTACTCCGCCCTGCCTTTGTACCTTTATAATCGCCTTTATTTATATCTAAAATATTAGTCTTGGACTCATTTCTCTCTCCCTCAAACCAAAAGTAAAATTCAATTGTATTGTAGCCACTACTACTTAGGGGGCTCCTCTAGAAATCATTAATTATCTCATTGCACAATACCAAGCCATGTGCAGCCTCCTCTTTGTTTGGCTACACCGTGTGCTGTCGTAAGAAACTATCCCATTCTATGACATCCTATTCTAAGCTATTTGCCACCTGACTTTTCCAGCATATATGTAGATGAAAATATTTCACAATTTTACTGTACCTTTCTGACAAGCTCCTATTATTTCTTGCTGTACAGTATAACCTACTGTGTCGTTATTGTGAGGTGCTCTGGACAGCACTCCCTTAAGTGACGTCTTGCCTTTATCATTTCTGATTTCTCCCCCGACTGTTTCCACATTTTGGTTTCCTGAGCTTTGATCATCTGTCTGTGCTGGGCTAATGCCATCATCAACTAATAGACCCATCCCCTCTGTCTTTTCCTGGTTTTGTGCCATTCCTTATTGTCATGTACCCATCAAGATTCAGGACCCAGGCTGTCTCCTGCAGGCATGTCTCTGTAGCCATGTTCAGCTCTGTGAAAACACCAAAGTGAAAGTGTATCAGAAGTTCTCAGTCTGTTTCCAGCGATGGGGGTGCTGTGGTGAATGATGAGAGATTGGAGAAGCTGGAACTGTTTTCTGCAGATGAGGCTAAGAGTGTAAAATAATTGATCCTGAGGGGTTTTGATAAAGCCAGTGAGGAGCAGCTGTTTCTCATGGCAGAAAGGGTGGGTAACTAGAGGCACATGGATTAAAGTGCTTGAGAATGAACAAAGGGCAGGGAGCTGTGATCTGGAAAGTGGTGAATGAAAGGGCAGGCTGAATCAGAATTTTCAAAAGGGAATTGGTGAAAGGCTGGAATGGGAAATGTTTCCTGGACCATAGAGCAGGGGTGGAATGCCCTGCCTGCAACAGTCCTAGACTCGCCAACTTTAAGGGCATTTAAATGGTCATTGGGTAAACATGTGGATGATAATGGAATAGTGTAGGTTAGACGGGCTTCAGATTTCGCAGGTCAGTGCAACATTGAGGGCAGATGGGCCTGTACTGTGCTGTAATGTTCTATGTTCTATGTTCTATTTTCAGCGGGAAATCTCCTTCCTAGAGCCAATACACGCACAATGGGCCAAAGGGCCTCCTGTTCTGATTCTGGGATGCAGTCAGATTGCGTCAGAAGATGAAGCTATTCTGCAAATGAATTAATTGAAGACCATTCTAGAAGCATTGAATGGAACTGGTCCCTGCGAGATTTGGTGAACCTGACAGATGCCAGACTGTAAACTGAAACTGTAGTTTGTCACTGTGCCAGGAAGAGTCATGAGACAGGCAGGAGAGTAAATAAACCAGCCCAGAGAGGCTCAGGAGCTGTACAAAACCTCGCAGAAGGCAGGAAACACACTGGGGGTAGGGAGTCTGAATAGCCAGGGCACTGTGCAGGGTGACCGCAGGCCGAGGGTCTGTGTGGGGCACTGTGCAGGGTGACCGCAGGCCGAGGGTCTGTGTGGGGCACTGTGCAGGGTGACCGCAGGCCAAGGGTCTGTGTGGGGCACTGTGCAGGGTGACCACAGGCCGAGGGTCTGTGTGGGGAACTGTGCAGGGTGACCGCAGGCCGAGGGTCTGAGCAGGGCACTGCGGAGGGTGACCACAGGCCAAGGGTCTGAGCAGGGCACTGTGCAGGGTGACCGCAGGCCGAGGGTCTGTGTGGGGCATTGCTGCAAGGTTTCATCATGTCAAATGTTATTGTCACGGCGAAAGCAGAGGGGCCTGCCTGGGAGTTATGGCAGGCCCTGTTGCTGGGAGATGTGGAGACATTGGTCCTTCTGATTTCTGACCCTAATCAAGGCCATCTCCATCCCAATGTGGTCTTTGACACCAGTGACGTGGAGCAGTGGAAGAACTACAGATACAATCTCCGAGCTCTGCGTACGTGAGTGACCCGTGTGAGGGGGCATCGCCGAGGGTTCCGGGGGTAGTGACCTGTGTGAGGGGACATCGCAGAGGGTTCCAGGGAGTAGTGACCTGTGTGAGGGGGCATCACGGAGAGTTCCAGGGGGTAGTGACCTGTGTGAGGGGGCGTCGCGGAGGGTTCCAGGGGGTAGTGACCTGTGTGAGGGGGCATCGCGGAGGGTTCCGGGGATAGTGATCTGTGTGAGGGGGCATCGCGGAGGGTTGCAGGGGGTAGTGACCTGTGTGAGGGGGCATCACAGAGGGTTCCAGGGAGCAATGACCTGTGTGAGGGGGCATCGTGGAGGGTTCTGGGGTGTAGTGACCTGTGTGAGGGGACAGGGGGCATCGCAGAGGGTTTGAGGGGGTAGTGACCTGTGTGAGGGGGCATCGTGGAGTGGTCCAGGGGGTAGTGACCTGTGCAAGGGGACAGAGGGAGCATCACTGAGGGTTCAAGAGGATAGTGACCTACCTGAGGGGACAGAGGGGACATCATGGAGGGTTTGGGGGGTGGGAGGCGGGGGTAGTAGCCAGATAGGAGAACCAGTACTTAGCCACAGCAGCATTTGGAAATTACTGGTTGTACTAGAGCCTGTTTTGAGGATTGCAAGACTGTGGCAGTGGTGTGTGTAATTGATAAGGTTCACTGGGTTTTCCTCCTGGACAGTGAAGGGATGAGGATTTCAGAATCTCGGTCTACTCAGATTTTGCTCAGAAGGTGATATTGCAAGGATTTAGAAAAGGGAGAGCTGAGGAGCAGGGAAATCGTGATCATGTGTCCACTTCAGAAAGGCAAAATAGCACAGACCTGGAAATCTGACATAAAATAGAAAATTCCAGAACTGTTCAGCATGTCAGGCAGTATCTGTGAATAGAAACAGTTAAAGTTTCAGATCAGGACTCTCTCTGCAAACTGAACTATTCCTCTAAAGGTCACTGATCAGTTTGGGCTTTTCTGTTCTGTCACTATCAGACTGTCTCCTGTATCTTGTTGGTAATTGTGTTTTGATCGAAGTGTATGCATTTCCATGAAAGCACAATCTTTCTGATTGAGACAAAGTGCATGTGTTGACCAAGAAACATAGCAGTAGAGTAGGTGATTCAGCCCATAGAGTGTGCTCTACCATTCACCGATATCCAATCATCCTCAACTCCACATTCCTGCCTTTTCCCCATAACCCTTGATTCTTGGACAAATTAAAAATCACTCTCTCTCAGCCTTGAATTAATCATTCACACCTGCAGGAGACCCCAAAAGCTTTGACACACTCAGGTATTTCTGAAGTGTTACCCTGAGCAACATACCTCAGCCCACAGGAAGCTCCCACAAGGATTGATCTGAGAACCCACTTCATTGGTCTATGTTCAGCTAGAGAGATTTAGCACCAGAACCTGAGAGGAACTTGACTGAACACAGCCAACACAGGCTCAAGACCTGTACAGCTGAGGTCACCCTCAGGTCTCTCTCTCTCTCTTTCTCTCCAGAAACATATATCTCACTCTCTCCTTCCCAGGGTAGGGAAGTCCCAAACGAGATTGCATTGGTTTAAGGTGACAGGAGAGAGATTTAAAAGGGACTTAAGGGACAATTTTTTCATGGATAGGGTAGTGTGTGTATGGATCGAGCCGCCAGAGGAAGTGGCAGAAGCTGGTACAGTTACAATGAAAAGGCATCTGGATGTGTATATGAACAGGAAGAGTTTAGAGGGATACGGGCCGAATGCTGGCAAATGTGACCAGATTAATTTTGGATATCTGGTCGGAATGGATGAACCAAAGGATCAGTTTCCATGCTGCGCAGCTCTCTGACGTTGGTTGGTCCAGACTTTTCACTGAAGAGATAGGAAAAAAGCATCATATACTGCGCCCAGCTTATAATCTGAAATTTAAAGTCACTGTAGGCTGTTTGGCATTTTTTTTGCATGTAAATGTTATCCAAAACTGTTGTATTTCTTATGAACTGTCCCCAGCACGGACCATCAGACAGAACAGTGCTCCCTCAGCACTGACCCTCCGACAGTGCCCGCTCCCTCAGCACTGACCCTCCGACACTGCCCGCTCACTCAGCACTGACCCTCTGACAGTGCGAGGCTCCCTCAGCACTGACCCTACAACAGTGCCCTCTCCCTCAGCGCTGGCCCTCCGACAGTGCCCGCTCTCTCAGCACTGACCCTCTGACAGTGCCCGCTCCCTCAACACTGACCCTCCAACAGTGCCCGCTCCCTCAGCACTGACCCTCCGACAGTGCCCGCTCCCTCAGCACTGACCCTCCGACAGTGCCCGCTCCCTCTGCACTGACCCTCCGACAGTGCGGCGCTCCCTCAGCATTGACCCTCCGACAGTGCCCGCACCTTCAGCATTGACCCTCCGACAGTGCCCGCTCCCTCACCGCTGACCCTCCGACAGTGCCCGCTCCCTCAGTGCTGACCCTATGACAGCGCCTGCTCCCTCAGCGCTGACCCTCTGACAGTGCCCACTCCCTCAGCGCTGACCCTCTGACAGCGCCCGCTCCCTCAGCGCTGACCCTCTGACAGCGCCCGCTCCCTTAGCGCTGACCCTCTGACCGTGTCCGCTCACACAGCCCTGACCCTCCGACAGTGCCCGCTCCCTCAGTACTGACCCTCTGACCGTGTCCGCTCACACAGCACTGACCCTCCGACATTGCCCACTCCCTCAGCACTGACCCTCCGACAGTTCCCACTCCCTCACCGCTGACCTTCCGACAGTTATCACTCTCTCAGCGCTGACCCTACAACAGCGCCCGCTCCCTCAGCGCTGACCCTCTGACAGTGCCCGCTCACTCAGCGCTGACACTCCGACAGTGCCCGCTCCCTCAGCACTGACCCTCCGACTGTGCCCATTACCTCAGCGCTGACCCTCCGCCAGTGCCCACTCCTTCAGCGCTGACCCTCTGACAGTGCCTGCAACCTCTGCATTGACCCTCTGACAGTGTCCACTCTCTCAGCACTGACCCTCCGACTGTGCCCACTCCCTCACCGCTGACCTTCCGACAGTGCCCGCTCCCTCAGTGCTGACCCTCCGACAGTGCCCGCTCCCTCAGTGCTGACCCTACGACAGCACCTGCTCCCTCAGCGCTGACCCTCTGACAGTGCCCGCTCCCTCAGCGCTGACCCTCTGACAGTGCCCGCTCCCTCAGCGCTGACCCTCTGACAGCGCCCGCTCCCTCAGCGCTGACCCTCTGACAGCGCCCGCTCCCTTAGCGCTGACCCTCTGACCGTGTCCGCTCACACAGCACTGACCCTCCGACAGTGCCCGCTCCCTCAGCACTGACCCTCTGACCGTATCCGCTCACACAGCACTGACCCTCCGACATTGCCCGCTCCCTCACCGCTGACCTTCCGACAGTTATCACTCTCTCAGCGCTGACCCTACGACAGCGCCCGCTCCCTCAGCGCTGACCCTCTGACAGTGCCCGCTCACTCAGCGCTGACACTCCGACAGTGCCCGCTCCCTCAGCATTGACCCTCCGACAGTGTCCACTCTCACAGCACTGACCCTCCGACTGTGCCCATTACCTCAGCGCTGACCCTCCGCCAGTGCCCACTCCTTCAGCGCTGACCCTCCGACAGTGCGGCACTCCCTCAGCACTGACCCTCTGACAGTTCCTGCTCCCTCAGCACTGACCCTACAACAGCGCCCGCTCCCTCTGCACTGACCCTCCGACAGTGCGGCGCTCCCTCAGCATTGACCCTCCGACAGTGCCCGCACCCTCAGCATTGACCTTCCAACAGTGCCCACTACCTCAGCACTGACCCTCCGACAGTGCCTGCACCCTCAGCGCTGACCCTCCGACAGCGCCCGCTCCCTCAGCGCTGACCCTCCGACAGTGCCCGCTCCCTGAGCGCTGACCCTCCGACAGTGCCCGCTCCCTGAGCGCTGACCCTCCGACAGTGCCCACTCCCTGAGCGCTGATCCTCCGACAGTGCCCACTCCCTGAGCGCTGACCCTCCGACAGTGACCGATCCCTCAGTGCTGGCCCTACGACAGTGCCCGCTCCCTCAGCGCTGACCCTCTGACAGTGCCCGCTCCCTCAGCACTGAACCTCTGACCGTGTCCGCTCCCTCAGCACTGACCCTCTGACCGTGTCCGCTCACACAGCACTGACCCTCTGACCGTGTCCGCTCACACAGCAGTGACCCTCTGACATTGCCCGCTCCCTCAGCACTGACCCTCCGACGGTTCCCACTCCCTCAGCGCTGATCCTCCAACAGTGCCCGCTCCCTCAGCACTGACCCTCCGACATTGCCCGCTCCCTCAGCACTGACCCTCCGACAGTTCCCACTCCCTCACCGCTGACCTTCCGACAGTTCTCACTCTCTCAGCGCTGACTCTACGACAGCGCCCGCTCCCTCAGCGCTGACCCTCCGACAGTGCCCACTCCCTGAGCGCTGAACCTCCGACAGTGCCCACTCCCTGAGGGCTGACCCTCCGACAGTGACCGATCCCTCAGTGCTGACCCTACGACAGTGCCCGCTCCCTCAGCGCTGACCCTCTGACAGTGCCCGCTCCCTCAGCGCTGACCCTCTGACAGTGCCCGCTCCCTCAGCACTGAACCTCTGACCGTGTCCGCTCCCTCAGCACTGACCCTCTGACCGTGTCCGCTCACACACCGCTGACCTTCCGACAGTTCTCACTCTCTCAGCGCTGACCCTACGACAGCGCCCGCTCACTCAGCGCTGACCCTCTGACAGTGCCCACTCCCTCAGCGCTGACCCTCTGACAGTGCCCGCTCACTCAGCGCTGACCCTCCGACAGTGCCCGCTCCCTCAGCATTGACCCTCCGACAGTGTCCACTCTCACAGCACTGACCCTCCGACTGTGCCCATTACCTCAGCGCTGACCCTCCGCCAGTGCCCACTCCTTCAGCGCTGACCCTCTGACAGTGCCTGCAACCTCTGCATTGACCCTCTGACAGTGTCCACTCTCTCAGCACTGACCCTCTGACTGTGCCCACTCCCTTACCGCTGACCTTCCGACAGTTATCACTCTCTCAGCGCTGACCCTCCGACAGTGCCCGCTCCCTCAGCGTTGACCCTCTGACAGCGCCCGCTCCCTCAGCGCTGACCCTCTGACAGCGCCCGCTCCCTCAGCGCTGACCCTCTGACAGCGCCCGCTCCCTTAGCGCTGACCCTCTGACTGTGTCCGCTCACACAGCACTGACCCTCCGACAGTGCCTGCTCCCTCAGCACTGACCCTCTGACCGTGTCCGCTCACACAGCACTGACCCTCCGACATTGCCCGCTCCCTCACCGCTGACCTTCCGACAGTTATCACTCTCTCAGCGCTGACCCTCTGACAGCGCCCGCTCCCTCAGCGCTGACCCTCTGACAGTGCCCGCTCACTCAGCGCTGACACTCCGACAGTGCCCGCTCCCTCAGCGCTGACCCTCTGCCAGTGCCCACTCCTTCAGCGCTGACCCTCCGACAGTGCGGCACTCCCTCAGCACTGACCCTCTGACAGTTCCTGCTCCCTCAGCACTGACCCTACAACAGCGCCCGCTCCCTCTGCACTGACCCTCCGACAGTGCGGCGCTCCCTCAGCATTGACCCTCCGACAGTGCCCGCACCCTCAGCATTGACCTTCCGACAGTGCCCACTACCTCAGCACTGACCCTCCGACAGTGCCTGCACCCTCAGCGCTGACCCTCAGACAGCGCCGGCTCCCTCAGCGCTGACCCTCCGACAGTGCCCGCTCCCTGATAGCTGACCCTCCGACAGTGCCCACTCCCTGAGCGCTGAACCTCCGACAGTGACCGATCCCTCAGTGCTGGCCCTACGACAGTGCCCGCTCCCTCAGCGCTGACCCTCTGACAGTGCCCGCTCCCTCAGCGCTGACCCTCTGACAGTGCCCGCTCCCTCAGCACTGAACCTCTGACCGTGTCCGCTCCCTCAGCACTGACCCTCTGACCGTGTCCGCTCACACAGCACTGACCCTCTGACCGTGTCCGCTCACACAGCACTGACCCTCCGACATTGCCCGCTCCCTCAGCACTGACCCTCCGACGGTTCCCACTCCCTCAGCGCTGATCCTCCAACAGTGCCCGCTCCCTCAGCACTGACCCTCCGACATTGCCCGCTCCCTCAGCACTGACCCTCCGACAGTTCCCACTCCCTCACCGCTGACCTTCCGACAGTGCCCGCTCACTCAGCGCTGACCCTCCGACAGTGCCCGCTCCCTCAGCATTGACCCTCCGACAGTGTCCACTCTCACAGCACTGACCCTCCGTCTGTGCCCATTACCTCAGCGCTGACTCTCCGCCAGTGCCCACTCCTTCAGCGCTGACCCTCTGACAGTGCCTGCAACCTCTGCATTGACCCTCTGACAGTGTCCACTCTCTCAGCACTGACCCTCCGACTGTGCCCACTCCCTCACCGCTGACCTTCCGACAGCTATCACTCTCTCAGCGCTGACCCTACGACAGCCCCCGCTCACTCAGCGCTGACCCTCTGACAGTGCCCACTCCCTCAGCACTGACCCTCCGACAGTGCCCGCTCACTCAGCGCTGACCCTCCGACAGTGCGGCACTCCCTCAGCACTGACCCTCTGACAGTTCCTGCAGCATCTCAGGAGCACAAAAGCTGACGTTTCGGGCCTAGACCCTTCATCAGAGAGGGGGATGGGGGGAGGGAACTTGAATAAATAGGGAGAGAGGGGGAGGCGGACCGAAGATGGAGAGTAAAGAAGATAGGTGGAGAGGGTGTAGGTGGGGAGGTAGGGAGGGGATAGGTCAGTCCAGGGAAGACGGACAGGTCAAGGAGGTGGGATGAGGTTAGTAGGTAGCTGGGGGTGCGGCTTGGGGTGGGAGGAAGGGATGGGTGAGCGGAAGAACCGGTTAGGGAGGCAGAGACAGGTTGGACTGGTTTTGGGATGCAGTGGGTGGGGGGGAAGAGCTGGGCTGGTTGTGTGGTGCAGTGGGGGGAGGGGATGAACTGGGCTGGTTGAGGGATGCAGTGGGGGAAGGGGAGATTTTGAAACTGGTGAAGTCCACATTGATACCATTGGGCTGCAGGGTTCCCAGGCGGAATATGAGTTGCTGTTCCTGCAACCTTCGGGTGGCATCATTGTGGCAGTGCAGGAGGCCCATGATGGACATGTCATCAAGAGAATGGGAGGGGGAGTGGAAATGGTTTGCGACTGGGAGGTGCAGTTGTTTGTTGCGAACTGAGCGGAGGTGTTCTGCAAAGCGGTCCCCAAGCCTCCGCTTGGTTTCCCCAATGTAGAGAAAGCCGCACCGGGTACAGTGGATGCAGTATACCACATTGGCAGATGTGCAGGTGAACCTCTGCTTAATGTGGAATGTCATCTTGGGGCCTGGGATGGGGGTGAGGGAGGAGGTGTGGGGACAAGTGTAGCATTTCCTGCGGTTGCAGGGGAAGGTGCCGGGTGTGGTGGGGTTGGAGGGCAGTGTGGAGCGAACAAGGGAGTCACGGAGAGAGTGGTCTCTCCGGAAAGCAGACAGGGGTGGGGATGGAAAAATGTCTTGGGTGGTGGGGTCGGATTGTAAATGGCGGAAGTGTCGGAGGATAATGCGTTGTATCCGGAGGTTGGTAGGGTGGTGTGTGAGAACGAGGGGGATCCTCTTGGGGCGGTTGTGGCGGGGGCGGGGTGTGAGGGATGTGTCGCGGGAAATGCGGGAGACGCGGTCAAGGGCGTTCTCAATCACCGTGGGGGGGAAGTTGCGGTCCTTAAAGAACTTGGACATCTGGGATGTGCGGGAGTGGAATGTCTTATCGTGGGAGCAGATGCGGCGGAGGCGGAGGAATTGGGAATAGGGGATGGAATTTTTGCAGGAGGGTGGGTGGGAGGAGGTGTATTCTAGGTAGCTGTGGGAGTCGGTGGGCTTGAAATGGACATCAGTTACAAGCTGGTTGCCTGAGATGGAGACTGAGAGGTCCAGGAAGGTGAGGGATGTGCTGGAGATGGCCCAGGTGAACTGAAGGTTGGGGTGGAAGGTGTTGGTGAAGTGGATGAACTGTTCGAGCTCCTCTGGGGAGCAAGAGGCGGCGCCGATACAGTCATCAATGTACCGGAGGAAGAGGTGGGGTTTGGGGCCTGTGTAGGTGCGGAAGAGGGACTGTTCCACGTAACCTACAAAGAGGCAGGCATAGCTGGGGCCCATGCGGGTGCCCATGGCCACCCCCTTAGTCTGTAGGAAGTGGGAGGAGTCAAAAGAGAAGTTGTTGAGTGTGAGGACGAGTTCCGCTAGGCGGATGAGAGTGTCGGTGGAGGGGGCCTGGTCGGGCCTGCGGGACAGGAAGAAGCGGAGGGCCTTGAGGCCATCTCCATGCGGAATGCAGGTGTACAGGGACTGGACGTCCATGGTGAATATGAGGTGTTGGGGTCCAGGGAATTGGAAGTCCTGGAGGAGGTGGAGGGCGTGGGTGGTGTCACGGACATGGTGTCCTGCCTGCCCTGGTCGACCCATCGTCTCAGCCTGCTCCTGCCCCACCGAACTCATCTCCACCTATCTGGACTCCATTTTCTCCCCTTTGGTCCAGGAACTCCCCACCTATGTCCGTGACACCACCCACGCCCTCCACCTCCTCCAGGACTTCCAATTCCCTGGACCCCAACACCTCATATTCACCATGGACGTCCAGTCCCTGTACACCTGCATTCCGCATGGAGATGGCCTCAAGGCCCTCCGCTTCTTCCTGTCCCGCAGGCCCGACCAGGCCCCCTCCACCGACACTCTCATCCGCCTAGCTGAACTCGTCCTCACACTCAACAACTTCTCTTTTGACTCCTCCCACTTCCTACAGACTAAGGGGGTGGCCATGGGCACCCGCATGGGCCCCAGCTATGCCTGCCTCTTTGTAGGTTACGTGGAACAGTCCCTCTTCCGCACCTACACAGGCCCCAAACCCCACCTCTTCCTCCGGTACATTGATGACTGTATCGGCGCCGCCTCTTGCTCCCCAGAGGAGCTCGAACAGTTCATCCACTTCACCAACACCTTCCACCCCAACCTTCAGTTCACCTGGGCCATCTCCAGCACATCCCTCACCTTCCTGGACCTCTCAGTCTCCATCTCAGGCAACCAGCTTGTAACTGATGTCCATTTCAAGTCCACCGGCTCCCACAGCTACCTAGAATACACCTCCTCCCACCCACCCTCCTGCAAAAATTCCATCCCCTATTCCCAATTCCTCCGCCTCCGCCGCATCTGCTCCCACGAAAAGACATTCCACTCCCACACATCCCAGATGTCCAAGTTCTTTAAGGACCGCAACTTTCCCCCCACGGTGATCGAGAACGCCCTTGACCGCGTCTCCCGCATTTCCCGCGACACATCCCTCACACCCCGCCCCCGCCACAACCGCCCCAAGAGGATCCCCCTCGTTCTCACACACCACCCTACCAACCTCCGGATACAACGCATTATCCTCCGACACTTCCGCCATTTACAATCCGACCCCACCACCCAAGACATTTTTCCATCCCCTCCCCTGTCTGCTTTCCGTAGAGACCACTCTCTCCGTGACTCCCTTGTTCGCTCCACACTGCCCTCCAACCCCACCACACCCGGCACCTTCCCCTGCAACCGCAGGAAATGCTACACTTGTCCCCACACCTCCTCCCTCACCCCCATCCCAGGCCCCAAGATGACATTCCACATTAAGCAGAGGTTCACCTGCACATCTGCCAATGTGGTATACTGCATCCACTGTACCCGGTGCGGCTTCCTCTACATTGGGGAAACCAAGCGGAGGCTTGGGGACCGCTTTGCAGAACACCTCCGCTCAGTTCGCAACAAACAACTGCACCTCCCAGTCGCAAACCATTTCCACTCCCCCTCCCATTCTCTTGATGACATGTCCATCATGGGCCTCCTGCAGTGCCACAATGATGCCACCCGAAGGTTGCAGGAACAGCAACTCATATTCCGCCTGGGAACCCTGCAGCCTAATGGTATCAATGTGGACTTCACCAGTTTCAAAATCTCCCCTTCCCCCACTGCATCCCTCAACCAGCCCAGTTCATCCCCTCCCCCAACTGCACCACACAACCAGCCCAGCTCTTCCCCCCCACCCACTGCATCCCAAAACCAGTCCAACCTGTCTCTGCCTCCCTAACCGGTTCTTCCTCTCACCCATCCCTTCCTCCCACCCCAAGCCGCACCCCCAGCTACCTACTAACCTCATCCCACCTCCTTGACCTGTCCGTCTTCCCTGGACTGACCTATCCCCTCCCTACCTCCCCACCTACACCCTCTCCACCTATCTTCTTTACTCTCCATCTTCGGTCCGCCTCCCCCTCTCTCCCTATTTATTCCAGTTCCCTCCCCCCATCCCCCTCTCTGATGAAGGGTCTAGGCCCGAAACGTCAGCTTTTGTGCTCCTGAGATGCTGCTTGGCCTGCTGTGTTCATCCAGCCTCACATTTTATTATCTTGGAATTCTCCAGCATCTGCAGTTCCCATTATCTCTGACAGTTCCTGCTCCCTCAGCACTGACCCTCCGACAGTGCCCACTACCTCAGCGCTGACCCTCCGACAGTGCCCGCACCCTCAGCGCTGACCCTCCGACAGTGCCCGCTCCCTCAGCGCTGACCCTCCGACAGTGCCCGCTCCCTCAGCGGTGACCTTCAGACGGTGCCCGCTCACTCAGCGCTGACCCTCCGACAGTGCGGCATTCCCTCAGCACTGACCCTCTGACAGTGCCCGCTCACTCAGCACTGACCCTCCGACAGTGCCCGCTCACTCAGCACTGACCCTCCGACAGTGCAGAGCTCCCTCAGCACTGACCCTCCGACAGTGCCCGCTCCCTGAGCGCTGAACCTTCGACAGCGCCCACTCCCTCAGCACTGAACCTCTGACCGTGTCCGTTCCCTCAGCACTGACCCTCTGACCGTGTCCACTCCCTCAGCACTGACCCTCCGACAGTTCACACTCCCTCAGCACTGACCCTGCAACAGTGCCCGCTCCCTCAGCACTGACCCTCTGACCGTGTCCGCTCCCTCAGCACTGACCCTCCGACATTGCCCGCTCCCTCAGCACTGACCCTCCGACAGTTCCCACTCCCTCAGCGCTGATCCTCCAACAGTGCCCGCTCCCTCAGCACTGACCTTCCGACAGTTCTCACTCTCTCAGCGCTGACCCTACGACAGCGCCCGCTCACTCAGCGCTGACCCTCTGACAGTGCCCACTCCCTCAGCGCTGACCCTCTGACAGTGCCTGCAACCTCTCCATTGACCCTCTGACAGTGTCCACTCTGTCAGCACTGACCCCCCGACAGTGCCCACTCCCTCAGCGCTGTCCCTCCGACAGTGCGGCACTCCCTCAGCACTGACCCTCCAACAGTTCCTGCTCCCTCAGCACTGCCCCTCCGACAGTGCAGAGCACCCTCAGCACTGACCCTACAACAGCGCCCGCTCCCTCAGCACTGACCCTACGACAGCGCCCGCTCCTGAAGCGCTGACCCTCCGACAGTGCCCATTCCCTCAGCGCTTACCCTCCGACAGTGCCCACTCCCTCAGCACTGACCCTCCGACAGTGCCCGGTCCCTCAGCGCTGACCCTCCAACAGTGCCCGCTCCCTCAGCACTGACCCTGCAACAGTGCCCGCTCCCTCAGCGCTGACCCTCCGACCGATCGCGCACCCTCAGCACTGACCCTCCGACAGTGTTCGCTCCCTCAGCGCTGACCCTCCGACAGTGCCCGTTCCCTCAGCGCTTACCCTCCGACAGTGCCCGCTCCCTCAGCACTGACCCTCCGACAGGGCCCGCTCCCTCAACACTGACCCTCCGACCGTGCCCGCTCCCTCAGCACTGACCCTCTGATAGTGCGGCGCTCCCTCGGCACTGACCCTCCGACAGTGCCCGCTCCCACAGCACTGATCCTCCGACACTGCCCGCTCCCTCAACGCTGACCCTCCGACAGCACCTTCTCCCTCAGCGCTGACCCTCCAACAGCGACCGCTCCCTCAGCGCTGACCCTCCAACAGCGCCCGCTCCCTCAGCACGGACCCTCCGACAGCGCCCGCTCCCTCAGCACGGACCCTCCGACAGCGCCCGCTCCCTCAGCGCGGACCCTACAACAGCACCCGCTCCCTCAGCGCGGACCCTACAACAGCGCCCGCTCCCTCAGTGCAGACACTCCGACAGCACCCACTCCCTCAGCGCTTACCCTCCGACAGGGCCCGCTCCCTCAATGCTGACCCTCCGACCGTGCCCGCTCCCTCAGCACTGACCCTCCAATAGTGCGGCGCTCCCTCAGCGCTGACCCTCCGACAGTGCGGCGCTCCCTCAGCACTGACCCTCCAACAGGGCCCGCTCCCTCAACGCTGACCCTCTGACCGTGCCCGCTCCCTCAGCACTGACCCTCCGACTGTGCCCACTCCCTCAGCGCTGACCCTCCGACTGTGCCCACTCCCTCAGCACTGACCCTCCGACAGTTCCTGCTCCCTCAGCACTGACCCTCCGACAGTGCAGAGCTCCCTCAGCACTGACCCTCCGACAGTGCCCGCTCCCTCAGCGCTGACCCTCCGACAGTGCGGCACTCCCTCAGCACTGACCCTCCGTCAGTTCCTGCTCCCTCAGCACTGACCCTCCGACAGTGCAGAGCTCCCTCAGCACTGACCCTACAACAGGGCCCCCTCCCTCAGCACTGACCCTACGACAGCACCCGCTCCTGAAGCGCTGACTCTCTGACAGTGCCCTCTCCCTCAGCGCTGACCCTCCGACAGTGCCCACTCCCTCAGCACTGACCCTCCGATAGTGCGGCGCTCCCTCGGCGCTGACCCTCCGACAGCGCCTTCTCCCTCAGCGATGACCCTCCGACAGTGCCCGCTCCCTCAGCAGTGACCCTCCGACAGCACCTTCTCCCTCAGCGCTGACCCTCCGACAGTGCCCGCTCCCTCATCAGTGACCCTCCGACAGTCCCTGCTCCCTCAGCGCGGACCCTACAACAGCGCCCGCTCCCTCAGCACTGACCCTCCAACAGGGCCCGCTCCCTCAGCACTGACCCTCCAACAGGGCCCGCTCCCTCAACGCTGACCCTCCGACCATGCCCGCTCCCTCAACACTGACCCTCCGATAGTGCGGCGCTCCCTCGGTGCTGACCCTCCGACAGTGCGGCGCTCCCTCAGCGCTGACCCTCTGACAGTGTCCGCTCACTGAGCGCTGACCCTCCGACAACGCCTGCTCCTTCAGGGCTCACCCTCCGACAGCGCCCGCTCCCTCAGCGCTCACCTACTGACAGTGCCCGCTCCCTCAGCGCTGACCCTCCGACAGTGCCCACTGCCTCAGCGCTGACCCTCCGACCGTGCCCGCTCCCTCAGCACTGACCCTCCGATAGTGCGGCGCTCCCTCGGCACTGATCCTCCGACACTGCCCGCTCCCTCAGCGCTGACCCTCCAACTGTGTGTGCTCCCTCAGCACTTACCCTCCGACAGTGCCCTCTCCCTCTGCACTGACCCTCCGACAGTGCCCGCTCCCTCAACGCTGACCCTCCGACAGTGCGGTGCTACCTCAGCACTGACCCTCCGACAGTGCCCGCTCCCTCAACACTGACCCTCCCATTGAGCCCGCTCCCTCAACACTGACCCTCCGAGCGTGCCCGCTCCCTCAGCACTGACCCTCCGACAGTGCGGCGCTCCCTCGGCACTGACCCTCCGACAGTGCGGCGCTCCCTCGGCAGTGACACTCTGACAGTGCCTGCTCCCTCAGGGCTCACCGTCCGACAGCGCCCGCTCCCTCAGCGCTGATCCTCCGACAGCGCCTTCTCCCTCAGCGCTGACCCTCTGACAGTGCCCGCTCCCTCAGCAGTGACCCTCCGACAGTGCCTACTCCCTCGGCACTAACCCTCCGACTGTGCCCATTCCCTCAGTCCTGACCCTCCACCAGTGCGGCGCTCCCTCTGCGCTGACCCTCCAACAGCGCCCGCTCCCTCAGCGCTGACCCTCCGACAGTGCCCGCTCCCTCAGCAGTGACCCTCCGACAGTGCCTGCTCCCTCGGCACTAACCCTCCAACTGCGCCCTCTCCCTCAGTCCTGACCCTCCACCAGTGCGGTGCTCCCTTAGAGCTGACCCTCCAACAGCGCCCGCTCCCTCAGCGCTGACCCTCCAACAGTGCCCGCTCCCTCAGCGCTGATCCTCCGACAGCGCCCGCTCCCTCAGCACGGACCCTCCGACAGCGCCCGCTCCCTCAGTGCAGACCCTCTGATAGTGTCCGCTCCCTCAGCGCTGACCCTCCACCAGTGCGGCGCTCACTCAGCGCTGACCCTCCGACAGCGCCCGCTCCCTCAGGGCTCACCCTCCGACAGCGCCCGCTCCCTCAGGGCTCACCCTCCGACAGCGCCCGCTCCCTCAGGGCTCACCCTCCGACAGCGCCCGCTCCCTCAGGGCTCACCCTCCGACAGCGCCCGCTCCCTCAGGGCTCACCCTCCGACAGCGCCCGCTCCCTCAGGGCTCACCCTCCGACAGCGCCCGCTCCCACAGGGCTCACCCTCCGACAGCGCCCGCTCCCTCAGGACTCACCCTCCGACAGCGCCCGCTCCCTCAGGGCTCACCCTCCGACAGCGCCCGCTCCCTCAGGGCTCACCCACCGACAGCGCCCGCTCCTTCAGCGCTGACCCTCCGACAGCGCCCGGTCCCTCAGCGCTGACCCTCTGACAGTGTCCGCTCCCTCAGCGCTGACCCTCCACCAGTGTGGCGCTCCCTCAGGGCTGACCCTCCGACAGCGCCCGGTCCCTCAGGGCTCACCCTCCGACAGCACCCGCTCCCTCAGGGCGCACCCACCGACAGCGCCTGCTCCCTCAGCGCTGACCCTCCGACAGCGCCCGCTCCCTCAGCGCTGACCCTCTGACCCTGTCTGCTCACACAGCATTGACCCTCTGACAGTGCCCGCTCCCTGAGCACTGACCCTCCGACAGTGCGGCACTCCCTCAGCGCTGACCCTCCGACAGCACCCGATCCCTCAGCGCTGACCCTCTGACAGCGCCCGCTCCCTCAGCACTGACACTCCGTCAGTTCCTGCTCCCTCAGCGCTGACCCTCCAACCGTGTGCGCTCCCTCAGCACTGACCCTCCGACAGTGCCCGCTCCCTCAGCACTGACCCTCCGACAGTGCGGCGCTCACTCAGCGCTGACCCTCCGAATGTGCCTGCTCCCTCAAGCACTGACCCTCCGACGGTGCCCACTCCTTCAGCACTGACCCTCCGACAGTGCGGCGCTCCCTCAGCGCTGACCCTCCGACAGAGCCCGCTCCCTCAGCGCTGACCCTCCGACAGAGCCCGCTCCCTCAGCGCTGACCCTCCGACCGTTCCCGCTCCCTCAGCACTGACCCTCCGACAGTTCTCGCTCCCTCAGCGCTGACCCTCCAACCGTGTGCGCTCCCTCAGCACTGACCCTCCGACAGTGCCCGCTCCCTCAGCACTGACCCTCCGACAGTGCGGCGCTCACTCAGCGCTGACCCTCCGAATGTGCCTGCTCCCTCAAGCACTGACCCTCCGACGGTGCCCACTCCTTCAGCACTGACCCTCCGACAGAGCCCGCTCCCTCAGCGCTGACCCTCCGACCGTTCCCGCTCCCTCAGCACTGACCCTCTGACCGTGCCCGCTCCCTCAGCGCTGACCCCCCAACAGCGCCTGCTCCCTCAGCGCTGACCCTCCGACAGCGCCCATTCCCTCAGCGCTGACACTCCGGTGCCCACTCCCTCAGCACTGACCCTCCGACAGTGCACACTCCCTCAGCACTGACCCTCCGACAGTGCCCGCTGCCTCAGCACTGATTCTGTGACAGAGCCCATTACCTCAGCGCTGACCCTCCGATAGTGCCCAATCCCTCTGCACTGTCACTCCGACAGTGCCCGCTCCCTCAACGCTGACCCTCCAACAGTGCCTGCTCCCTCAGCGCTGACCCTCCGACAGTGCCCGCTGCGTCAGCACTGAACCTCTGACAGACTCCACTCCCTCAGCGCTGACCCTCCGACAGAGCCCGCTCCCTCAGCGCTGACCCTCCGACCGTTCCCGCTCCCTCAGCACTGACCCTCCGACAGTGCCCGCTCCCTCAGCACTGACCCTCCGACAGTGCGGTGCTCACTCAGCGCTGACCCTCCGAATGTGCCTGCTCCCTCAAAAACTGATCCTCCGACGGTGCCCACTCCTTCAGCACTGACCCTCCGACAGTGCCCGCTGCCTCAGCACTGATTCTGTGACAGAGCCCATTACCTCAGCGCTGACCCTCCGACAGTGCCCAATCCCTCAACGCTGACCCTCCAACAGTGCCTGCTCCCTCAGCGCTGACCCTCCGACAGTGCCCGCTGCGTCAGCACTGAACCTCTGACAGACTCCACTCCCTCAGCGCTGACTTTCCGACAGCGCCCGCTCCCTCATCGCTGACCATTTGACAGCACCCGATCCCTCAGCGCTGACCCTCTGACAGCGCCCGCTCCCTCAACACTGACCCTCCGACCGTGTCCGCTCCCTCACCACTGGCCGTCCGATAGTGCGGCGCTCCCTCGGCGCTGAACCTCCGACAGTGCGGCACTCCCTCAGCGCTGACCCTCCGACAGCATCCGCTCCCTCAGCACTGACCCTACAACAGTGCCCGCTCCCTCAGCGCTTACCCTCCAACAGTGCCCGCTCCCTCAGCACTGACCCTCCGACAGCGCCCGCTCCCTCAGCGCTAACCCTCCGACAGTACCTGCTCCTTCAGCACTGACCCTCTGACAGTGCCCGCTCCCTCAGCACTGCCCCTCCGACAGTGCCCGCTCCCTCAGCACTGCCCCTCCAACAGTGCCCGCTCCCTCAGCACTGCCCCTCCGACAGTTCTCGCTCCCTCAGCACTGACCCTCCGACAGTTCTCGCTCCCTCAGCGCTGACCCTCCGACAGTGCCCGCTCCCTCAGCACTGACCCTCCGACAGTGCGGCGCTCACTCAGCGCTGACCCTCCGAATGTGCCTGCTCCCTCAAGCACTGACCCTCCAACGGTGCCCACTCCTTCAGCACTGACCCTCCGACAGTGCCCGCTCCCTCAGCACTGACCCTCCGACAGAGCCCGCTCCCTCAGCACTGACCCTCCGACAGTTCTCGCTCCCTCAGCGCTGACCCTCCAACCGTGTGCGCTCCCTCAGCACTGACCCTCCGACAGTGCGGCGCTCACTCAGCACTGACCCTCCAAATGTGCCTGCTCCCTCAAGCACTGACCCTCCGACGGTGCCCACTCCTTCAGCACTGACCCTCCGACAGTGCCCGCTCCCTCAGCACTGACCCTCCGACAGAGCCCGCTCCCTCAGCGCTGACCCTCCGACCGTTCCCGCTCCCTCAGCGCTGACCCCCCAACAGCGCCTGCTCCCTCAGCGCTGACCCTCCGACAGCGCCCGTTCCCTCAGCGCTGACACTCCGGTGCCCACTCCTTCAGCACTGACCCTCCGACAGTGCATGCTCCCTCGGCACTAACCCTCCGACTGTGCCCTCTCCCTCAGCGCTGACCCTCCGACGGTGCGGCGCTCCCTCAGCACTGACCCTCCGACAGTGCCCGCTCCCTCAGCACTGATTCTGTGACAGAGCCCATTACCTCAGCACTGACCCTCCGATAGTGCCCAATCCCTCTGCACTGTCACTCCGACAGTGCCCGCTCCCTCAGCGCTGACCCTCCGACAGTGCCCGCTGCGTCAGCACTGAACCTCTGACAGACTCCACTCCCTCAGCGCTGACCCTCCGACAGAGCCCGCTCCCTCAGCGCTGACCCTCCGACCGTTCCCGCTCCCTCAGCACTGACCCTCCGACAGTTCTCGCTCCCTCAGCGCTGACCCTACAACCGTGTGCGCTCCCTCAGCACTGACCCTCCGACAGTGCCCGCTCCCTCAGCACTGACCCTCCGACAGTGCGGCGCTCACTCAGCGCTGACCCTCCGAATGTGCCTGCTCCCTCAAGCACTGACCCTCCGACGGTGCCCACTCCTTCAGCACTGACCCTCCGACAGTGCCCGCTGCCTCAGCACTGATTCTGTGACAGAGCCCATTACCTCAGCGCTGACCCTCCGATAGTGCCCAATCCCTCTGCACTGTCACTCCGACAGTGCCCGCTCCCTCAACGCTGACCCTCCAACAGTGCCCACTGCGTCAGCACTGAACCTCTGACAGACTCCACTCCCTCAGCACTGACTTTCCGACAGCGCCCGCTCCCTCAGCGCTGACCCTTTGACAGCACCCGATCCCTCAGCGCTGACCCTCTGACAGCGCCCGCTCCCTCAACACTGACCCTCCGACCGTGTCCGCTCCCTCACCACTGGCCGTCCGATAGTGCGGCGCTCCCTCGGCGCTGAACCTCCGACAGCATCCGCTCCCTCAGCACTGACCCTACGACAGTGCCCGTTCCCTCAGCGCTTACCCTCCAACAGTGCCCGCTCCCTCAGCACTGACCCTCCGACAGCGCCCGCTCCCTCAGCGCTAACCCTCCGACAGTACCTGCTCCTTCAGCACTGACCCTCTGACAGTGCCCGCTCCCTCAGCACTGCCCCTCCGACAGTGCCCGCTCCCTCAGCACTGCCCCTCCGACAGTTCTCGCTCCCTCAGCACTGACCCTCCGACAGTTCTCGCTCCCTCAGCGCTGACCCTCCGACAGTGCCCGCTCCCTCAGCACTGACCCTCCGACAGTGCGGCGCTCACTCAGCACTGCCCCTCCGACAGTTCTCGCTCCCTCAGCACTGACCCTCCGACAGTTCTCGCTCCCTCAGCGCTGACCCTCCGACAGTGCCCGCTCCCTCAGCACTGACCCTCCGACAGTGCGGCGCTCACTCAGCGCTGACCCTCCGAATGTGCCTGCTCCCTCAAGCACTGACCCTCCAACGGTGCGCACTCCTTCAGCACTGACCCTCCGACAGTGCCCGCTCCCTCAGCACTGACCCTCCGACAGAGCCCGCTCCCTCAGCACTGACCCTCCGACAGTGCCCGCTCCCTCAGCGCTGACCCTCCAACCGTGTGCGCTCCCTCAGCACTGACCCTCCGACAGTGCGGCGCTCACTCAGCACTGACCCTCCAAATGTGCCTGCTCCCTCAAGCACTGACCCTCCGACGGTGCCCACTCCTTCAGCACTGACACTCCGACAGTGCCCGCTCCCTCAGCACTGACCCTCCGACAGAGCCCGCTCCCTCAGCGCTGACCCTCCGACCGTTCCCGCTCCCTCAGCGCTGACCCCCCAACAGCGCCTGCTCCCTCAGCGCTGACCCTCCGACAGCGCCCGTTCCCTCAGCGCTGACACTCCGGTGCCCACTCCTTCAGCACTGACCCTCCGACAGTGCATGCTCCCTCGGCACTAACCCTCCGACTGTGCCCTCTCCCTCAGCGCTGACCCTCCGACGGTGCGGCGCTCCCTCAGCACTGAGCCTCCGACAGTGCGGTGCTCCCTCAGCACTGATCCTCCGACAGTGCCTGCTCCCTCGGCACTGACCCTCCGACAGAACCTGCTGTGGTTATCTCCAGGATTGTGTTGGTTGTGTGTCAAATGTGGCGAATAGTGGGAGTGTATTCTCACTCTCCCAGGTGGTCCCACTGGGTCATAGATGAGCCTGGGTCGAGGATTGGCCCACCTGCACCTTCTCAAGGCGCCATTAGGGATGGGTTATAATTGCTGGCCCAGCCAGTGACACGGTCAGCTTGGGGATTGCAAGTAAAGCAGTGAGGGTTTTGCTGATTTTCTTTGTTGGTTCCAGTCTGAGTCGGACTGCCCTGAAGAGACAGCAGACATTAATAAAGGGCTTGTTGCTGCTTCTGTTCCTGTAGGGATCTGGTCGCTGTGTTACAAGCAGGAGTTTATTACTCCCCTGCAGATCACAGCTAGCCGGGGCTATGACACGTGTCTTCAGCACCTGCTGACCTCTGGGGCAGATGTAGACTTTGCACCGGGAGGAAAGACCGCTCTCCACGAGGCATGTGAGAATTCCCAGACCGAGTGTGTCCGTCTGCTGCTCACATACGGAGCAAATCCCAATGCCTTCTCCGAGGATGGCTACACCCCTCTCCACCTGTGCTCGTCACCGGAATCCCTCCGGTAGGTCAGCTCCTACCCTCTTCGGGGCTTGGGAGGGGTGTGTGCTTGTGTGTGTGTGCGTGTGTGTGTTGTGGGGGTGCCAGTCAGGAACAGTCTAAAAGACCCTGGGATCATTGGAAATGTGGAGGGTAGTCCTTTCTACCAATCAAACCCCTGGCATTGGGCCCACAAATCCACTGGATCAACCAACAAATGGACCAATAGAAACTACCCCATGCACAGAGAATCCTTAACCGTAGACCCCTCCACTGCAGGACATTATCTCCCTTACCCTCCTTTCCCCCTACCCTTCCCCCCCATCCTCCCTCTCTCCCTCTCCTTCATCCTCCCTCCTGCTCTCACAGCCTCCCTTTTCCCATCCTGTCTCTCCCAAACCTCCCTCCCATCCTACCCCCCTTCCCCCACCCTCACCCTACTCACCCATCCCCTCTCTGATGCTCTAAACCTCACTCAGCCTCCCCCCTCCCTCAACCCCTTCCCTGACCCATTCCCTCTCCCATTTTCCTTGACACACCCATCAATCCCCGCCACCACAATCCCATTGCCCTCCCACCCTGCGTCGCCCCCCCCCCGCCAGCTGGGCCCACTCCCCACATCTCCCCACCACTCCCCCCCCCCCCCCCCACCTCATCTCAGTGGGTCATACCCAGCCCTGTTTCCGCAGAGGCCTCTTGGTCTGCCGTTTGGCCTGAGGGTGTCACAGCTGCCCAGTGGTCGGGGGGCGGGGAAGGGAGATACAGCATCAGGGACAAGGACACCCGCTTCCGCCCCCTCCCCCCCCAACCCCCAGTAACCCCACCGTTTGTTGCAGAAACTTGCATCCTGACAGAAAATCCTTTTGAGGGACACCTGGCTATGAGTTACTCGGTTTGTTGGTATCCATGATGTGGAGGGTCTGGTGTTGGACTGGGCTGGACAAGGTCAGAAATCGCATGGGCACAAGGTTATAGTCCAACTTTGAAACCACAAGCTTTCACTGCACTGCTCCTTGATCAGGTGAAGTGAACCCGTTGGACTATGATTGGGTGCCATGCCATTCCTGGCTGGGTTTACTGAACAGATTGCCTGTGTTGGGATTGTATTGTTGGGCCCTGATTGGCTGCAGAGCTGTAACTGTGCATGTTGTTAACAGATGTGCGGAGTTTTTGTTGAAGTTTGGCTGTAGTGTGAACAGTCGGACAGAGGACAAGGACGATACAGCTCTACACATTGCAGCACGGTTCGCTCTGGAGGATCATGTCTGCTTGTACATTCACCATGGAGCATCAGTCAACAGGATGAATGACAGTGGCCAGACCCCACTGCACTGTGTGTGCGCACAGTCCCACAGCCAGCAGGACGCTGACAGATATTTCCGTGTCTGTCAGTATCTGATTGAGCATGGGGCCAATGTGGAATCGCTGGATGAAGAGAAGCAGTCCGCGCTGCACATGGCCTGCCGCACAGTCAATTACAGGATGGTGGATCTACTGCTGAGCAAGGGAATCGATGTTAACCGCATGGACTATGGGGGAAATGCCCCAATGCATAAAGCACTGCAGGCCGTTGCTTACAAGTTAGAGCATGAGCCTGAACGCACAGTCCGATCCCTATTAAACTATGGCTCCATCCGTATCTGGCCAGGTGCTATTCCAAAGGTGAGCTAACAGCTCTCCAACACCCCCCTCCCCCTGCTCTTTCATTGGTCTGCTTACGTGTGCCCGATGTGTGCATGAATGTGTTTATGTTGGGTATTGTTTGGAGGGTGTATTCCTGGGGGACAGAATCAGAAATTCACGCACATTGGGAGCAACATTACTATAATCACCCACCTTCCCCTCTCCCCTTTGCCCCGTCTGGTTATAGTCACCCACCTTCCCCTCTCCCCTTTGCCCCGTCTGGTTATAATCACCCACCTTCCCCTCTCCCCTTTGCCCCGTCTGGTTATAGTCACCCACCTTCCCCTCTCTCCTTTGCCCCGTCTGGTTATAGTCACCCACCTTCCCCTCTCTCCTTTGCCCCGTCTGGTTATAGTCACCCATCTTCCCCTCTCCTCTTTGCCCCGTCTGGTTTGAACTCTGTAATTCCAAAGCTGAATAAAACTCTTTATGTGGTGAGCTTCCATCTCATTAAGGAGGTCTCAAGCCATTATCCAATAACCTGCTCTGAAAACTATGCTCACATGTCATCAGCAATTTTTGCGACAATCCACAGCATTCCAACAGTCAGTAAATTTCTAAACAAATAGTCTGCAACATCTTTTTAAAAACATCTAACTTGCCCTTTCTTTCAATAATCATGGATCTTTTAGAAAATTCCAGGACCCACATCTATACCATCATCAAATCTAACAATTTCTCCCTCAGACCCTGTCTATATGGTGTGGTTTATTGCAATCCATCCATCACTTCTGGCCATATAAGATAATAAAGTGTGAAGCTGGATGAACACAGCAGGCCAAGCAGCATCTCAGGAGCACAAAAGCTGACGTTTTGGGCCTAGACCCATCATCAGAGATGATGAAGGGTCTAAGCCCGAAACGTCAGCTTTTGTGCTCCTCTGATGCTGCTTGGCCTGCTGTGTCCATCCAGCTTCACACTTTATTGGAGATAATGGGAACTGCAGATGCTGGAGATTCCAAGATAATAAAATGTGAGGCTGGATGAACACAGCAGGCCAAGCAGCATCTCAGGAGCACAAAAGCTGACGTTTCGGGCCTAGACCCTTCATCAGAGAGGGGGATGGGGGGAGGGAACTGGAATAAATAGGGAGAGAGGGGGAGGCGGACCGAAGATGGAGAGCAAAGAAGATAGGTGGAGAGGGTGTAGGTGGGGAGGTAGGGAGGGGATAGGTCAGTCCAGGGCTGAGAAAGGTGATGTGGCTGTGGTACCTGGTTTGCTTCAGGACATGGTCGAGCAGTTTCAAGGCCGAAGAGATTACAAGAGAGTTGCAATGGGAGAGAGATTCCCTGAGGTTGGTCCGGAGGGAGGAGGGTAACTTCTTCAGGTTAGGCATCCCTGGCAGAGGCTTCGCAGTGAGGTTAAAATAGTATCAGAGATAATGGGAACTGCAGATGCTGGAAGGGTCTAGGCCCGAAACGTCAGCTTTTGTGCTCCTGAGATGCTGCTTGGCCTGCTGTGTTCATCCAGCCTCACATTTTATTATCTTGGAATCTCCAGCATCTGCAGTTCCCATTATCTCTGATACTATTTTAACCTCACTGCGAAGCCTCTGCCAGGGATGCCTAACCTGAAGAAGTTACCCTCCTCCCTCCGGACCAACCTCAGGGAATCTCTCTCCCATTGCAACTCTCTTGTAATCTCTTCGGCCTTGAAACTGCTCGACCATGTCCTGAAGCAAACCAGGTACCACAGCCACATCACCTTTCTCAGCCCTGGACTGACCTATCCCCTCCCTACCTCCCCACCTACACCCTCTCCACCTATCTTCTTTGCTCTCCATCTTCGGTCCGCCTCCCCCTCTCTCCCTATTTATTCCAGTTCCCTCCCCCCATCCCCCTCTCTGATGAAGGGTCTAGGCCCGAAACGTCAGCTTTTGTGCTCCTGAGATGCTGCTTGGCCTGCTGTGTTCATCCAGCCTCACATTTTATTATCTCACACTTTATTGTCTTGGATTCTCCAGCATCTGCAGTTCCCATTACCTCTTTACTTCTGGCCATATACTGTGGACAGTCAAATAAACTAATACATGGTGTGAATAGTTGCTGCAGAAAGATTTTGCACGAGAGGAACTGGGTAAGCATGTGGATTTGAAATTTATATGGGGTCCAGGAGACAGCAGGTGACTGGGATGAATTGCGGTAAAATAGGAAATGGGCACGGTGGCTCAATGCTTAGCACTATTGCCTCACTATGCTGGGGACCTGGGTTCAATTCCACCCTTGGACAATGGTCTGTGTGGAATTTGCCCGTTCTCCCTGTTTCTGGGTGGTCTGCTTTCTTCCCACAGTCCAAAGATGGGCTTGTTAGGTAGATTGGCCATGCTAAATTGTTCATAGTGTCTGAGGATGTATGGGTTGGGTAGACTCACAATGGGAAATACAGGGATAGGTAGTGGAATGGTTCTGGGTGGGATGGTCAGTGTGGAACTGATGGGCTGAATGGCCTGCTTCCACAGTGTAAGGATTCAATGATTCTAGGAGCGAATAAGTGCACAACCAGTTGACTATCCCCCTGGTTCTGTCTCATGCTCTGATTCTACTCAAACCGCTTGCTGTGAACTTCATCTGTTTGTATCTCACCTGCACCAAGACCCACAGACCCTCACCCCCTTCCCAAGGTGTGAGCATTCAAACTGGGACCAGTTCCCCATCTGGGATCTAATAGCAGCTTCATGAAGGTACAGTGTAACTCCCCTTTACACTCATTGAAGCTCAGAACAGTGTGTATCCACAACCCTTTTTATCCCTGTTTAAGGAAAGCTGTCCTGGAATTGGAGGCAGCCCAAAAAAGGCTCACAGCTGATACTTGGTATGGAGGGACTGTCTTATGAGGAGAAGTTGAGTACATTGGGCCATTAGTCATTTGAATGTCGAAGAATGGGAAACAACTTTCCAGAAATATGCAGGATTCATAGGGGCCTGACAGTGTAGAAGTGGAGAGGTTGTTTTTCTTTTGGGAGAGACCTGAGAAACAATCTCAGAAAAAGAGGTCACATGTTTCAGATAGCACTGAGGAGGAATTCTTTCTCAGGGAGTGAATCTGAGGTTATCGGGACTGAGTCATTCAGGAAATTCCAGGTTGAGTGAGAGGGAGATTATATATCAGGGATGGAATCAAGGTTTATCGGGAAAAGGTAGAAATCAACCATTGAATGATAGAACTGTGTTGAATGGCCCATTTCTGCCATGACTTGCTACCTTGCTTGCTTCCGCACCCCCTTGTGCCCATCTCCCATCTCACCGCTTCTCTGTGAACCCCTGTGCCTAACCATGGATCCCACACTGTCCATCCACACCCCCCCACCCCACCTTCAATAACCTAGGGCTCCTCTCTCTTCCCTCCCCTCACCCCAGCTCTCCCCATATCACCCAGTCTGTCTGTTCTCCCCACTGCCCAGCTCCTCTTTTTCTCCCCACCCCCATCCCACCCTTGGCTACTCTCCACACACACGCCCTTCACCCCCCACCCCCGCCACTCCGTGTCTGCTGGTTCCAGCAGTTTTACCGCACGCTCACTGCTGGCCCAGCAGCTTTACCGCACTCTCTGCTGGTTCCAGCAGATCTGACCACACTCTCTGCTGGCCCAGCAGCTTTACCGCACTCTCTGCTGGTTCCAGCTCTGACCACACACTCTGCTGGTCCCAGCAGCTTTACCGCATGCTCACTGCTGGTTCCAGCAGCTCTGACCACACTCTCTGCTGGTTCCAGGTGCTGAGGTTCTGCTCCCAGTCTCCGCGGACAATCGAGGTTCTCGTGAACGTTTATGATCGGCTGAAAGTGACCGATGATTGGGTGGAGTCAGTGCCAATGAAAGTGCTTCAGGTAGGAGCTGCTGATAGAGAGTCAATGAGAGACACTGCCCAGCTCCAACCTTCTCCAGCACAGGACCCAGTGAAGCTGGAGATTGAGGGTGCCTTGTTCAGGAACCCTGTTTATAACCAGGGGCCCAACCCTGGTAACTGCATGAAGACCACCAGCTCCCAATACAATAACTACTTCAATCACTTACATTGTGCCTTGGGTATAATGAAATGTCCCAGAGCTGCCAGCGAAGGTTCTGGACAGTTCAAGAACTCCCTGACCAGTTGTGAGCACCATGTTATCTGGATATTTCTGGTGTTGAAGGACAATGCCAAGTGTACCGAGGCAAATGGGTTCTCCACAGCCTGCACCAATACCAGCAGGTAGCAGCAGGCATTAACGGAGTGGATGCGTCAAGGTTCATGAGAGTGACTCTTCCACACCCTGCATGCTGTGGACTGGTCAAGTTATTGACTACCCCCTGCAACGTCCAATGGGCAAACCTCATGATAAGGCGTGTGAGCTCAGTGCTGCCTTGGCCATAAGCCTGACCTTCCCCAATCCCGAGTTTTGGGAATTGTTCATTGTCCATCATAGATCACTCATCTGAGCCCGGAACTGGGAGCTAAAAGTAGAAGATGGTCTTGAAAGAAATCAAGTCTTCCTTTCCTGTCCTATCACTCCTTGACAATCTCAATGCCTGTTTCACACTTGGCAAATCATGAAATGCTTATCAAAAAAAAGGAGTAATTGCTGTGACAAGGGAAGTGAAGCACCCATCTTGTGCACAGCAAGATCCTCCGTCTCCATCGCATCAGCCCTGACAAGGAGACATTCCACTCCCAAGCATCCCCGATTTCCACCCTTTTTAAACAACAATCTCTTCCCTACATCCCATCACCCAGACAGCTCTCCACCATGCCTCCTCCATTCCCCACTCCACAGCTCTAAGCCCCACCCCTGCCCCTCCACTCCGAACATAATAGTGATAGGGTCCCCCTTGTCCTCACTTTCCACCCCACCAACCTCTGCATCCAATGTATCATCCTCAAACTGCGCCAACTCCAATTAGACCCCACCACCCAGAACATCTTCCACTCCCACCCCTCTCTGTCTTCCACAAGGTCCATTCACTTCGCCACTCCTTAGTTCAAACCACATTCCCCACAAACCACTCCAACCCCTCCCTACCCCCCACCCCAGTACCTTCCCCAGTAACTGTAACAGATGCAACACCTGCCCACACACTACACCCCTCACCTCCATCCAGGACCTAAACAGTCCTTCCAGGTGAAACAGAGCTTCACCTGCATCTCCTCCAACCTAGTCTAGTGGATCCAGTGTTCCTGATGTGGCCTTTTCTACATCAGTGAGACTAAATGTAGACTGGGTGACCATTTCACTGAGCCCGTAATGGCCAGCCTAACCTCCCGTCACTGCCCATTTCACCTCCCCCCGCCCGCAGTCCCCAACTCTTCCTCCTGCATGCCAGTCCTTGGCCTCCTCCAGCAACTCAGAACGGAAATTTAAGGAACAACATCTTTTCTTTTGCCTGGGCACCCTACAGCCCGAAGGACTCAGCACTGAGTTCTTCAATTTCAAATAACCATTCCACCCGCCCCCTGGCTCCCTTTTCTGCCCCACCCCCCTCCCTTCCATTCTACCTTTTCACCCTCCCAGCTACCAACCAGATTCATCCCTCCCATTGATTAACCAGGTCATACTGACTACTGGTGTCCACCTATCATCACCATTCTGCTAGCCCCCACCCCCTTCTTTATCTGTAGCTACCCCTACTCCCACATCCAGCCCTGAAGAAGGGTAATAGCCAAAACATTCACTCTCCTTTTCTCCAGATGCTACCTGGCTTGCTGCGTTCTTCCAGCTTCCTGTTTCCACCCATGTTTCATGCTATTGAAATGTGGGAATGTGGGAAAGTAGGTTGGGATTGATGAAATAATTGGACTGCAAGGGACAGTGTGGGCTGTAAATACAGACATATGCAGGCCAGCATCTTGACATTGTGTGCCATTTGTCTTCCAGGAGCACCAGGATTTCTACGAGTCCCTGTTTGCACTTTCCCAGACACCACGCTCACTGCAGCACCTGGCCCGATGTGCCATTCGTGCACACTTCGAAGGGCATTGCCAGGATCTAATCCCTCAACTCCCACTGCCAACTTTCTTAAAGGACTATCTGTTGCTGCAGTTTCAGGGATATGTCAGTTAGTCAGCTGAAGCACAGACACAAACTCCTAATCGACAAAGGCCAGAGTCCAGTGAAAACAGAACCCAACCCAGCAACACAGACAAAACAGGCCATTTGTTCAGAACTACTCTCACTTCATCAAATTCTAGATTCTGAATAATAACCAATAAACATCCACTCCCTCCACCACCGACGCTCAGTCGCAGCAGTGTATACTATCTACAAGATGCACTGCAGAGATTTACCAGAGATCAACAAAGACAGCACCTTCCAAATCATTACTATCTAGAAGGATAAGGGCAGCAGAGACATGGGAACACCAGCCCCTGCAAGTTCTCCTGCAGGCCCCTAACCATCCTGACTTGGAAACAGATTGCTGATCCTTCACTATCACTGGGCAAAAATCCTGGAATTCCTTCCCTAATGGCATTGTGGGTCAACTGACAGCACATGGACTGCAACAGTTCAAGAAGGCAGCTCACTCCCACCTTCTCAAGGAGCAACTAAGGATGTGAACCTACATACCAGGAATGAACAAAAAAAATGGCTGGTAAAAGAAAATGGGTAAATGTAACCTGGATAGTGAGTTCATGCAATGTTTTCAGGATAGATTTTCCGCATGTTCTGGAGCTGCCCAGAGAACAGGATATACCACATCTTGAGATCCTTAACACTCTTAAAGTGAAGGAGCCCCTAGACAGCAGTGATCACAACATTTTTAAAATTTTGTATTCAGTTTGAGATAGAGTAGAGTGGATCTGAGACTATTTTCTCTAACACAAATGAGGGGATTTATGAGGATATGGAAGCCAAACCAACAAAAGTGAATTGGAATATTCAATTAAAGAACAGATCAATGAAAATCATAGAATACAGAAGGAGGTTATTTGGCCCATTGTGTCTGTCCTACTCCTGAAAGAGATACCCAGCTAGTCCCATTCTCCAGCCCTATAATTGTAGCCCTCTAACTTCATCCCTTGCAAATATATATCTAGCTCACGTCTGAAACTTCCTGTGGAATCCACCTCCATCACTCTCCCAGGCAGTGCATTCCAAATCCTGACAGTTCTCTGAGTAGAGATATATCTCCCTATCTCATTCCTAGCTCTCTCACTCAGAATCTTGAAATTGTGATCCCTCGTTACTGACATACCAATGACCGTAAACAGAGTATCCTTCTTTACCCTGTGAAAATTGTTCATAATCTTTAACACCTCAATAAGGTCACCTTTTAATCTTTTTCCAACAAGGATGAGCCCAAATTCTCTAGTCTTTCCTTGTATCTAAAATCCCTCATTCCTGGTATCATTCTAGTATATCTCCTTCATAAGCTTTCCCGGGGCTTTAACATTCTTCCTTAAATAAGGTGCCCAGAACTGAACACAATAGTCCAAATGTGGTCTGACCTTTGATTTGTAGCGGTTTAGTATCACCTCCTTATGTTTATACTCTGTGCCTCGATTTGTAAACCTAAGGACTCTATAAGCCTTCGTAACAACTGTTTCCACTTGCCAGGCCACCTTTAGGGAGTTACGTACATTGAATCCTGAGGTCCCTCTGCCCCTGTACTTCCCTCAAAGTTGTACAGTTTGAGCCTGCATTGAATCTTCATGTTTCTTCCAGCAAAGTGCATTACCTCACATTTCTCTGCGTTGAAATTCATCTGCCAAGTTTCTGCCCATTTCACCAACTTGTCAATGTGTCTCTGATGTCACTCAGCATCATCCTCACATTTCACTACTCTCCCTGGCTTAATGTCACCTGCAAATTTTGAGATTTTGCCCTCAGCTCCTGCCTCTAAATTGTTTATATAAATCAGGAAAAGCAAAGGTCCCAACATTGCTCCCTGGGGAATATTACTTTCAACTCACCTCCAATCTGAGAAATGTTCATCTACACCGACCAAACATTTTGAATTTGGTAACCAACTGGCCATATCATGCTATAAATTGATTTTTATCATCTTCCTACTTAATATTGAATGTTATTATGTTGTGGTCACTATTTCCAAACTGCTTCCCAGTCTGACATTGTCAACTTGGCCTGCCCCATTTACAGTCGCAGAGTCAAACAGTATGCAATCAGACCCTTCAGTCCAAGTAACTCTGACCAATCATGTTCCCAAATGAAATTAGTCCCACCCACCTGGGTTTGGCCCATATCCCTCTGAACCTTTCCTGTTCATGAACACATCCCAACGTCTTTTAAACATTGTAACTGTGCCAGCATCCACTACTTCCTCCAGCAGTTCATTCCACACACTAACCACTCTCTGTGTAAAGAAGTTCCTTCTCATCTCCTTTTTAAATCTCTCCCCTTCTCAACTTAAAAATATGTGCCGTAAGTTTGAATTTGCCCACCTGAGGAAAAAGACCTTTGCTATTTATCTTCACCATGCCCCTCATGCTTTTGTAAACCTTTACAAGGCCAGCCCTCAAACTCCTACACTCCAGAGCAAAACGTCCCAGCTTATGCAGCCTCTCTTATAGCCCAACCCCTCAAGCCCAGCATCTACCTGTTTTCCATTATCAACTCTGGTTGTTATGTCTTCAAACCTAACAAATTTATCCCTTTTACTCTTTGATGGTATTAAACTTTTGTAAATGTTCTGTTATTTCTTCTTTAATAATGGATTCTAATATTTTTTTCCATAACACATGAGGCCAACTGGAAACAGATAGGAAAGTAAGTTATGAAGAGGACATAAACAGTTTCATAAAGAGGTTTAGCTTGGTTCCATGAGTAGCCGAAGATCTGGCAATAGAGTATAATTTATGAAAATGTGAATGTGTCCATTTAACAGAAAGAACTTTTTAAAAACAGATTATCTGAAAGCTGAGATTATAAAGGTCTGAGACAGAGAGACCTGGGTGTCCTTGTATGTGAATCACTGAAGGTTAGTATGCAGATGCTGCTAGTGATTAGGAAAGACAGTAGAATATTATTACTTATCACAAAGGCATTTGAATGAAAAAGAAAGGAGATTATAGTTCAGCTATACGGGGAATTGGTGAGACCACATCTAGAGTATTGTTTACAGGATTGACCTCTGTAATACTTGAAACTTACAAGCTTGGACAACATGCTAGATTTGTATCCCAAGAAGGGTCACTGGACTCAAAGTATTAACTCTCCTTTCACTCCTTAGATGCTGCCAAACCTATGGAATTTCTCCAGCAATCTCTGTTTTTCTTTCAGATTTCCAGCACCCACAATTCTTTGCTTTATGTCATGGACATGCATCCACTAGTTTCGAAAAATAAGAAGCGACTTGTCTGAAACACACAAGACCCTGAGAAGTGCATGTGGAAAAGGTGTTTCTTCCTTTGGAAGAATTCTGAACTAAGAGTCTATTAGAAAATAAGGGGTTGCTAAGTTTAGACAGAGAGAAGGAGAACAGTTTTCCTACAAAGAATCATTAATCTTTCAAATTCTCTTGCTCAAAAGACAGTGGCAACGGAGTACTTATATGTTATTAAGGAATAGGTGGATGCTTTCTACGTTTGATTTGATTTATTATTGTCATGAACTTTGGTACAGGGAAAAGTTCTATTTTGCGTACAGTACAGGCAGATCATACCATACAAAGTGCAGAAGGGTAATAGAACAGAGCATGGAATACAATGTTATTGCTGCAGAGAAGGTGTCAAAGAGAGAGGTCAACATTAAATAAACAGTGGGGTAACGGCTGCCAAGGAAAGGAAATGTGGTCTAGTCAGATCAATGTGATCTAACTGAGTACAGATGAGACCTGAGGGATTCCTTTACTCCCTCCTCCAAGTCAACGCTTGGGTCAGATTCGCTCATGACTATAGCCATCCGGTTGTTGGTGAGCATCAGGCGATGGTCGTGAGTCAGTTCTTGAACCCTGCAGGATGGTCAGAGGGGCAACTGATGATCAACATGAATTCTGAGCTCATCAGCAGCTTTCCCTTTCCAGAAGAAGGTGTAACCATCTTTTACCTCCTTCTGCAGGGTGGCTTTTGGAAAGAGCAGTTAGGTCGATCTGGCATCTCTTCAGTTCTCTGGCTGTGATTGCAGTTCTTCTCTCAGGTCAGCCACTGTCAGCTGTGTCCATCAGGGTTCTTACATTCCAGGTTCCAAAGTTTATTATTCTTCATTTCTGACCACATTTGGGTAATCCTTCTGGATGCAATAATCCAGTCAGACGTTTTGAGGCAGGACATTTTTATGGCACCTTTTCCATCCCCCTCCCCTTTTGGGTTGAGCAGAGCAGATCTTAAATAGGGCTGTTCAGTCATGGGCGCAGCTTCTGAAATGCTCTATTTGCCTCCTGCAGGAGCAAGATAACTGAATGTGATGCCCACTATCTAATGTGTCAGTTTGTGATTCGGGGCTTCCAGATATCACAGACTACCCTCTCCACCACTAATTGAATACTCTAGGACTTTTGTCCAGGATGTAATTAGGACTAGTACATCCTCAGAGGATGCCTGTGTGTGAAATCTTTTAATGTGGGGAAACTGGTGTGCAGATGGTCACCACATGGACCTTATCAGATAGGGTCAAAACCCAGTGGCATAAGAGACCAAGGTGACTGGAGGCCCTTTTCTGTTGCCGTCTACATTCACCATTGCCACTATTGTGATGCTCTAATTTAAATTTCACTTATCATTCTCTGCCATTGAAGTCTTCATGGATCACGCTTTGTCTGGAACCTCCCTCCTTGACCTCACTGTAATGGGTGATCCTGCCAGGAGCTATACTCCAGGCTGTTGAGCTCTCGGGTTCCTAGGTATACACAAGTCTCTCCATTACCACAAGGTGGCAATTCTCAGGGAGGGATCATCGACCTCATCTACCACCTATCCATCCACTCAACCAACTTGTCAATGTCCATCTGGAGTTCCACACTCTGATCCCCATAGTTTACAATTCTCGTGCAAAGACAGAGGCAGAATAGAATTTGTCAAGAATATTTTTAAAACTGCACAGAAGGGCCAAAACTTTAACAAGGAGAGAAAGATGAGTACAAGAGAATGCTAGCTGTAAGTATAATAAGAGAGTAAGAGTTTCAATTTTTTTTTCAAAAGTGAACAAACTGGCTGAGGATCCTCTAGAAAGTGAGTCTGGAGAAAATAAAGAGAAAATAGGGAGATGGCAGACAAATTGAACCGGGATTTTGCATTGGACTTCACCAAAGAGATTGTAAGACACATCCCAGATATTCCCAGTGATAAGTCAGGAAATGGAAGAGACAGAGGAACTCGGAAAAGTCACCATTACTGGGAAGTTGTCCTGAGTAAACTTTTGTTCACATGGGAATTAGGAGCAGGAATGGGCATTTCAGCCCTCCAAGCCCACTTCACCAGTAAATTCGATTATGGCCGATCTTATCCTGGTCTCAACTCCACATATCAGTCCATGGCCCTTTATCCTGCTTTTCATCAGAAACATACCTATTTCTTTCTTAAATCTGTTGATTGATTCTGCCTCCACCGCACCTGGGGCAGTGAATTCCACAGATTCACAACCCTCTGAGAATAGTTTCTCCTCATCTCAGTTTTAAACCTATCACTTCTCACTTGAAATCTATGCCCTCTTGTCCTAGAGAGTCCCACGAGGGGGAGCAACTTTCCAAAACCCACTTTATCAATCCCCTTTCACATTTTATACACTTCAACAAAGTCACATCGTACTCTTCTAAACTCTGGTGGGAACTAAGCTAGCCTTTCCTTAGAAAACAATTCCAGTCTTTGATCTGGTAAACTTTGTCTGTGCTGCCTCCGAGGTACTTATATTCTTACTTCAATAAGGAGACTGATACTGTACACAAAACTCCAGATGTGGTGTCACCAGGGGCCTGTGTAACTGGAGTATGCCCTTCCACTTTTCTGTATTAAATTTCCCTCACCGATAAATGATGACATTCTATCACCTTTCATGATTTCTTGCTGTACATATGTAATACCTTTCTGTGTTATGAACAAGGATACCCAGATCCCTGGGCACCTTAGAGCTCTGCAACACCCCAAAATTTTGATAATACGCTTCCTTTTTAGCCCTTTCTGACAAAATGAACAATTCCACACTTTCCCACATTATGCTCTGTTTGCCAGATCTTTGCTCACTCACATGATGTATCTATACCCTTTGTATGCACTTTGATGAGGACTCATCTACTGAGGTGGTATGGGCTGAGGTTGCTGAGGAAGGTTTACTGACTGAGTCAGTATGGGTGGAAGTTAGGAACAGCAAGGGAGCAGTCACCTCACTGGGGGTTTTCTACAGACCCCCAAATAGCAGTAGGGAGATCGAAGAACTCATTGGCCGGCAGATTGTTGAAAAGTGCAAACGTAGCAGGGTTGTTATGGGTGACTTCAACTTTCCCAATATTGATCGGAACCTCCTTAGTGCAGATGGTTTGGATGGAGCCGTTTTTGTCAGGTGTGTTCAGGAGGGTTTCCTTACTCAGTATGTGGACAGGCCGACGATGGGAGAGGCCATTTTGGATTTGGTGCTCGGCAATGAGCCAGGACAGGTGTCAGATCTCGTGGTGGGAGAACACTTTGGCGACAGTGACCGCAACAGCCTCACATTTACCATAGCTATGGAAAGGGAAAGGAGCAGTTACCAGGGGAAGATATTTAACGGGGGAAAAGAAACTATGACGCTATCAGACAGGAGTTGGGAAGTACAGATTGGGAGCAATTGTTCCACAGAAAGGGCACAGCAGACATGTGGAGGCTGTTTAAGGAGCAGTTGTTGCGAGTGATGTATAAATTTGTTCCTCTGAGACAGGTAAGAAGGGGTAAGATTAAGGAGCCTTGGATGACGGGTACAGAAGTGCTTCTCGTCAAAAAGAAAAAGGCAGCGTACATAAGGTGAAGGAAGCAAGGGTCTAGCACAGCTTTAGAGGATTACAGGCTCGCTTGGAAGGAGCTCAAAAGTGGACTGAGGAGGGCCAGGAGGGGGCACATAAAAGGCTTGGCAGGAAGGATTAGGGAGAACCTGAAGGCATTTTATTCATACGTGAGGAATAAGAGAATGATCAGGGAGAAGGTAGGGCCGATCGGGGATAGCATAGGGAACTTGTGCGTGGAGTCTGAGCAGATAGGGGAAGCTCTAGGTGAGTTTTTTGCTTCGGTTTTCACTAAGGAAAGGGACCTTGTTGTGAATGAGAACTTTGAGGAGCAGGGAAACAGGCTTGAACAGATCAAGATTGAGGAAGTTGATGTGCTGGAAACTTTGGCAAACATTAAGATTGATAAGTCCCCAGGGCCAGACCAGATTTATCCTAGGTTGCTCCGGGAAGCGAGAAAGGAGGTTGCTAAGCCGCTGGCGAAGATCTTTGCTTCCTCACTCTCCATGGGATTCGTACCGGACGATTGGAGGGAGGCAAATGTTGTTCCTCTTTTCAAGAAAGGGAATAGGGAATTCCCTGGAAATTACAGGCCAGTCAGCCTTACATCTGTGGTCAGCAAGATTTTGGAAAGAATTCTGAGGGATAGGATTTATGACTATTTGGAAAAGCATAGCGTGATTAAAGGGAGTCAACATGGCTTTGTGAGGGGCAGGTCATGCCTTACAAATCTTATTGAGTTAATAGAACATAGAACATTACAGCAGAGTACAGGCCCTTTGGCCCTTGATATTGTGCCAACCTGTCATACCAATTTGAAGCCCATCCAACCTATACTATTCCATGTACATCCATATGCTTGTCCAATGATGACTTAAATGTACTTAAAGTTGGCAAATCCACTAGCGTTGCAGGCAAAGCGTTCCATTCCCTTACTACTCTCTGAGTAAAGAGTTCTTTGAGGAAGTCACGAGTAAGGTTGACGAGGGTCGAGCAGTGGATGTGGTGTACATGGACTTCAGCAAGGTATTTGATAAGGTTCCCCACGGCAGGCTCATTCATAAAGTCAGGAGGTATGGGATACAGGGTGATTTGGCTGTCTGGATTCAGAATTGGTTGGCTGACAGGAGGCAGAGAGTGGTTGCAGATGGCAAGTATTCTGCCTGGAGGTCAGTGCTGAGTGGTGTCCCGCAGGGCTCTGTTCTTGGGCCTCTGCTCTTTGAAGTTTTTATAAATGACTTGGATGAGGAGGTTGAGGGATGGGTTAGTATGTTTGCTGATGACACAAAGGTTGGAGGTGCCGCTGATAGTATCGAGGGCTATTGCAGGCTTCAGCGAGACATTGACAGAATGCAGAGCTGGGCTGAGAAATGGCAGATGGAGTTCAACCTGGATAAAGGCGAGGTGATGCATTTTGGAAGGTCGAACTTAAATGCTGAATATAGGATTAAAGGCAGGATTCTCGGCGGTGTGGAGGAACAGCGAGATCTTGGTGTTCAAGTGCATAGCTCCCTCATAGTTGCCACCCAGGTGGATAAGGTTGTTAAGAAAGCATATGGTGTTTTGGCTTTCATTAACGGGGGATCGAGTTTAAGAGCCGCGAGGTTATGCTGCAGCTCTACAAAACACTGGTGAGACCACACTGGAATATTGTGTCCAGTTCTGGTCGCCCTATTATAGGAAAGATGTGGAGGCTTTGGAGAGGGTGCAAAGGAGGTTTACCAGGATGCTGCCTGGACTGGAAGGGCTTGTCTTACGAGGAGAGGTTGACTGAGCTCGGACTTTTCTCTCTGGAGAGAAGGAGGAAGAGAGGTGACCTGATCGAGGTGTACAAGGTAATGAGAGGCATGGATAGAGTCGATAGCCAGAGACTTTTCCCCAGGGCAGGATTGACTGCCACGAGGGGTCATAGTTTTAAGGTGTTAGGAGGAAGGTATAGAGGAGACGTCAGAGAGAGGTTCTTCACCCAGAGAGTTGAGAGTGCATGGAATAGTTTACCAGTGGTAGTCGTGGAAGCGGAGTCATTAGTGACATTTAAGCGACTGCTGGACATGCACATGGACAGCAGTGAATTGAGGGGAGTGTAGGTTAGGTTATTTTAGTTTTGGATTAGGATTATTCCGCGGCACAACATCATGGGCCGAAGGGCCTGTACTGTGCTGTACTTTTCTATGTTCTATGTTATGTCCTCTTCATTTCAAATACATTGAGGAAAAAGTGATTTTGGAAGATCATTTTGAAGCTAATTGTTGATGAGGAATACCTGCATCCCATCAGAAACGTAAAGGATCCTCACCGTCTTCTGTATTCAAGTCAAGGAACCTACGGTAGTTTTTTTTTAATCAATCTGGTCAGACATATTATGCCACTCCTCTGGAACAAGTGAGACTTGAACTCTATCATCTGGTCCAGAGGAAGGGTCAGTACCACAGAACCACAAAACCCTGAGAAACCCAGAGTTGTCATTAGTGCCAATGGTCTGATGTGTTTCCACTTGTAAAGTGAAGGAAACTACCACTATTTAGTTGTGCAATTCCAGCTGAGTGGTTGAAAATCCACAGTACAGAATTTAAACACAAGATAAAATAAAACTGTAAATGCTGGAAATCTGAAACAAAAACAGAAATTGCTGGTGAAACATAGCAGGTCTGGCAGCATTATTGGAGAGAAAGTAGAGATAATGTTTCAAATTTGAAATGTTCTCTGCTTTCCCTTCACGCGTTATCAGACCTGCTGAGTTTTTCCTGCAATTTCTGTTTTTGTTAAACACAAGTTAATCTGTGCATTTCTAAAGGAAACTTTGATTTCCTTTCTCAGAATTTGGTGTACAATGGCAAAAACCTGTAATCATTGATGCCTTGTGCAGAAACTTTAAAAAGTGCACAAGAAAAGATCGGACTTTGAGTTTTGTTAATCCAGTGAATATTTCAAACCTTCTAATTCCATTTGTTACAGGTACAGGCTTTCATTTAAGTCAGTTTTCATTGTTTTGTGAAATTGAAATGTAAGACTGTAAATGAAAGGATTGTCTTTAGGTTCTGTGACAGTCTATTTGATACACGTTTATGAGCATTTGTTTATTTTTTTCAAGCCCTTCTAATGAAGCCATTGATGTGGTTAAGTGTCCTTCAACCCCCAGGGGCAAGGGATAGTGGAGGAAATGGGGAGGCGGTGGTGAAGAGGAGGGAGGGGAGTAAAAAGAATATTCATCAGGCCTGGTATTCATCATTGAAACAGAGAGCAAGCCTAAAAATTTGGATTCTTTTATTTTGTTTTTGCAGTAAAATAATATAGTATCTGTCTGTCTTATCAGTGTGAAGTGGAGGTTTATGATCATGGGAGATTAGATATTAATAATGTTGCCATGTATTTTATTTGTTTTCTGCAAATGTTGTATTCTTAACAATAAATTGTTAATTTTTGCTTAAGTTATAAACTTGGCATTCAAGATCTGTTATTTGTAAGGACTGGTAAGAAACAATTGAACAATTTTGAAGGTTATTAATTTCACTATATTGTGAATCCAGTTTTGATGAATCTGCTTTGAATTGCTCTGCTACCCCTGTGTTGTAACACTCAGGATTGCAGTGCAGCAGTATGGGAAGAGTATGCTGTGGTCAGCATCATGGTGAGACAGTTTGGGAAGAGTATCCCGTGGTCAGCATCACGGTGAGACAGTTTGGGAAGAGTATCCTGTGGTCAACATCATGGTGAGACAGTCTGGGAAGAGTATCCTGTGGTCAGCATCACAGTGAGACAGTTTGGGAAGAGTATCCTGTGGTCAGCATCACGGTGAGACAGTCTGGGAAGCGTATGCTGTGGTCAGCATCATGGTGAGACAGTTTGGGAAGAGTATCCCGTGGTCAGCATCACAGTGAGACAGTTTGGGAAGAGTATCCTGTGGTCAGCATCACAGTGACACAGTTTGGGAAGAGTATCCTGTGGTCAGCATCACGGTGAGACAGTTTGGGAAGAGTATCCTGTGGTCAGCATCACAGTGAGACAGTTTGGGAAGAGTATCCTGTGGTCAACATCATGGTGAGACAGTCTGGGAAGAGTATCCTGTGGTCAGCATCACAGTGAGACAGTTTGGGAAGAGTATCCTGTGGTCAGCATCATGGTGAGACAGTTTGGGAAGAGTATCCTGTGGTCAGCATCACGGTGAGACAGTTTGGGAAGAGTATCCTGTGGTCAGCATCATGGTGAGACAGTTTGGGAAGAGTATCCTGTGGTCAGATCACGGTGAGACAGTTTGGAAAGAGTATCCTGTGGTCAGCATCATGGTGACACAGTTTGAGAAGAGTATCCTGCAGTCAGAATTGCAGTGAAGCAGTTCAGGAAGAGTGTCCTGCAGGTAGTTCTTGATGGAAGTAACAATAAACATGTGATCATAGAAAATTGATGAGTTCATTGGAAGATAAGAAACTCGCTGTAAGTTTCTACAATTTAGGAATTAGAAGTATTTTGTTAACCATCTTCAGCAGCTTCATCAATGACCTTCCCTCCATCATAAGGTCAGAAGTGGGGATGTTCGCTGATGGTTTTACAATGTTCAGCAACATTCGTAACTCCTCAGGTACTGAAGCAGTCCATGTTCACATGTAACAGGATCTGGACAATATCCAGGCTTGGGCTGGCAATTGGGAAGTGACATTCGCGCCACACAAATGCCAGGCTATGACCATCACCAATAGGAGACAATCTAACTACCACTTCTTCACATTCAATGATGTTACTGTCACTGAACCTTCCCTGTTAACAATGTAATATAAGCGACCAAAGCAATCTGATCCCAGCAGCCAAGATAATAAAAGTGTGAAGCTGGATAAACACAGCAGGCCAAGCAGCATCTCAGGAGATGCTGCTGGGCCTGCTGTGTTTATCCAGCTTCACATTTTATTATCTTGGATTCTCCAGCATCTGCAGTTCCCATTATCTCTGATGCCAGCAGCCAGACAGGAGCACTGACAGGGGAGGAGCAGGGACAGAGCTGGATGCAGAGGCGGGGCGGGGGCGGATTGGGGTGGTATCTCCACTGAATCCACTCCTCCTTTTATGGCAGTTGTTTAAATGGCCCTGGCGACCATTGCCCCGAGAGGGGGCAGCACATAGGTGTGTTGTGAGGGTGGATGGGGCGGGGGCAGAAGGTTATACTGATCTGCTGTCAGACCAGTCACTGGGGAATTACCCGGTTAGCCCATCCGGATCTCATCTGACTCCATCACACAAAACTCCCGGAGGTTTTTGACAGGAGGCCCATTACCCCACCGGGAGCTTCCTGTATGTCCCAGGGACCGAGCGGGATTTCTCGTGGTGCTCAGGTTAAAAATCCGCCAGAGGCTCCCAGATGCCGCTCCCTCCTCTCTCTCACTCAGTGGAAATTTAACAGCCCACACTGCAGCGGTACTCCGGTACAAAGCTGCTGGAATCTCTCCTATCTACTCCTCAGTTCCCCCAGGATTTGAGGGGGGTGGGGGGGGGGGTGCAGGCAGAGCCACATCTAAATCCCTTCCCCCGCCATTACCAACATCCCCCACCCACATCGCCCCTGGCTGTATCTTTCCGGGACGACTCCTTCCAATAATTCTGACAAAATATCAGGCTGTTAGCTGGAGAAAGAAAGAGAGGGTCGCGAGTTTAGAAACCAGAGAGAAGCGAATATAGGGAGAGAGGGAGAGAGACAGGAATATACTAAGAGGGATAGAGGCACAGAGAAAACAGAACAGGGAGAGAGAAATTGGGGGACAGGGAGAGAGAGAAAGAGACAGGGATACACAGAGGGGAATATAGACTCAGAAGGAGGACGGTGGGTTCGAGGGGGGAGAAAGAGAGAGACAGTCAGGGAGAGAGACAGGAATGCACAGAGAGAAATAGAGGTACAGAAAGGACGAGGGAGGGAGAGGCGGGATGAGGGGAGAGAGACAGGAATGCACAGAGAGAAATAGAGGTACAGAGAGGACGAGGGAGGGAGAGGCGGGATGAGGGGAGAGAGACAGGAATGCACAGAGAGAAATAGAGGTACAGAGAGGACGAGGGAGGGAGAGGCGGGATGAGGGGAGAGAGACAGGAATGCACAGAGAGAAATAGAGGTACAGAGAGGACGGGGGAGAGAGAGGCGGGACGAGGGGAGAGAGACAGGAATGCACAGAGAGAAATAGAGGTACAGAGAGAGGACGAGGGAGAACGGCGGGACGGGGTGAGAGAGGCAGGAATGCACGGAGAGGGATAGTGACACAGAGGGAAGGACGTGGAGAGAGAGAGAGAGAGCAGGGATACACAGAGAGAGAGGACGGGGAGAAAGGGGGGACAGAGAGAGAGGGGGGTACTGAAGTACCTAGAGATGAATAGAGACACAGGGAGGACCGGAGAGTTGGGGAGACATGGGGGAAGAGAGGAACGAGAAAGGTGGGGCGCTGGGAGTCGGTTGGAACGAGCTGCCGGGCTCCCAGTGTTAATCCGTGAGGTTTTAGGGGGTCTGACCACGGGATGGATCCAGAATGAGGGCTTGACAGGGAGACCATATCCCAGTGAGAGTGTATTCGATGAAGGTGGGGAGAGGTGTTGGAGAGTGAGGGCCTGAAGAGTGACTGGGGGACTGAATAGTGAGGGCCTGGATAGTGAAGGGGGCTAGAGAGTGTTTTCCTGTTGGCTCTAACAGAGCGCTACCAACCGTGTCCCGTTAAACATCGCCCGCATCGTGACTCCCTTACGGTCTCAGCCCCACTCCATTCAGTGTGTGAGAGCGGACTGAGGGAGGGGAATGTCTCTGTCTCTGTACCCCACCGTCCCAACCTCTGCCCCACCATCTCTGCCCCCTCCCTCTTTGTCCCTGTCCCTCTCCCTTTCTATCTCTCTCTCTCTGACCCTGTTCTTCTCTCATCCTCAGTCCCTGCCTCTTTGTGTTTCTTTCTCTCACTGCGTCTCCCCCTGCACCCCCTCAACCCCGCGTCCCTTTCCCTCTGATTTTTTTCTGACTGTTTGTTTGCCTGGAACCAGTTTCTAATTTGTTCTCGGCCCAGCTGGTGACGGACACCCGACACACCGTCTCTCTCTCTCCCTCTCTCTCTGTCTCACTGTCTCTGGAGTGGCCGCTATTTCGATATTCATTCTGAAAGGTGATGGGAAGTTAGTTCCTGCTCATTTATGAACAAACACAACCTTAATCAGTGAGAAGTCTTTGAAACCATCTGCTCCCCTCCCCTCTCTTCAGTCCCGCTCTGAGCGGCTCCCAAACTTTAACAAAGGACTCTCTTGTTTAACGACAACTCATCAATCTCCCTTACTTATAGCTGAGTGCACTGGCGCTGTTCAAAGCCGCACATCAGCTCGCTCCCGGGGGTCGGGGAGGGAGGGGGGTGGTGGTTCGGGTGGAATTCAGACAGGCCCTCTCTGCCTCAGAACCACAGGGACAGGAAGAGGCCATTCTGTCCATCAAACCTGCCCTACCATTCTCGACCATCTCCTCAATGCCCCTTTCCAGATCGTTTACTGCCATTGGGCTCCAGAAACGCATCGATTTCTGTCTCGGGAATCGAGCTCCCACAGAAACTTGACTTGAGAATTCCAAAGATTCATCCCACACCCCCCACCCCGGTGAAGGCCACCCCCCCCCCCCATCTCAGATTTAAATGTCCTGCCCCTCCTCCTGAGACCCTGCCCCTGGTTCTAGAGTCCCAGCCCAGGAACAAACATCCTCTCCCCATCCACCCTGCCACCACACCCCCGGAGAATTTTATAATGTTACAATGTGATCAGTTCTCACTCTCTGAAACTCTGGGGAATACTGGCCCACTTCGCTCAATCCCTCCACATTAAACAACCCCCCTGTCCCAGGGACTAATGTGGTGACCCTCCTTCACACTCTCTCAATGGGAGATAAGGAGACCAGAACTGTACGCACACTCCTGAGGAGCTCTCACCCACGTGCTGTACGTTTCTCCTGGACTCCAACGCCTGGCAATGACACCTTTGACCTTCCGAGCTGGTTACTGGCTCTGATTGGTCATGTTGACTGGGTCATGGACACCAGCCCTTCCCATGTTAGAAATCTGCTGCCTCTCTGTATCAGTACCACAGCCTATAACTTCCCATTTATTTACACTCGCGTCCATTCCCTCAGACTTGCCCAATCCCCTTGTACTCACAAAATCCTAAAACCCCTACAGTGTAACGAGAGGCCACTCAGCCCACTGAGTGTGTGCCAACTCTCTGAGCAACATCCCACTTGTGCTGAGCTTTGCTGTACCCCACTAGTAACAGCCTGCCATCAGAGAATGGCCTGTTTATTCCTGCTCCCTGCTTTCTGTCTGTGAACCAATCCAAAATCTCTCGCTGTAATCCCAGCCCCAGTGCATGGGATTGAGTTTTATTTACTAAACTCTCGCGTGGGACCTTCTGAAAATCCCAATCCACCAGATCCACTGGCTCTCCTTACTCTGCGCTACAGTAACAACACCCTCAGGGAGTTCCAACAGATTTCTCAAACGGTTTTTCCCTTTTGTCAATCCATGCGGAGTCTGCCCAATTCCACATCGTTTTCCAAATGTCCAGCTCGCACATCCTTCAGAACGGACTCAAACGCTAACCCCCACCCCACCCCCCGCAATCCTCACGTCAAACAGCCTTCTCGCTCTCTCCCTCTGCCCGTCCCTCCGTCCCTCCCTCTGCCCCCTCCCAGTGTCCCTGAGCACTGTAGCTGCTAGTTGTGTCCCATTCCTAGGGGGACGGGCCAATGGTGAGGGCGGAGCTCACCCCCACCTCCCCCCAGCTCCCGGTGGCCGGGATCAGGAAGTGGAAAAGGAATTGGAGCTGATGGATGCGCTGAGACGGGGAACACCCCTCTGACTGTCTCTCTCCCTCTCCCTCAGTTTAGGAAGCTGTTCCTACTCTGGGAACTCACAGACAGCCCGGGACAGAGGGGAAGGGAGAGGGGGGATACAGAGAGGGACAGAGAGATAGAGAGGGACGGATAGAGAGACGGAGAGATGCAGCGGCCGCACGGACACGGTACCGCTTTCTCCATTGATTCGCTGATCGGTTCCCCGCAGGCCCGCTCGCCCCAGCTGCTCTACACCGGTTACCCGATGCTAATGCCGTACCGTCCGCTGGTTATTCCTCAGGCACTACCGCCCTCCCCGCTCCAGTCCGGGATGCCAGCTCTCAGCCCGCTCGCCTCGTTCGCCAGCCGCCTGACCAACAGTTTCTGTGCCAGCCTGAGCCAGGGGGTGCCCTCTATGGTAGCCCTCACCACGGCGCTGCCCAGCTTCAGCGATGCAGCGGAGAATTACTATCCCCCGGGCCAGGAGCTGGCGGCTTCCCGCTCCAGCCCCGAGGGCAGCTCCCGGGCAGCGGAGCGAGAGGAATCGCGGGCGGACAAAACGGAGCTCCCGCACTTCGCGCACAACTTCCCAGCTCTCACAGGTGAGTCGGCAAAACCCGCGAAAAATCCGCCTCAAATCTGCGTAAACCACCCGCAAAACCCGCGCAACCGCCGCGTAAAATCTGCGCAAAATCCCCGTAAACCAGCCGCGCACGGAGCGCGCTGCCAGCCTGCTGCTCCCGGCGGCTCCCTCCCCGTGGGGTGGCGATTGGGCGGGGGGGGGGGGGTGAGATCGGGTCCTTCTCGGGGACGGAGCCTCTACTCCCGGGAAAAGGTTGCAAAGACCCCCCCCCCCAGGTGTCTGGCTGTGGAAGGGGTGGGTGGGGGGATGTGAGGGCAGTCTGAGGGGGCTGTTGGCCCCCGGGACACCCACGGGACACCCACGGGACCGGCCCCCACGGGTTAACTTTGCGGCATCTCCGTCCCGAATCCGCCAAAATTGCGGAAGACCCGAAGGAGACGGAATAGAAAGATCCCAGAGAGCGGGCATTCCGCAAGGAAACTCGGTCCCGCTGAGGGGGTTGGGGGGGAGCGAGGGAGGAACTGTGGGGGTGGGGTGCGGTGGGGGTGGGGGTGCGGTGGGGGTGTCTCTCTATGGGGTGTACTGTTTGTGGGGGTGTCTCTCTGTGACAGTGACCCCCCCGCCCGACCAAACCTCCTGGACTTAGTTTCCCCTCTGTGTATGTTTGCAGGAGACGGGCTCTCCGCGTGGGTGTGTGTGTGGGTATGTGTGGGGGGGGGTGGGGGTTTGTGTGTGGGGGTGTGGGGGTGTCTCCCTGTGATAGTGACCCCTCCCCCAGCCCCGCTCTGAATATGCTGTCTGTGTGTGTTTGGGGTTGGGGTTGGGGGTGTGGGTGTTTGCTGGAGACGGGGTCTCTGTGTGGGTGTGTGTGTGGGTTGGGTGTGTGTTGGGGGTGGGGATTTGTGTGTGGGGGCAGTAGAGGTGTCTCTCTGTGACAGTGACCCCCCATCCCCAGGTCTGACCTTGCTGTCTGTGTCTGTGTGTGGGGGGGAGGGGGTGGGGGGAGGTTGGGTGCTTGCAGGAGACGGGGTCTCTGTGTGGAAATGTGTGTGGGTGTGTTGGGTGTGTGTGGGGGGGGTGGGGGTTTGTGTGTGGGAGGAGTGGGGTGTCTCTCTTTGACAGTGCCCCCCACCCCCAGGTCTGGCAGTTTCCTCTGTATGTGTTTGCAGGAGACGGGGTCCCTGTGGGGATGGGCTGTAGGGGATGGGGTTTGTTGGGGGGGTGGCGGTGTGGAGGTGTCTCTCTGTGACAGTGACCCCCCCCACCCCCAGGTCTGACAGTTTCCTCTATGTGTGTGTGTTTGCAGGAGACGGGAGGGTGAGCGGCGGCCCGGATGAAGAGAAGTTGCGGGGCAAGTCCCCGGGGGAGTTACTGAGTGAGAGGGAGGAGGAAGAGGAGGATGAGGAGAGCTCGGTGGACAGTGAAGCTGACGGGGGGCCCCCTGCCCAGCCCCCGCTGCCCCCGCGGGGCAAGAAGGCGGTGGGGGTTGTGGCGGGGAGCGGTCCGGAGCCTGGCCCCGGGACCGGGAAGAGCCGGAGGAGGAGGACAGCGTTCACGAGCGAGCAGCTGCTGGAACTGGAGAAGGAGTTTCATTGTAAGAAATACCTGTCCCTAACCGAGAGGTCCCAGATAGCTCACGCCCTCAAACTCAGTGAGGTCCAGGTCAAAATCTGGTTCCAGAACCGCAGGGCCAAGTGGAAACGCATCAAGGCCGGGAATGTGAGTAACCGCTCCGGGGAGCCAGTCCGCAATCCCAAAATCGTGGTGCCCATCCCGGTCCATGTGAACCGCTTCGCCGTCCGGAGCCAGCACCAACAGATCGAACAGAACCCGCGGGCGTGAGGGGGCCACCCGCTGGGACACACCCTCCCTACCTCCGTCACCCCCCCTTCCCACACACCCTCCCTCACACCACCTTCCCACCCCTCACCCCCTCCCTTCAACACACCCTCCCTCACTCCCCCTTCCCACCCCTCACCCCCTCCCTCCAACACACCCTCCCTCACTCCCCCTTCCCACCCCTCACCCCCTCCCTCCAACACACCCTCCCTCACTCCCCCTCCCACCCCTTACCCCCTCCCTTCCACATACCCTCCCTCACCCTCCTCCCCCACGCCACACCCCACATCTCCTTACACTCTCCTTACCTCCCACACACCCCTCTCTCCCACACACTCCCCTACCCCCTCCCTCACAACCCTCCCCACCCCACACCTTCCCATCAACTCCATCTCCCTCCCCCCACACCCTCCTCTACACCCTCCTTCCCCCTCACACCCTCCATCAACCCTCTTCCCGCCACACCCTCCTTCGCTCCCTCGTCCACCACACTCCACCCCACAACACTACCCCCCCCATCATATGCTCCTTCCCTCCGTCCCCTCACCCCCACTTCCCGCAAACTGCCAGTCACCTCCGAGAGCGGCCGGATTGAGGAGGGAACCAGCGGGGCCCAGAGGGACAGCTGCTCCTGCCGCGGTGCACAGTCCGATCCCACGCAGACTGTGAGGCATTGCACTGAGACATTCGCAGCGGACACGGTCTCTTCCAGCGTTGGATTCACCCTCGTTCAGTTTTGAGAAACAGAATCGAAACATTGTCTTGGAGAAGTCCATTCGGGCCATCGCTCCCTGTGGTGGTACAGTAGAGATCAGTCCGTTTTAACAGAATCCAGTGAAGAGCAGCTGCTACCCGGTCTCTGCAAATCCAGGCTGGAACTGTCTAAAGAATCTTCACCCCCGCCCGCCCCCTTCGGGCCCAGAGACTCCCACCCCTCACCCCCACCCACAGCACTCCCCCCCTCCCCCATAACCCCGGGGCTCTCTCGCTCAGCTCCAGAGCCCCAGGCTCTGCCCAACCTCTTCCGGGTCCCTTGTCTCTCTCTCTCTCTCACTACCTCTCTCTCTGACTCCCCCTTTGTCCCCTCTGTCTCCCCTCTCTCTCTCTTCACCTCCACACACCCCCTCACCCCGCCCTCACGCCCCTGCCCCCTCTCTGCGACAAGTCTCTGACAAGCTCTGAGGGAATTCCCCAGGAATCCGCCGCCGCCGGGAGAATCCCAGAAAAAGGTTTGCTTAGCGTGGGGTGTGAGGGTGGGGAGGGGGCGTGTATGGGCAGGGGCTCGGGTCCTGTCCCGGACTGAGGCCAATGGACGGTCAGGGAGATCGGGTTTATTTATTTGTGTAAATATTAAAGCCACCGCCTGGGTGGAATATCTGTACATTACCGTCGTTTCAATAAATTAATATTTTCTACGAACTGTGAGGATTGTCGCTGGGCTGCTTTTGGAAACAAGGCTCTGAATAAACAGGGAACTCAGGGCGGCAGCTCCACTGTCCCAGTATAAACTTTCCAAAACTTCACAACAGGAGGGATTATCCCCGACCAGAGACTGAAGGCAGAGAGAGAGAGAGACAGAGAGAGAGAGAGAGAGAGAGAGAGAGAGACTGGAAGAGTTTGCGAGACGGTGAAAGTGTAGAAATAGCGGAGAAGGAAGGCAGGAGAGAAAGGCTGTGCAGACCCAGGGAGAAAGACAGATGTGTGTGTGGAGAACCAGAGGGGGCTTTACACAGTATCTCACTCCCCTCACCTTACCGTGTAGCCGTGTTCCTTACCGTGTACCTGTTCTCCTAGTTGTACATCGATGCTCCTTATCGTGTACACGTGCTTCCTACCGTATATCTGAGTTCTTTATTAAACATAAACATTAAATATAAACAAAGAACCAGAGAGTTCTGATGGTAGGTCCTGGATTTGAAACGTTATCTCTGCTTTCTCTCTTCACAGATGCTGTCAGACTTATTGAGTTTCTCCAGCGATTTCAGATTTTGTGTTCCTTATTGCATGGCCGTCTCTTGCCACATGCTGTGCTCCTGGCTGAGTCTCTGTGTTCCCATCCATGTTCCTTACTGTGGACTGATGCTCCTTGGCATGGAGTAAGGCAACATTATTGAGGCATGCAAGATTTTTTTTCCACAGGAAAATCCCAATTTATTTACCAAAGTAAATCAAACAGATCCTAACAATAATGGTCATGTTAGAGCGGCAGACAAAAGTCTTAGATGGCTTAGCAGCGTGGAGAGGTTGTTTTTTTCCGTTGTGAGAGAGCCTAGGACCAGACGGCATCATCTCAGAATGGGGTCACACATTTAAGACAGAAATGAAGAGGAATTTCTTTTCTAATAGGGTAGTGAATCTGTAGATTTCTCTACTGCAGAGAGCTGCTGAGGTCATTAAAGTTATGAAGGCTTGAGTCAGATAGAGTCAAACAGCACAGAAACAGACCCTTCGATCCAATTCGCCCATGCTGACGAGACAGAGAGATTTTTACTCAGTAAAGGAAACAAAGGTCTTGAGGAAAAGGCAGGAAAATGGAGTTGAGGATTACCAGATCAGCCATGATCTCAATAAATGGGGGAGCAGACTCGATGGGCTGAACGGCTTTTTCTGCTCTTATGCCCTATGGAATTTCCGATCCTGTGTACCCGTGTTCCTTACTGTGTCCGTGTTGAATGTGATGTATGTCCTCATTATCGTATAGCCATACTCCTTAGCGTGTACCGCTGCTCACTTACCAGATAATGTACCTGGGTACGTGCACTCACTTACACATACCTGTACTCCTTATCATATATGCACGTTCCTTGTCACGTACTAAAACAGAAGTTGCTGGAAAAGCTCAGCAGGTCTGGCAGCATCTGTGAAACAAAAATCAGAGTGAATGTTTCAAGTCCAGTGACCCTTCCTCAGAAAACTCGTGATGTACCCGTGTTCCTTGCTGTATATCTGCGCTCTGTCAGTACACATTATCATTCCTCTCTTCCTTTCCCATGTTCTGTACTGTGTTGAAAAAAAAGTTCGTGAAGGATTGAGGAAGGAGGCCCTGGAGGCTGGAGGTGAGGAGGGGGAATCCACTGACATTGTTAAATGGCAGCTTTACTCTCTGTGGGACTCTAAAAGTTGACCAATGGGAGGTAAATGGACCCGAACTGACCAATGAAACGGTGAAGCCGGTTTTCCTCTGTTTGCCACAGCTGAAGGCTCTGATATTGTAGCGGAGGCTGCAGAATGTAAAACTCTCCCCAAAGATCATCTTTGGGATGTTTAACTGGGACAATGTCAAGTGTATGAGCGACTTAATTAGGGATTATTGTTTGCTGAGCTGCAGCAACAGTTTCCATATCTATAATTAATAAAATAATTAATAGCACGGCCCAAAGTCATTTTCACATTAATAAACTCAATCTCACCCCTGGCCGCAGGGAGATACTGAGTTCAGCGAGCGAGACCTCAGTTAAAGAGTTGGGCTTTAAGGAAACACTTAAACAGTGAGATAAAGCGAGTTTGACTGAGACCGTTCTGTACAGAACGCAAACAGCTGGCAGCGCTGCCGCTAATATTAAAATAAAAATAGAATTGAAGGAGAACAGGGATCTGGCAGGTCTAGGTGTGCAGTCACTGAAGGAAGTGACAGAGGTAGGGAGCGGGTGTAGAGGCTGAAAGAGATTACAGAGATAGGGAGAGGGTGTAGGGGCTGGAGGCGGTGACACAGATAGGGAGGGGGTGTAGGGGCTGGATGAGATTACAGAGAAAGAACGGTGAAGGGGCTGGAGGAGGTGACAGAGTTAGGGAGGGGGTGAAGGGGCTGGAGGAGGTGACCGAGTTAGGGAGGGGGTGAAGGGGCTGGAGGAGGTGACCGAGTTAGGGAGGGGTGTGGGAACTGGAGGAGATTACAGAGATAGGGAGGGGGTAGGGGGCTGAAGGAGGTTACAGAGGTAGGAGGGGGTATGTGTCTGGAGGAGGTGACAGATAGGGAGATGGTATAGGGGCTGGAGGGTGTTACAGAGATAGGGAGGAAATGTAGGGGGGCACAGAGATAGGGAGGGAGTGTAGGGGCTGGAGAAGGTTACAGAGATAGGGAGGATATGTAGGGGGGCACAGAGATAGGGAGGGAGTGTAGGTGCTGGAGAAGGTTACAGAGATAGGGAGGAGATGTAGGGGGGCACAGAGATAGGGAGGGAGGTGTAGGGGCTGGAGAAGGTTACAGAGATAGGGAGGAGATAGTGTAGGTTAGATGGGCTTGAGATCGGTATGACAGGTCGGCACAACATCGAGGGCCGAAGGGCCTGTACTGTGCTGTAATGTTCCATGTTCTATGTTCTATGAGATGTGGGGGGGGGGGTACAGAGATAGGCAGGGAGGTGTAGGGGCTGGAGAAGGTTACAGAGATAGGGAGGAGATGTAGGGGGTTACAGAGATAGGGAGGGAGGTGTAGGGGCTGGAGAAGGTTACAGAGATGGGGAGGGGGTGTAGGGGGTTACAAAGATAGGGACGGGGTGTAGGGGTTGGAGAAGGTTACAGAGATAGAGAGGCAGTGTAGGGGGTTACAGAGATATGGAGGATTGTAGGGTTTCGAAGAAGGTGAACATAATATATATCCAACACAGTATGGAGCTGGATGAACACAGCAGGCCAAGCATCATCTTAGGAGCACAAAAGCTGGCGTTTCGGGCCTAGACCCTTCATCAGAGAGGCTCTCTGATGAAGGGTCTCGGCCCAAAACGTCAGCTTTTGTGCTCCTAAGATGCTGCTTGGCCTGCTGTGTTCATCCAGCTCCACACTTTTTTATCTCGGATTCTCCAGCATCTGCAGTTCCCATTATCTCGGAGCAGGGAAGTTGACGTTTCAGGTCGGGACTCTTCGGACCTGATGAAGGGTCGCGACTGAAACATCAATTTTCCTGCTCCTCAGATGCTGCCTGGCCTGCTGTGTTTCTCCAGCTCCACACTGTGTTATCTCATGGCCATTCTTACTGTCTCCAAATGATGTATATTTTCAGGTTGAGGTGCTTTTTTGAATGAGAGCCAATGGGTTGCAGGAACAGCAACTCATATTCCGCTTGGTAACCCTGCAGCCCAATGGTATCAATGTGGACTTCACCAGCTTCAAAATCTCCCCTCCCCCACTCCATCCCAAAACCAGCCCAGCTCATCCCCGCCTCCCTAACCTGTTCTTCCTCTCACCTATCCATTCCTCCCACCTCAAGCTGCCCCTCCATTTCTCACCAACTAACCTCATCCCACCCCCTTGACCTGTCCGTCCTCCCCAGACTGATCTATCCCCGCCCCACCTACACTCTCCTCTACAGGCTCCATCCCCGTCCCTTTAACTTGTCTGTCTCCTCTCCTCCTATCTTCTCCCCTATCCGTCTTCTATCCGCCTTCCCCTCTCGCCCTATTTATTTCAGGACCCTCTTACCCTCCCCCATTTCTGAAGAAGGGTCTAGGCCCGAAACATCAGCTTTCCTGCTCCTAAGATGCTGCTTGGCCTGCTATCTCAGTGAGCTCCATTGTGATTGGATGGCTCGATTTTTCACCCTGTGACCTGTGTTGTGTGAGAAAAGTTTCCTGTCTGTCGGCTTTCGGATATAAAGGACGGTTCATCCCTAAAATCACCCCACCCTTCGTTAGAGATGCAGAACAAACATGGCATACTGCTGTGGGCTCATCCCGAAGTGTGCATTTTCTGAACTTGCAACTCAATACACTTAGTCTCGATAAGGTGACAACAACTGAGGGGGAGGAGGGTGGGGCAATGCGAAGGACAGCTTTCCCCATATCTACACTGAAAGTTTAAAAATCACACAGAGACAGCACCAGTATCTTCATAGTGTGCTGTTTGAGAGATCACTGTAAAGATCATATTAAACTGGAGACAAGCCATTCAGTCTGTCTAATCTGCGATGTCCCACGAGCATTCCAAACTCCAAATACTCTTTGAGCAGTTTTTACTCCCTGAGGGAGTTGATTCTGATAACAGCCTCAGAGTCTGGAGAAGAATTTCTTAATGTCAAAGCTGAGGTTATCATTGACTAATAAAACTTCTCACTGTCTGCTTCAAGTAAGATTTCAGATATATCTTCCAATATTCTCTGAAGAACCTCATAGCCCTTTCTCCGATTAAACGTCAAAAACCCCAGAAATCACCAATCCAGATTCTGACCATGAGGTTCAGCATGTGTCTCTCGGCTCTTCAAACTTTTCCATCTCCTCCATGGATCACAAAGACTAGAAATGCACCTAGCACACAAACGTCTGACCACAATTGGACCCAACGCCCAAGGAGGCCTGATCAGAACGGGACCCAGTGTCTGAGGCTCTGGTCATGTCCAGTCTAGGGTTCTGGATGACCTCTGATCTACACTTCACTGTTTTTGTCCTGTGTTATTTAACATTCTCTCACTTTGTTGAATTCTTTGGATACAGCAGGTGAATAGAGAGAATGAGAGAGAGACTGATCTGGGAAGAGAACAGCACAGTATAATGTGTCAATTATCAGCGCAAGATCTCTCTAATATATGAACAGCATGATGATTGGGTTAAACCTTACATGGAATAAGCAATAAATTATCATGAATTGAGTGAGTAATGTTAGCTCCCTGGCAGGGAGTGAAGACTGTAAACAGTGAAGGACACCAGGTGGATCACAGTCGATATTCAATTTGCGAAGAAGGTACATGTGGCTTGGACGAGGAGTACCCAGATCAAACCCAGTCTTTGTAACTGTACACGGGCTAGACTGGGAGCTGCTCAGAGTCTGGCTTGATATCTATACTGTCGCTTTGATCCATTTCCCACTCACTCTCATTTTATTCCTCTCTTGTTGAGCATTTAATGAGTCTGAGAGAGAAAAAAAACAATTTATCTTGTTGAGGGTAAATGGTTGCTGGCTGTTCAGTGATGGCCCACATTAAATGGCCATTTACTGGCGGTTTGTAATGAACTTTCCAATCAATCACCCTCAGCACAGAGAAGGCGGGAGGGAGGGAGGGACTGTACTGACTCAGGAGCACAGCGTCAAGCGAAGAGGATACTGAGTTAACCCTCTCATTCACCAGGAGACTCTCTCTCTCTCTCTACTGGAGCAAGTCACCGTCAGGGAGGACAGCCAAAACATCAACATTGAAACTTGCAAATATTTTTGATTCCTCTCTGGCCACAGGAGAGGTGCCAGACAACTGGAAAACAGACAATGTGGTGCTGTTATTCGAAAATGGTGCGAGGGGTAAATTAGGAAACTGCAGGCAGGTCAGCCCGTTGGTGGGGAAGCAATTGGAAGCAATTCTGAGCAACAGAATCAGTCTGTATTTGGAGATGCCGGGACTAATCAAGAGCAGTCAGCCTGGTTTTGTTGAGGGGAATCATATCTGATTAAAGATAACAAGGTGTAGAGCTGGATGAACACAGCAGGCCAAGCAGCATCAGAGGAGCAGCAAAGCTGGTATATCGGGTCTGGGCCCTCCTCCATTTGTGAACAAGGGTCCATACCTGAAACATCAGCTTTCCTGCTCCTCTGATGCTACTTGGCCTGCTGTGTTCATCCAGCTCCACACCTTGTTATCTCAGATTCTCCTGCATCGGCAGTTCCTACTATCTCATATCTGATTGAGTTTTTCAAGGAGGTGACTCAGAGTGTAGATGAAAGCAATGCTTTTGCTGTTGCCTACTTGTACTTCAGCAAAGGTTTTGATAAGATCCAACATGGGGAATTAATAGCATATTAATCCCTTCAAGCCATGGGGAATGACTAAATAATCTCCCTGTGGAGATCACTGACTATGAGTTCCCCCAGTAATAGGCAATGGCCTGCCCAGCTGGAGCTCATCACCTGAGCCTTCTTGTGGCACACTGGTAGTGTCTCCACCCCTGTATTGGGAAGCATGGGTTTAAGTCCCCTGCTCCAGAGGTGTGTAACAACATCCCTGAGCAAGTTGATTTGGAAAAGTAGGTCACATTTTTAAATGAAAGCAGAGTCTTAGAGTCATACTGGACAGACACAGACTGTTGGGTCCAACCAAGTTTCCCAAACTAAATTAGTCCCATTTGCCTGTGTTTGGCTCATGTCCCTCTCAGCCTGACCAAATGTCTTTTAAATGTTGTAACTGTACCCACCTCTACCACTTTCTCTGGCAGATCATTCCAAATACAAACCACTCATTGCATGAAAAAGTTGCCTGTCAGGTCCCTTTTAAATATTTCTCCTCTCACCTTAAAAAGTTTTAAACTCTTGCTTAAGTTATCTAAAAAACCTTTGGCTGTGTTTTTGGCTCCATTTTATCCACACGGTCCTGATCTTTGGGCATCTGGTGTGGAGGGGTATTAGCAGAATGGGACACCTCCTCGTGGATCTGCTCCTGGGGCTGACCAGGCTGGCTATAAACAGGTTCTGGCAATGGCCACGGAGAGGGTCAACTCTGCCAAATGCCTGCCCCTCCTCCACAGTTATGCTTGGGCCAGAGTCTCATTGGAGAAGGAGCCCGCGGTGTCCATCAATGCTCTCAATGTCTTTCAAAGGAAGTGGGCACTGCTGAGGATACAGTGCTTTATCTCTCCCTCCAACTTAGTTTTGATTTTGCCCCTTCCTGCTCTCCCTACCTACCCTTTTCATGGTTCACATTGCCCAACATGGGTTTCTGTCATAAATATCCATTTGTCTACGTGGGTTTTTTCCCTGGTGGTGGTTAGTAGGTTAACAAAAACAGAAAAAAAAGATCACGGTGATTTTGGTGATGGGAAGGTCACTGAGTTGTGTTTGATAGCATTACTAGGTATAAAAAAAGGTAGGAATACAGGATCAGGACTAGGCCATTCAACTCTTCAAACCTGCTCCTCTATTCAATGAGATCATGGCTGATTGTGACTGAACTCCATATCCCTGCCTTTGGCCCATACCCCTTAATATACTTGCTGAATGAAAATTTGTCAGTCTCAAATTTAAAATTAACAACTGATCCAGCCTCTGCTACCATGTGTGGGAGAGTTCCAAACCTCTCCCACTCTTTGTGTGTTGAAGTTCTCCCTAGCATTGCTCTTGAACAGTCTGGCCTGAATTCACACACTGTGTGCCAGGTTCTACAATCCCCAACCAGTGCAAATAGTTTATCTACCCTGTCTTTTCCTATTAATATCTTGAAGATATCAGTCAGCTCACCTTTTAATCTTCCAGTTTCAACAGAAAACAGGCCTAATTTGTATGAAGTTTCCCCATAACTTAACCCTGGAAGTCCAGGTATCGTACTTGCAAACCTACATTGTAATGCCTCCAAGGCCAATATGTCCTTCCTAAGGTGTATATAGATGGGCTGATCATTGGCCTAAATCAGGCTTCTACTTATCGATTACAGTTCCGCCTACAACACTATAAACCCAACCAAACTGTTCTCCAAACTCCGAGACCTAGATCTCAGCTCCACCCTCTGCAACCAGATCCTTAGCTTCCTGACCCACAGAATGCAATCAGTGAAGATAGACAACAGCACCTCCTCCACGATAATCCTCAACCCTGGCACCCCAGAAGCATGTGTACTCAGCCCCCTACTGAACCGCCTCTACATTCGACTTTGTGGACAAATTTCATCCAAACACCATCTACAAGTTCACTGATGGCACTGCCATTGTATGTCGGCTATCAAACAATAAGTCAGAGTACAGGGAGGAGCTAGAGGGCTTGGTGTCGTGGTGCATTGATAACTATCTCGCTCTCAATGTCAGCAAAAGCAAAGAACTGATCATCGACTTCAAGAAGAAAGAAGGCAGCTCTGCCCATCTACATGAATGGGCCTGGAAGTGGAGAGAGTCAAAAGCATCAATTTCCGAGGAGTGATAATAAACAACAGTCTGTCCTCATCCTCCCACACACAGATGTGATGGTCAAGAAGGCTCAACAGCCCCAGGAGGCTTAGGAAATTCAGCTTGCCCATAAGGACCCTCACCAACTCTCACAGATGCACCATACAAAGCATTCTATCCATGGCCTGGTATGGCAACTGCCCTGCCCAGGATCATAAGAAACTACAGAAGGTGGTGTCCACAGCCCAGACCATCACAGAAGTGAACTTTCCATCCATTGACTCCATCTGCAATTCTTATTGCCCAGAAAGGCAGCCAATATCATGAAAGACCCCTCCCACCCCAGTAACGCACTCTTCCATCAGCCAGGAAATACAGAAGCTTAAATACACACACCAACAGGTTCAAGAACAGGTTCTTCCCCGCTGTTAGTAGACAGCTGTATACACTGCACTGATTACAAATTGAATGTTGATCTTGCTTTTGTGCACTTCTTATACAGCCATAACCCTGTATACTTCGCTCTGTCTAAGCACCCCATGATCTGTATGCCCTTGTTTGTTCTGATCTGCCTGAACTGCATGAAAAACAAAACTTCTAACTGTATTTAGGTACATGTGATGTCAATAAATCAAATCAAATCAATTAATCAAACGAAATGGCGCACTTACACAATACAAACAAGGCAAGGGAATACATGATGAACAGTAGGACCCTGGGAAACACTGAGGATCAGAGGGACCTTAGTGTCCATGTCCACCAATCATGTAAGATATCAGCATAGGTGGATAAAGTGGTTAAGAGGGCATATAGTATTGTTGGCCTTTATTAGCCAAGATATAGAGTTTAAGAGCAGGGGAGGGAAGGTAATCCTAGAACTGTATAAAACATTGGTTAGGTCACAGCTAGAGTACTGTGTGCAGTTCTGGAATCCACATTATAGGAGAGATGAGATAGCACTGGAGAGGGTGTGGAGGAAGCTTACCAGGATGTTGAATGGGCTGGAGGGTTTGCGCTGCAAGGATCAATCAGATCAGCTGACTTGTTTTCCTTGGAGCAGTGTAGATTGAGAGGGACCAGATAGAGCTGTGTAAAGTTATGAGCAGCATACAAAGGATGGATAGGAAAATTATCTTTTTCACTAATCGAGTGGTCAATAACCAGGGGTATAGCTTCCAGGGAAGAACTAGAACCCTAAAAGGAGAATTGATGGTAATTGATTTTCATTCAGACAGTGATGTGAGTCTGGAACTCACTGTTTAAAAGGGTGTTGGAGACAAAAGTTGTTGTAACATTAACATTCATCTGCACTGTCACAGCCTCTGGGGCTATAGATACGAGCTGGAAAATAGGTAAGAATAGTCAGATCCCGAGACAGGTACAATGGGCTGAATGGCCTCTTCGTTGCTGTAAATTTGATAAGCCTATGAATTTTTGTTAGAAAATGAAAGGGAGGCAATATAAAATGAAGGAGCTGCAGGAACAGAGAGGCCTGGCTAGTGAGAGGGTGGATGTCCATGATTGGGTGAATTTGTTGTCAAGGCTGTTAAAATAAAAATAAACAGAGCCTTGACTGCAATGACAGGAACAGAATACTCTTCCTGGACTAACAGCCAGTTTCACCAATTCTCCATTTCTAATTAGTTAAACAATAGTAAGTTTAAAGTAAGTTAAAGTGAGCAACAGTAGCTAATGTTAAACACGCATAATCAGTTCTGAGGAAGGGTCATCCAATCCAAAATGTTAACTCTGATTTTGCTTCACAGATGCTGCCAGACCTGCTGAGCTTTTCCAGCAACAGTGTTTTCGTTCCTGATTTCCAGCATCCACAGTTCGTTTGGTTTTTAGCTCGTGTTAAAGTTAATAAAACAACTAAACATATAAATATTAAGATGTGGCAGGGCAGCTTGGCCGAGTAGAACACCTGTCCTGTGGTATGAGGGGAGTCATGGCCTCTTCTCATGACCCAGACAAATCCACGTGCAGGAAGGGCCACAGGCTTGTGCTGTGCATTTCAGAGTTAGAGCAATAGCTGGATACTAGCCCCACCGGGGGAATACGGAAATCTATCAATCTTTACCTTAAACGCAATCAAAGACTGAGTTTCCACAGCCATCTGGGGTAGAGCGTTCCGAAGGTTCACAATCCTCCGAACAAAACATTTCACCTCATCGCAGACCTAAGTTGCATGACGCTCAATTTTAAATTGTGTCCCCTGGACCTAGACCTGGGTCATCATCGCCATCTGATCTGCCTCTCCCTTTCAGTTTCAATCAGATCACCTCATTATGAACTAACAGGGAACACGAGGAAGCCATTCAGCCCCTCAAACCTGTTCCACCACTCTATATGATCATGGCTGACCTGGTTGTAATTTCAACTCTATATTCCTGCATATTATAGAATCTCAGAATCAAAATAATACAGAATCATAACACAGAAGAGGCCCTTCACCATCAAGTCTGTACCACCAAAAATGCACGAAATCTACAGTAGTCCCACTTCACAGCATGTGCTCCAGGATTTGAATATTATGAGATTTCAGTTACTTTTTCAAGGTTGTGAGGATTCCTGCCTCAACTCCCCTCCTAGGCAGTGCATTCCAACCATCCTCTGGGTCAAAGAAAATTTCCTTGAATCTCCTCTAAACCTCCTGCCCTTCACCTTAAAAGTGTACCCCTTGTTATTCACCCTTTAACTCGAGGGAACAGCTGTTTCTTATCTGCCCTGCCCATGCCCCACATTATCTTACACACCTCTCACAGGACCCCCCAACCCTCTCTGCTGTAAAGAAGACAACTGTCTTCATTGCTGGGATAACAAGGTGTAGAGCTGGACGAACACAGGAGGCCAAACAGCATCAGAGGAGCAGGAAATCTGTCATTTCAGGTTGAGACCCTTCTTCAGAAACGTCGACTTGCCTGCTCCTCTGATGCTGCTTGGCCTGCTGTGTTCATCCAGCTCTACACCTTGTTATCTCAGATTCTCCAGCATCGGCAGGTCCTACTACCCCTCTTCATTGCTGGATTGCTCCAGCCCAGGCAGCATCCTAGTGAATCTCCTCTGCACCCCCTCCAGAACAATCACATCCCCCCCACCCCCCATAGTGCGGGGACCGGAACCACACACAGTACTCCAGCTGTGGCCTAACCAAAGTCCTGAACAGCTCTAACATAACCTCCCCAATCTTATGGTCCACACCCTAACCAGATATATGCAAGTGTCCCAGATGCTGCCTTAACTAGCCGATTAACCTGTCCTACCACCTACAGGGGTCTGTGGACAAACACCCCAAGATCCCTCTGTTCCTCTGAGTTTCCAAATTCCCTGCCATTCATTGAGTACTCCCTTGTCTTGTTACTTCTTCCAAACTGCATCCCCTCACATTTATCAGGGATAAATTCCATCTGTCACTGAGCTGACCGTCTGACCAATCCGTTCATATCCCCCTGTAATTTAAGGTTTTCTTCTTCACTTTCTTCATCCCAGCCAATCCTCGTGTTATCTGCAAACTTACTTATTATCCATCTGCCTGCCTCACCTTCTCATTGACAGTGAGAAACAGTAAGGGCGTTATCTCGGTGGTGCTTTACTGCACACCATCCTCCAGTCTCTCAAACAATCATCTTCTACCACCCCCCACTCATCCCATTTTGGATTCACTTTACCAGTTACCAAGGATCACTTGAGCTCTTTCCTTTTAATGAGTGAACCAGATGGGACCTTGTTAAGTACTTGCTGCAATCCCCACAAACTACATTAACTACCCGCTCCTCATCCACACATTTGGTCAGCACCTCAAAATTCAACCAGATTTGTTAGCCCTGACCGCCCTCAGTCAAAACCATGCCTCTCTAAGTGGAGATGGCCCCTTCAGAATCCTCACTATATGTTTACCTACCAATGATGTGAGACTCACTGGTCAGTGATTCTGTGGTCTCCCTATGTCACCAAATGTGACCCTATGTGACCAAACAGGTAGATGAGAGTAAACCGGTTGATGTGGTGTATATGGATTTCAGCAAGGTGTTCAATAAGGTTCCCCACAATAGGCTATTGTACAAAATGCGGAGGAATGGAATTGTGGGAGATATAGCAGTTTGGATTGGAAATTGGCTTGCTGAAAGAAGACAGAGGGTGGTAGTTGATGGGAAATGTTCATCCTGGAGAGCAGTTACTAGTGGTGTACCGCAAGGGTCGGTGTTGGGTCCACTGCTGTTTGTCATTTTTATAAATGACCTGGATGAGGGCGTAGAAGGGTGGGTTAGTAAATTTGCAGATGACACTAAGGTCGGTGGAGTTGTGGATAGTGACGAAGGATGCTGTAGGTTGCAGAGAGACATAGATAAGCTGCAGAGCTGGGCTGAGAGGTGGCAAATGGAGTTTAATGCAGACAAGTGTGAGGTGATGACTTTGGTAGGAGTAACCGGGATGCAAAGTACAGGGCTAATGGTAAGATTCTTAGTAGTGTAGATGAGCAGAGAGATCTCGGTGTCCATGTACACACATCCCTGAAAGTTGCCACCCAGGTTGACAGGGCTGTTAAGAAGGCATACAGTGTTTTAGCTTTTATTAATAGAGGGATCGAGTTCCGGAACCAAGAGGTTATGGTGAAGCTGTACAAAATTCTGGTGCGGCCACACTTGGAGTATTGTGTACAGTTCTGGTCACCGCATTATAAGAAGGATATGGAAGCTTTGGAAAGGGTGCAGAGGACATTTACTAGGATGTTGCCTGGTATGGAGGGAAGGCCTTACAAGGAAAGGCTGAGGGACTTGAGGCTGTTTTCATTAGAGAGAAGAAGGTTGAGAGGTGACTTAGTTGAAACATATAAAATAATCCAGAGGGTTAGATAGGGTGGATAGGGAGAGCCTTTTTCCTAGGATGGTGACTGCGAGCACGAGGGGGCATAGCTTTAAATTGAGGGGTGAAAGATATAGGACAGATGTCAGAGGTAGTTTCTTTACTCAGAGTAGTAAGGGAATGGAACACTTTGCCTGCAACGGTAGTAGATTCGCCAACTTTAGTTACATTTAAGTCGTCATTGGATAAGCATATGGACGTACATGGAATAGTGTAGGTTAGATGGGCTTGAGATCGGTATGACAGGTCGGCACAACATCGAGGGCCGAAGGGCCTGTACTGTGCTGTAATGTTCTATGTTGTATGATTTGAGTGCAGGAGCAGTGAGGTTTTGTTTCAGTTGTATAGGAGCTTGGTTAGACCACAGTTGGAGCACTGCAGTTTTACCTTCCTGATGTCAGGGAAGATATTATTGTCATAGATACACAAAGGTTCATCAGACGTGTTCCTGGGGTGGTGGGGCTGTTCAGAGTGGAGAATTGTGATACACTTTGGAACAAAAAAAATTGAGAGACAGTGCAATATAATGGGCACTGATAGCAAGGACTTAAAACAGCAGAGATACCTGTGTGTACAGGTGCATAACTTAGTGAACATGGCAGGACTTGTGGAGGGAGCTGTTAATAAAACATGCATAACTCTAGGCTTCATTAATAAAGGCAAGAAGCACAAGAATAGGGAGTTGTGGCTGAAACTGCACAATATGTTTCATTTCAAAATGCATCACCTCACATTTCTCTGCATCGAACATTATCTACCATCTAACTGCCCGCTCTGCCAATTTGTCAATGTCCTTTTGCAGTTCTACATTGTTGTTTTCACAGCTTACAATACTCCCAAGTTTTGTTTCATTGACCAAAGCTTGAAATTTTTGCCTGAACACTAAGTTCCAGATCATTTATATATACTAGGAAAAGAAAGAGTTCCAATTATAAAAGCTGAAATTCTAATGTGTAAAGAGTGGGCGATGACTGTGCTGGGAGGAGTACAGGAACAACCCATGAGTCGCAGAAGGGTCTAGGCCAGAAACATCAGCTTTCCTGCACCTCTGACGCTGCTTGGCCCGCAGTGTTCATCCAGCTCCACACCGTGTTATATTCAACAAACTGTTTTGATGTAAATACCGAAACAGCCAATTGTTTCTCTTTTGTATTGCTATCCTGAATAGCAGAAATACTCTCCAGGCTTTTACTGAAATAAAAATGAACAATTTATTCTGAAGAAAATGTATTCTTAAAGCAAGTGAAAAAAACTAGTTAACATCTAACTTATGATTGGGAATTAAAACTGTACTCCCTCCATCTCTCTCACTCTTTCTCTCTCTCTCTCTCTCTCACACACACACACACACATAAAAACAAATCTCTGCAGAGATTGAGGTTATTGGAAAGAAAAGGCAAAAGTGAACAAAAAACTCTCCTGGCCAAGATAACAAAGTGTGGAGCTGGATGAACACATCAGGCCAAGCAGCATCTCACGAGCACAAAAGCTGACGTTTCGGGCCTAGACCCGTCATCAGCTCCACACCTTGTTATCTTGGATTCTACAGCATCTGCAGTTCCCATCATTATCTCCTGGCCATGAATTGATGATGATGAGTTCTCACATCTGCTGGATTTCCTGTCAATGAATTTGAATTGTGATTATCCATAGACTGATGACAGAACTTCAGTTCTCATTGCAAACAATCTAGATTTGAGGCTTTGGGTTTTCCATGGTAATCAGACATATTGGTCTTTGAAAACTCTATCAGGTTCTCCTTGGGTGCCTTCTTTACTGGCTCCCTGGGCCTGTAAAACATAATTCTAAGTCCAGAAATGCCCACAAGGCAACTATTTGTACAAAGGCTCCTTAGTCTTTGCGAAGCTAAGTTTATCTCCTTGAAAGCTTTCCTAAGCTAATTTCTCCAACATTATTTGATATTTCTGTGAACACCAAATATTGTTGCCCTCACTCTATGGCAATACTCTGTTTAACCCAGAAACTGTCCCAAATCTTCCAATTCATGCACCTCGTCCTTAAGCAGCAGTATTTATTCCCAGTAGGTACTTATATAAAGCTAAAGATCTCAATATGAACATTCCTTGGAACAAATTCTGTCAAACCTTCGCAGTAGCACAGACAGAGGAAGCACAGGAGATCAGGAGCATCTAGAGAGCACAGGAGAATGGGAAGAGCGCAGGTGAATGGGGAGGGAGCAGGGAAATGGGGAGCGCACAACAATGAGGTGAAAGCAAGCGAACGTGTGTTTCTGATTTATGAGAATTGGAAAAGGTAGAGAGTTTGGGCAATTCTTGGATTACAGAGGTAACCACATGAATATGTGAGTTTATCAATATCCTTGATCTCCTCATAAACTCTGAAAGCCAAAGTGTAACTGAGTTGTGAGGTTTATGTCTGAATGATATGTTACTCAGTAAAGGCTTTCCAGAAATCTGCATCCGTTAGGAAAGTGATTTCACCTCATTCTACCCTTCTAGTTTAGATTCTTAGTCAACGGGGTTCTCTCTAATTTCTTCATGTACACTTCTTCCTCTGTGCTGTGCGTTCTCAGACTGTCTGTGGATGAATGTGTGTGCCAGAGATGAAGGGTCTATACAGTGGGGTCAAAGGGTCATACTGTTCAGAAGAGGCCCTTCAGCCCATCGAGTCTGCACTGATAAAACAGTCTAAATCTACATGGGTTGGTCGATAACCACTTTGGGAATGTGTTTAATGCATTGGTATCTTTCTAACAATCAAGTTACTTTGAGATGATTGAAGAGAACTGGTGGCATTCTTATTTTTGTTGTGCATAACAGTAATCTTATTCTTTTGGTATGACTTGTGCAGAAGTGTGGCTTAATTTTCAGCACATTCCTGTCATCGTCAGTGCTGCATCAACGGTGGGGGCTCATCTAGGACTTTTGGATGAACTATATGTTACTGGAGTATGAGTAATTAGGGAAGGATAAAAGAACAGATATTGGATTTCACATAATGTAGAAATAAAATGGGATCAGAAGTAACTCAAACTGAAAGATGGAGGAGGTATCCCTGACTGATCTATAAAATCTAATTCAGGCCAAGTTAATGGAATTAATGACAGAGTTAAATATAACATTTCCAACCGAAAACTAAGGAAATAATTGAAGCATTTGTTAGGGATTGGTGGAAATACAAGAGAGACCATGTACCCAAACAGCGAGCCATCAGTGTCAGTGTGATTGTTATGGTGAAAACATTATCAACAGGAAAATAAAGCTGAGGCAAAAAGGATTCCAAACAGCAGAGAAAGAAAAGTGTATAACTTTGCAATTACAGATTAAAGGATGCAAATTTGTGAAAGAAAGAAAAAGAGAGAGCATTCAGAAGGCTGGAATTGAAGTTTCAGCAGGGACAAAAGGATGAAGAGAGAGAATTAAAACAAGAAATCTGACTGAGAAGTTCTGAAAAGCAACCTCAAATGCAGAGGAAGATTCTGTTGAGGAAATCCTAGCCATATTCTGAAGTCCAATAAGGAAATATTAACATTTGTATAGCCCCTGTGGAAAGTTGAAGAGGAATTCCTCACACAATTTGGCAAAGCAACTGAACAAGTCAAGAGGCCAAAGAAGAACTGGACAGTGGCCATTGACTGCAGGTTGGCAGGTAGAGCACACAAGATTTACACAACACTATCAGAATGGGTTTTGCGAACTGTGGAGCAATAAAATAGGCCATTTTGTGAGAGTGAATTAATTCTTCAAGCATACCGGCAAAAATGTTGAAAGTTGAGGAAACAGCCTGGTCAAATCTGTGAATACATGCCACGAATCAGACAAATTATTCCCTCAGAAGAATTTTAAAACTTACTGCCTCTAGTAGTTGTAACGGTGAGACAGTCAGCAATATTGCCTGATGATTAGAAGATGGAAGATATGAATTGTTAGGATGCTACCTGGTTTGGAAGGTTTTATAGGGAGAGGTTGGATTGGCTGGGACTCTTTTTCACTGGAGCATTGGAGACTGAGGGGTGATCTTATAGAGTTCTATAAAATCATGAGAGGCATAGATGAGGTACATAGCCAACAGTTTTTCCCCAAGGTAGGGGAGTCTTAAACTAGAGAGGGTGTATGGTTAAGATGAGAGGAGAGCGATACAAAAGGGCCCAGAGGGGCAACTTTTCACACGGAGGGCAGTGAGTGTCTGGAACGGGTTGCTAGAGTCAGTGGTGGAAGCGAATGCAATTTTGTCATTTAAGAAACATTTAGACAGGTACATGGATGGCATAGGTTTGAAGGGATGTGGGCCAAATGCAGGCAAATGGGACTAGGTTAAATTGTGAAAGCTGGGCGGTATGGACAAGTCGGGCTGAAGAGCCCGTTTCCATGCTGTAAACCTTTATGATCTTTGTCTGTATAAAACTATGGAGAGTTGGGAATGCCCCAAAGCCTCCTTCAGGTCATTAGGAAAATGCTGAGGATGGAGATGAGAATCTAAAGTCAAGATCTTTTCATTGTAATGGGGTGGGACACATTCACTCAGAATTCACTGTATTCTTGATCATCAGTAAAGTGATGGAAGGTGTCAGTAACAGAGCTGTCAAGCAGCACCTGCTCAGCAATAACCTGCTCAGTGACGCCCAGTTTGGGTTCCACCAGGACCACTCACCTCCTAAACCTCATTACAGCCTTGGCTCAAACATGGACAAAAGAGCTGAATTCCAGAGGTCGGGTGAGAGTGACAGATGTTCACATCAGGCCTGCATTTGACCAAGTGTGGCATCAAGGAGCCCGAGCAAAACCGGAATCATTGGGTATCGGGGACAAACTCTGGTGCTTGGAGTCAAACCTGACCCATAGGAAGATGGTCGTGGTTGTGGGAGGTCAGTCGTCTCAGCTCCAGGACATCTGTGCAGGAGTTCCTCAGGGTAGTGTCCTAGGCCCAACCATCTTCAGCTGCTTCATCAATGACCCTCCCTCCATCATAAGGTCAGAAGTGGGGATGTTCACCGATGATTGCACAATGTTCAGCACCATTCATGACTCCTCAGGTACTGAAGCAGTCCATGTTCAAATGCAGCAAGATCTGGACAATATCCAGGCTCAGGCTGACAAGTGGGAAGTGAGATTCGTGTCACACAAATTTCTGCCAATGACCGTCTTCAATAAGAGTGAAGCTAACAACTGACCCTTGACAATCAATGGTGTTACCATCGCTGAATCCCCCACTCTCAACATCCTGGAGGGCATCATTCACCAGGAACTGAACAGGACTCACCACATAAACACAGCGGCTACAAGAACGGGTCAGAAGCTGGGAATACTGCGGTGAGTAACTCACCTCCTGACTCCCCAGAATCTGTCCACCATCTCCAAGGCACAAGTCAGGAGTGGACTACTCTGTTGGATTAATGCGACCCGAACAATACTGAAGAAGCTTGAAACCATCCAGGGCAAAGCAGCCACTTGACTGGCACCACATCCACAACAGAAGAGAAATAGCAGGATGTTTCATTTCTCCAACAAGAGATGGTGTGACGAGGAGGATTACAGATTCCTGGGACATTGGGGCCAGTCTGGCAGAGGTGAGACCAGGACACACAGGATAGGTTCCTCCTGGACAGAACAACGACTGATGCTCTCAGAGGAGTATTTGTTAGAGAGGTTGGGGAGGCTTTGAACTAATTTTTTTCTATTAATTTGTGGGATGTGGGCATCACTGGCTGGGCCCAGCACTTTTTGCCCATCCCTAGTTACCCCCATGAGACGGTGGGGGTGAGCTGCCTTCTTGAGCCCTTGCAGTCCATGTGCTGTGGATTGACCTACAATGCCGTTAGGGAGGGAATTCCAGGATTCTGACCCAGTGACAGTGAAGGATCAGCGATGTATTTCCAAGTCAGGATGGTGAGTGACTTGGAGGGGAACTTGCAGGGGGTGGTGTTCCCATGTACCTGCTGCCCTTGTCCTTCTAGATGGAAGTGGTCATAGGTTTGGAGACAAAAATGGTTGTGGGTTTGGAAATGGAAATTGTCATGGATTTGGAAGATGAGAACCTTAGCAAGGAATTAGAGGAAGGCAAATCAAGGACAAGAACAAAAGACGGAAAGGGGAATATGAAAAGTGATAAATGCAAAAATCGAGGGCTAGGATCTAACAGGGACACAGTGAAAAATAATGGGAATGGAAAGAGTATTGTTAAAAATACAAGTCTTAAAACTTTGTGCCTGAACCCATGGAGCATTCAATATAAGATGGATAAATTAATCACGCAAATCAATATAACAGTTATGATATATTTGAGGTTATGGAGATGTGGCTGCAGGGTGACCAGGGATGAGAACTGAATATCCAGTATTTAGGAAGGACAGGCACAAAAGAATTTATGGTAGAATTGTATTGCTGGTTGAACAGGATGTAAATACAATATTGAGGAAAGTTAAAACCAAAAACTGCAGACGCAGGCTATCTGAAACAAAACCAGAAATTGCTGGAGAAACTCAGCAGGTCTGGCAACATTTGTGAGAATAAAGCAGAGTTAATGTTTTGAGGCCAGTTCTGACGAAGACTCAACAGACTTGAAACATTAATTCTGCTCTCTTCCCATTGATACTGCCAGACCTGTTAAGTTTCTTCAACAATTTTTGTTATTGAGCAAAGATATTCACTGAAACAATGTAGAATTTGTTTGGGTAGGATTGAGAAATATCAAGGGTGAAAAATATTTTCAGGGCGATTTATAGGCCACCAAACTGTGGTGGTGGTTTTGGGAATGGCATTAAAAAGGATGTCAGAGGTGCATCCAGGAAAGAAATATCTGTAATTATGAGTGGATTTAAACTGCATTGAGAATGGATGAATCAAATTAGTGACAATACCATAGAGAAGGAATTCCTAGAGGGTATACATTTAGGAACTAGCTAGAGAACAGGTCATCTTAGATTGGGTGTTGTGTAATGAGGATTGAATAATTGGTAATCTAGCTGTGAGACCTCTTGGGGATGAGCAACCATACTGCTGCATAAGACGAAGGTGTACAGTGTTACAGATAATGTGTTAGAAGATTAGTTAACTAACAGAAAGCAAAGAGTGGGGATAAATGGGGGGTTTTCAGGTTGGCTATCAGTGGCTAGTGATGTGCCTCAGGGAATCAGTGTTGTGACCACAATTATTTATAATTTACATAGATGCTTTAGAGCTGGGGACCAAGTGTAGTGTGTCAAAATTCTCAAATCACGCTAAAATGATTTTGATTTTATTGTCACATGTATGGGAATACAGTGAAAAGCTATGTTTACAAGCAGATCACAGCAAGCAAAGGATGTACAGATCAAAAACACTTCAAAGCATACAGGTTACGTTACAGCTTAACTTACTTGAGGCTACAGTCCTTTCCGCAGCCTGATAACAGCTGGAAAGAAGCTGTTTGCTTGCAGTTTTGGCAGGTTATACTGGCCCTGGAGCAGGTTCAGAGGACGTTCACGAGAATGGTCTGAGGAATGAAATGTTTAGCTTTTGAAGAATATTTGAGGACTCTGGGTTTATATTCGATGGAGTTTAGAAGGATGGGGGGGGCGGGGTCTAATTGAAACTGACAGAATACTGAATGGCCTGAACAGAGTGGATGTTGGGAAGATGCTTCCATTGGTAGGAGAGACTAGGACCCAAGGGTACAGCCTTAGAGTAAAGGGAAGGCCTTTTAGAATGGAGACAAGGAGAAAATTCTCCATCCAGAGAGTGGTGAATCTATGGAATTCACTGCCACAGAAAGCTGTGGAGGGCAGGTCATTCAGTATATTTGAGACTGAGATAGATAAGGTTCTTGATTATCGAGGGATTCAAGGGTTACGGGGAGAAAGCAGGAGAATGGGGTTGAGGAACTTATCAGCCATGATTGAATGGCGGAGCAGACTCGATGGGCTGAATGGCCTAATTTCTGCTCTTGAGTCTTAAGGCCTTATGGTCGAATCCTACCAAAATGGATGTGTAGTCCATCTGGTCCTGATGATTCATCCACCTTCAGACCATTTAGTTTTTCTCGCACATTGCCCTTGGTGATGGCCACCATAATCAGCCCTGCCCCTGCCTCCCTTGAATTTTTGGGATATCACTCATGTCTTCCCCTGTGAAGAGTTACAAAAAGTAGTTATTCAGTTCCTCAGCCATTTCCTTGTTCTTCACTACTATCTTTCCAGCATCATTTTCCAGTGTCCAATGTCCACCTTTGCCTCCCTTTTGTCCCTTTATATATCTAAAGAAACTCTTACAGTCTTCGTTTATATTACTGACTAGCTTACTCTCATTTAATCTTCTCCCTCCTATTTCTTTTCCCTCCGTTGGTCTTTGTAAGCTTCCCATTCCTCTGGTTTCCCACTGCCCTTCGCCACATTGTATGCTTTCTCTTTTGCTTTTATGCCATCCCTGACTTCCTTAGTCAGCCATGGTTGCCTCATCCTCCCTGTACTATGCTTCTTTCCCTTGGGATGAATTTTTGCTGCGTGTCCTGAATTATTCCCAGAAACCCATGCCAATGCTGTTCCACTGTCTTTCCTGCTAGGTTCCTCTTCCAGTCAATTCTGCCCAGATCCTCCCTCAGGCCTCTGTAGTCAACTTTATTCAACTATAATATCGTTACCTCTGATTCTATCTTCTCCCTCTAAACTTGCAGAGTAAGTTCAATCATATTACGATCACTGCCTCCTAAGGGTACCTTCATCTTAAATAACAGCAAAATGAACCATTATTTAAACAGTTAAAAATTGTAGCATGCTGCTGTGCAGAGGGACCCAGCTGTCCTTGTGTATGAATCACAACAAGTTAGTTTGCAGCAGGTAATTAAAAAGGCAAATGGAATATTGTCCTTCATTGCTAGAGGGATGGAGTTTAAAAACAGGGAGGTTATGCTACAGCTGTATAGGGTGCTGGTGGGGCCACACCTGGAGTACTGTGTGCAGTTTCAATCTCCTTACTTGAGAAAGGATGTACTGGCACTCGGCGGGGTGCAGAAGAGCGTCACTAGGTTGATTCCAGCATTGGTGTATGAGGACGCATTGAGTAGATTGGGACTATACTCATTGGAATTTAGAAGAATGATGGAGAACCCTATGGAAGCAAATGAAATTATGAAGGGGATCAATAGGATAGAAGCAGGGAGATTGTTTCCATTGGCAGGTGAAACTAGAAAGAGGAGGCATAGCCTCAAAAAAGGGGAGGGGAGCAGATTTAGGACTAAGCTGAGGAGGAACTTCTTCACCCAAAGGGTTGTGAGTGTGTGGAATTCCCTGCCCAGTGAAACGGTTCAGGTTACCTTGATGAATGTTTTTAAGACAAAGATTGATAGGTTTTTGAACAGTGAGGGAATTAAAGCTTATGGTGAGCGGGTGGGTTAGTGGAGCTGAGGCCACAAGAAGATAACAAATGACCTTCATCAATTGGTGGAGCAGTCTTGACAGATCAGATGGCCTACACCTGCTCCTATTTCTCATGTTCTTATAATTTATTAGAGTTCTTCATCGAGATGGAGAGAGAGTGAGGTATTTGGTTCTGAGACTAGGTCCTGAATCTTAATCAGAGAAACTACAATGGTGTGAGGTGTGAGTTGAATATGGTGAATTGGAAAATGTTACCGAAAGAAATGACAGTGGATAGGAAATTACAATCAAAGGCATATGGATGAACTGCAAAAATTATTTATTCCTGTCCAGTGTAAGGAGTGCAAAGAACACAGAAGCTAAACCATAGAGTATGAAGGAACTTGGGGATAGTATTAGATGCAAATAAGGGATGTATGAATTGGAAAGAAATAAAGCAATAGACATGAGGATTGGGACCTGCTCATAACCAAGTAATTGATTAAGAAATGATAAAAAGACTATGAGAATAAGCTTTCAGGGAACATAATAACCAACTGTAAAAATTTCTACAGGTATGTAAAGAGAAAAAGATTGGTTCGGAATTGGAGAATTTATAAAGGGGACCAAAGATTTAATAGACAAATTAAATCTATACTTCACTTCTGCCTTCACAAAGAAAGGCATGAATAAAGTCACAGAAATGATGGGTTGATTGAGAGGGAGGAACTGAAAGAAATCAGGGTAAGTGCAGAAATGGTGTTGGAGAAATTGAAGGGATTGAAGGCCAATTAATCCCCAGGGCTTGATAATTTACATCCCAGAGTACTTAAGAAAGTGACTCTAGAAATAATGGATGCATTGGTGGTAATCTTCCAAGATCCTATCAACTCTGGAACAGTTCCTATAGATTACAGCTGGCTAATATAAGCCCACTATTTAAAAAAGGAGGAAGAGAGAAAACAAACAATAATAGCCCAGTGAGTCTGACCTCGATAGTGGGGAGTCATTTATAAAATACTTAATAGATGTGCATTCAAAAAATGCGACAGGATTGGGCAAAGCCAGAATGGATTTGCAAAAGGAATATCATGTTTGATATCTGGAATTTTCAGGGATGTAACTAGGAGAGTTGAGCAGGGGAGCCAGTGAATGTGGTTTAGCACAGGAATGGAGGAGGGAGAGTGGAAAGGCAGAACTCATATCGAATCAGACAGGCCACCTACAGACATCTGTATAACTCCAAGATGTTTTGTGCTTCCCTGCTGGATGACACACATGGCTGCAGGATATTCTTCTGGGTGAGGGAGAACAGCAGAGGTCATGGTCCATGTTGGTGTTAATGACACCTGGAAGTGGGAGCATGTGGTTCTGCAATCAGAATTTGGGGAGCTGGAAGAAAATGAGCAAACAGGATCTCTAAAGTAGTAATCGTTGGATTATGCCCCAGCGTCATGTGCTAATGGCTAAAGAAATAGGAAGGTAAGACTGTGTGGCTGGAAAGATGGTGAAGGAGGGAGGGCTTTAAATTCCTGGGAGACTAGGATTGGCTTTGGAAGAGTTGGCACCTGTATGAGTCAGACAGTTGTACCTGAACAGAGCTGGGACAGAGTGCCTTGTAGTGTTTTTGTTTGTGTTGTTGGGAAGGGTTTAAACTAACTGAAGGTCTTATGAGGAAAGGCTGAGGGACTTGAGGCTGTTTTCGTTAGAGAGAAGAAGGTTGAGAGGTGACTTAATTGAAAGATATAAAATAATCAGGGGGTTAGATAGGGTGGATAGGGAGAACCTTTTTCCTAGGATGGTGACGGCGAGCACGAGGGGGCATAGCTTTAAATTGAGGGGTGAAAGATATCGGACAGATGTCAGAGGTAGTTTCTTTACTCAGAGAGTAGTAAGGGAATGGAACGCTTTGCCTGTAACGGTAGTAGATTCGCCAACTTTAGGTACATTTAAGTCGGCATTGGACAAGCTCTGGTGTTCTGGCAAATGTAGGTAATGGACTGATCATGCACTAATCTCTGAAATCTTGCAGATGCACCTTGCTGAGGAAATATAAACTTGAGATGTTCCTTTAATCACTCTTTCAATGGGACAAATAGATTTTACCCTGAACTGAAGAAAAAGATTTTCTTTTCAGATCGGGAGAGATCAGCTGAACAGCTTGTTAATAGCAAGTTTTCCTCCAACGCAGCCTGTTCTAAGCAGGCTTTCCTCCAACTGAACCAGATAAAACAAGGAATTCTCTAAATTATTCTCACCATTCAACACAGCCCCAGTAGAGTCTACAACACCCATGTGATTTATAAAGGAACATAAGAACAGGAAGAGGCCATTCAGCCCCTTCAGCGTGCTCCAACATTCAATAAAGGTCATGGTTGATCTTGTGGCCTAACGGCATATGCCTGCCTGGGGTTCATATCCATTGATATCCTTAATTATTAAAAAAAGCCAATTTCAGATTTAAGTACAACGATTGAATTTGCCCTGACTGCCACTTGAAGAAGAGTTCCAAATCTCCACTGCTCCTTATATGTAGAAGTACTTTCGAACATCTCTCTGAAAGGTTTGTCTCTAATTCTTAGACAATGTCCCATGGTTCTAGAACCTTCAACCAGTAGAAGCCTTTCTAGAAAGCCTTGTTAAAAAAAATTCAATGCCCACAGCGAACTTCATTGGACAACTTTTAAAGAAACCGCCATCCATACAACCAATTTTCCACAATCCTTCAAAACTTGAATCCTTCAAGAAACAATAAATTGAAGTATACTGGGAAAATGAAATAGCAGTTTGAAATGCATTTCTTTGTAAAGTGAAGACAGCACTGAATTATTTTTAACAATTAAGATACATTCATGCTTTCTTTCTAATTTACACTTTTCATGTAATTTACACAAATAACGATAATCCCTTCTTAGGGCTTATATAATTGAAATAATCTTTTATTCTTGAGAAAGCGTTATTAATTACATTATTCATATTTTGTGGAAAAACAATCTTTAAAAGATAGAGCTGTGATAGAAAACTCCACCTAATAATCCGGTATTTTAAAAAATATATACTTTTCACAAAGGCTAGATGTTAATAATTAGTAAATACAAATGTTTCTTGCAGTCATGATGGGCATGTGCTTCAAAATATTTAATAGTCAATAGCAATCTCCGTGTTTCTTTTCCACTGTAATCTGTTTGGTTGTCATATCTTCTCTGGAAAAGTATCTCTAGCTTCTCTGTGCCAAAAGCATCTTCTTATAAAGTCAGAGAGTCATAAAGCCATACCACACAGAAACAGACCTTTTCGTCCAGCTTGCTCATGTTGACCACATTTCCTACACTAAGCTAGTCGCACTTGCCTATTTCTGGCCGATAAACCTGAACTATTCATGTACTTATCCAAATGTCCTTTTAATGTTGTAACTGTATCTGCATTGGCCACATCCTCTGGCAGGCCATTCCACACACGAACCACCCTCTTTGTGAAAATGTTGGTCCTCAGGTCCCTTTTAAATATTTCTCCTCTCAACTTAAAAGTACACATCCTAGTTGTGAACTTCCCCACCCTAGGAGAAGATGTTTGCTATTCAACTGATCACCTTTATGGTTTTAGAAACCTCAATATCTTACGCTGCAGTGAAAAAGTCCTAGCCTATCCAACCTCTCCCTGTAAATCAAATCCTCCAATTCAGTAACATCCTTGTGAATCTCTTCTGAACCCTCGCCAATTTAATATTATCCTTCCAATGGCAGGGTGACCAGAACTGTATATAGTACTCCAAAAGTGGCCTTACCAATATCCTGTATAACCACAACATGACGTCCCAACTCCTTTACTCAATGGTCCGAGCAATGAAGGCAAGCGTACTAAATGCCTTCTTAACCACCTTGTCTAACTGTGAAGCAACTTTCAGAAAACAATGTACCTGAACTCATAGGCCTCTCTGAAATAATACCCAGGGTCCTACCATTAACTGTATAAGTCCCACCCATGTTCACTTCACCAAAATGGAATGCATTGCGTTTGTCCAAATTAAACTCCATCTGCCAATCTTCCGGTCATTGACCTAATTGTTCACCACCAATTCTGGTGTCATCCACAAACTTATTAATCATGCCTCCTAAATTCTCATCCAGATTACTTATACAAATGACAAACAACAGCAGTCACAGCACTGATCTGTGCAGAACACTGCTGGTCACAGGTCTCCAGTCTGAAAAGCAACCCTCCATCATCACACTCTGTCTCCCACCATCAAGCTATTTGTATCCAATTGGTAAGCTCTCCCTGAATCCCATGTGATCTAACTTTATTAATCACTCTACTATGTAGAACCTTGTCAAAGGCCTTACTAAAGTCCATGTAAGCAACATCTACGACTCTGCCTTCTTCAGGTTACACCCTCAAAAAACTCAATCAAGTTTTTAAGACACAATTTTCCTCACACAAAGCCATGCTGATTATCCCTAATCAGTCCTTGCCTTTCCAACTGCATGTAAATCCTATCTTTCCGAAAACCCTCCAACAACCCAATGTCAGACTCACTGGTCTGTCACAACTGTCCCAATTCCCATATCATTTGCAAAACCTGAATGTTCCAGTGAATTTAATCCAGCCAACACTGGTTCATTGATCAAAGTAGCTTTCACCTTCTCAAAAGGTGGTTTGCACTTCCCTGACCACTCCACCCTGGCTGGTGCAGGAGCTGTCATGCTGAGACTTGAGACAAAATAGTGATAAAATTCATCTATCCCCAAAACTCGCAGCCAGAACTGGTTTAGATACTAACACTGCAGAGAACCCCAGCTGCTTTGTCTGGATGGGCCTGACTCTCACCACCTAAGTGCGTTTTGTGGAGCTAAAATCATACTCTGATTCATCTTTACAGACCTCTTCAAATTAAATGAGTGTCTGACCTCATCAATAGCTCAGCGTTAAGTGACCGGAGAGAAAGTGGCTCAGTTTGGGAACTGTCTACTCCTCCTTCTCACTCTCGCTTTCATCATTTACTGATGGCACTGCCAGAAAGAGCTGGACTGGCTAATCCTGCTCCCGGTGGTGAGAATGCTCCAGTGTATTATTGTGATTCTATTGGTGTGTCAATTCAATAATGAGATAATCCTCCTGGATTGTTTTGAATAGCATTAGCTTGGAGAGCTGCTTGTTTTATATGGCTGGAGTTGGAGGAAAGCTCGCTATTAACATTGCATGTGGTTTGGTTCAGCCTCATTTGGAGTACTGTGTACAGTTCTGGTCGCCACATTACCAAAAGGATGTGGATGCTTTGGAGAGGGTGCAGAGGAGGTTCACCAGGATGTTGCCTGGTATGGAAGGCACTAGCTATGAAGAGAGGTTGAGTAGATTAGGATTATTTTCATTAGAAAGAGGGAGATTGAGGGGGGACCTGAATGAGGTCTACAAAATCATGAGGGGTATAGACAAGGTGGACAGCATGAAGCTTTTTCCCAGAGTGGGGGATTCAATTACTAGGGGTCATGAGCTCAAAGTGAGAGGAGGAAAGTTTAAGGGAGATATGCGTGGAAAGTTCTTTACACAGAGGGTGGAGGGTGCCTGGAACACGTTGCCAGCGGAGGTGGTAGACGCGGACATGATAGTGTCTTTTAAGATGTATCTGGACAGGTACATGGATGGGCAGGGAGCAAAGGGATACAAACCCTTAGAAAATAGATGACAGGTTTAGACAGAGGATCTCGATCGGCGCAGGCTTGGAGGGCCGAAGGGCCTGTTCCTGTTCAATAATTTTCTTTGTTTTTTGTTCTTTGTAACAAGTTGCCCAGCTGATTTCTCTGATTCTAGAAAAGAAAACCCTTATTATCCATTCAGGCTGAACCCTATTTGATCTTCTGAAAGAATACTTGAAAGGACATTCCCAAGTTGTATCTGCAAGACTTCAGAAATAACTGTGCATGATGAGTAATTTGACCATGTGCCAGAAACCCAGAGCAGCAGTCTGGAACATCCAACACTGTAACTTTTGCTTTCAAGAATAACACATTTTTCAGGAAGCCAATCTCTGCGAAGATGTTTTTCCCTCTTTTCCTGAGAGGGAGACAGAAAGAGTGTGTGTGTGTGAAATTATTGCACCTTCATTGAATACATTTTGTTTTAATAATAAACAAATAATTATGTTTATTAAAAAATCTGTTTCATGGACTTTGTTGCTGAAAGTCTCATGTAGATTAAGATATTTAATTATTCATCTTTGTAACTGGAAAATTATTTTTAATTTATGTTGCAATCTGTGGAATAGTGGGTCTAGAGTGTCAAAGCACTCCTCTAGCCTCATTTGCAGATGTACAACGTGGTAAAGTGTGAAATTGTTCATTTTGGTAGGAACAATAAAAAAGGAACACGTTATCTAAATAGTGAGAGGTTGCAGAACTCCAAGATGTCGAGAGAGCTGGATAGCCTTGTGCAGGAATCACAGAAGGTTAGTCTGCAGATACAGCAAGTAACCAAGGAAGTTCATAGAATGTTATAATTTATTGCAAAGGGAAATGGGATAGAATATGTAGGGAGGTTACACTTCAGTTATTCAGAGCACTGGTGGGACCACATCTGGAGGACTGGAGATACTGGTCTCTGTACGTAGGAATGACATAAATACGTTGGAGGCAGTTCAGAGAAAGTTTAGCAGACTAATCCCTGAAATAGCTGAGTTGACATATGGGGAAAGACTGGACAGACTGGGCTTGTACCAACTGGAGTTTAGGAGAACAAGAGGTGACTTGAATGAAACACACATCCACAGTGCGGTGGGGATGTGAAGAGAATGTTTCTGCTTTTGGGAGAATCTACAATAAGGGGTCACCATCTAAAATTAATGAGCAATCATTTAGACAGAGATAAGACTTTATTTCTCCCAAAGGTTTGTGGCGCTTGGGACTCTTTGAACACCTGAAAAATGGTGGGAGCAGAGTTTTGAATTGTCTTAAGGCAGAAGTAGATTTATGATCAAAAGGTTACCAGGAGTAGATGGGAATATAGAGTTTAGATCAGTCATGGTCCACTTGAATAATGAGTCAGGCATGGGGGCTGAATGGCCTATTCCTGCTTGCAACAGGACTCATGTTAGGAGAGCAGGAATCTAGATAATCGACAGTTGCAAAAGACCTTTCAATGACCCGAGATAGTTGGAAGGATGTTGTCAGTGAAATGCACACGAAACTAAACTGTTGGAAGGAGAAAAACATGTCCAGAATAAAGGGACAAATGACATCGCCCAGTAAAAAGTTAAATAACGTATGCTCAGATTGGAATCAGGAAAAAAGTGAAAGATCTCAATGTATCCAGAGAATAAACCTGGAAGAAATACAATACACGATAATAAAATGTGAGGCTGGATGAACACAGCAGGCCAAGCAGCATCTCAGGAGCACAAAAGCTGACGTTTCGGGCCTAGACCCTTCATCAGACCCTCTCTGATGAAGGGTCTAGGCCCGAAACGTCAGCTTTTGTGCTCCTGAGATGCTGCTTGGCCTGCTGTGTTCATCCAGCCTCACATTTTATTATCTTGGAATCTCCAGCATCTGCAGTTCCCATTATCTCAGAAATACAATACACTTTCATTTTAACATAAAAAGTATCCCAATGGTATTCCCAAAGCAGGAAATAGGGAGTTTGATGGAAAAAGAACTGAGTAGCTGGCACACAAAGAAATCTTAGATAATAAAGTGTGGAGCTGGATGAACACAGCATGCCAAGCAGCATCTCAGGAGCACAAAAGCTGACATTTCGGGCCTAGGCCCTTCATCAGAGAGGGCGAAGGCGGCAGAAAAACTGCTCGATGTTCAAACGTGACACAAAGAAATCTTTTTGACTTTATTCAAAATAAAAATTTATTGTGTTCCAGTTGGAAAATAAAAATGGAATGATGCAAAAAGATGGAAAGAGCAAAAATTAGGCTGGAATTATAGTGGAATTATTTGAAACCCTCTTTGTACAAACGAAGGATGTAAGAAAAATCACTGATACTGAGTTATTTTAATGACATGATGTTTAAATCCTGATAATCTCACTGTTAGATAAACTTTTCTTTGTCCATGTGAAGCTTTTATAACTTAGTTTTCATGATTCACACAATTGTGTAAAAATGTAAAGATTATGGACAGTGTTGGGTAGAGCAGTCCATTAGAAATTTGTGATGTTAAAAACCTACTGTGTCCTCGGAACAATCGTACAGAAACCTTCAGTTGAGTTCCAATTTATTTTCCTTAAGGAGATGGATGCTACAAACCCCACACTGACATGCTCTCAGGCTTAGGACTTCATTTCCCAGTAGGACCCAGGGCCTGATGCACCTGCAGAGAAGCAACACATCATCATTCATCATTCTGCGGGCCTGACTATCCTGTGTCGACATGTGCAGTTGAGGAGCATGTGCTGAGAGGTCATGGACTAACCAGAAAGCAAAATTCAGGAGACAGGCTATTGTGTCCATCAGGAAAAAGCTGTTGCTACAACAAATTCTGGGCAGTTAGGCTTCAAAAAAATCATAGGAGCTAATAGGTGCCACTGAGTGCTGGGGCTAGGGCTTGTGAAACAAACTGGAAACAGTCTGGAGATGTAAGCCACTAATACCTCAGTCCAGCCATGAGTGGGATAAAGAATACCTATAAACACCTGAGAAATATTCTAGCTCTGAGAAATGAAAGGGCTGTGCCAGTTAAGTGAAGTTAGCTGTCTGTGACAAAGCTGGAATTATGTCTATGAGTAGGTTTGCGAGTACAGACTCATGATTCCCTAGAAACAGAATGCCAGGAAAGATAATCATACAGGAAAGTCAGTGAGGGAGTTCTGAAGCTAGGCCTGTGAAAATAAAGAGTTGGTACCACATGTAAAGGGAGACTGAGCTTTGATGAGATTTGGTGACTTAGTGTCACTGATGCAGGGGAACACAGGGAGAGCCATGGGGTCTTCATTGCATTTGTTATTTGAGATGCTGTGTGATGTTTGACCACATGTTATCTAGTACCAATATTATCCCCATGATAACTGACTGTTTGATTATAACTTTTTTAAAAACATTATTGCTCCCTAAGTGATTAGCATGGCTGCCTCACAGCACCACAGACATGGGTTCAATTCCACCTTCAGGGGATTGTCTGTGTGGAGTTTGCACATTCTCCTCATGTCTGCATGGGTTTCCTCCCACAGTCCAGGTTAAGTGGAATGGCCATGCTAAATTGCCAATAGTGTCCAGGGATGTCCAGGGATAGGTGGGTTAGCCATGGGAAATGCATGGTTACTGGGATAGGGTAGGTGTAGGTTCCAGGTGGGATGCTCTTTAGAGGGTCGATGTGGGCTTGATGGAGCAAATGGCCTGTCTCCACACTGTAGGGATTCTAAGCAGACGATAACACAAATTTGGCAACCTCATTAGGAACCATATGGGACACATATTCACAAATGATTAAAATTAGCAACTTAAAAAGATCAAATTAATGCATACATAGGACTATTTATTCATTTACAGGAGCATCACTGCTGGGTCAGCATTTATTGCCATCTCTAATTGGTCAGAGGGAAGTTTAGAGTCAACCACATTGCTGTGGGTCTGGAGTCACATGTAGGCCAGACTGGGTAAGGATGGCAATTTCCTTCCCTAAAGGACATTAGTGAACAAGATGGGTTTTTCTGACAATCGACAATGGATTCATGGTCATCATTAGATTATTAATTCCAGAATTTTATTTAATTCAAATTCTACCGTCTGCTGTGGCAGGATTTAATCCTGGGTCTCTGCGTTAACAGTCCACTCAGACATTGCCTCCCCTTCATTCTTTCCTATTGGACAAAGGCTGAACAAAATGATAAGTTACTACTCCTCCAAGTTACAAAAAGGCACCAGGCAAGGTGTGAAAACAAGGGTCAGAACAGAACAGGTATCATTCTCCAGAAAGATTGAACAGGTTGGGCCTCGTTAGCTGTTACCCAATCAATGACTGTCTTTGCTGCGGCCAGTTTTAATCTTACTCACTACATCAGCCACCAACGCCCAGGATTCCAAAAACTAGCACAGCAAGAGGTCAAACTAATCCAAGGCTTTATTCAATTGATTCTGTGGGATTATCAGCTTCAAGGCTTTTTTTTTGTTTTAGAAAGTCATCTCAGTACTGAATGTTAAACTGAGAACAGTGTCTGTCCGGGAGCAAGACGTAAGCCAAGAGAGATAAAAAAAAAAGTGAGAAAGAGAATCAGGGTGAGCTAGACAAGCAAATTTTGGAGGAGACTGAGAGAGGCAGACAGAGAGAGAGAGAGAGGGAGAGAGAGATCCAGGGACATCAGCAAGTGTGAGAGAGAGCAGGTAGGAGGAGAGTGAGATTGCCTGGGGGAGGTTGTGCAGAGGGGCACAGGCTATGTCCTTTCAGCAGGTAGCCTTTCACAGGTGATGGTGATGACTGTCGCTGGGAGAGGGCTATGTCCGTGCCCTGCCACACCAACCCCGTCTGATGATGTACAGTCACATGGATTAAACCGCACAAGATAAACAACCGATGAGTTTCATCATCACCATCATAGCTTTAATTTGGCTGCCTAATGACTCAGATCTAGCAGATAGATAAAAGTTGTCACTGACTCCACTCTAATGAATTTCTTGCCACTTGTAATCAAGGCTGCCTGTCGAGGCGGGTGATTAATGGGCCCCCAGAGGATTCCCCACCACTCAGGTTTCATTAGCTTTAATGCATTCACAGGCAAATTAACACTAACTTGTATACGTGTCTCTGAGAGCAGCCTCTGATTAATTCTGATGGAAGCAGAGATCGTTTAGGCAAATGATAACTACCCAGTTCAAAGACAGAGAGAGATAAACAGAGAGAGAGAGACAGAGAGAGATATACAGAGAGAGACAGACAGACAGAGAGAGAAACAGAGAGAGACAGAGGGAGACAGACAGACAGAGAGAGACAGAGGGAGACAGACAGAGAGATATATAGAGAGAAAGTGACAGACAGAGAGACAGAGAGAGATACAGCGAGAGAGACAGAGGAAGACAGAGGGAAATACAGAGAGAGAGACAGAGGGGGAGAAAGACACAGTGAGAGACAGATGTAAGAACAGAAAGAGGCAGAAGAAAACAAAGAAAGTGTGAGAGAAAGAAAACTGAGGGAGAGAAAGAGATATGAACAGAGGGAGATACCGAAGTAAACAGAGAGATAGATGGGAGAGGCAGAGAAAGCAAGACTAAGGCAAAAGCAAAGAGAGGCACACACAATCTCAGGCAGACCCACAGAAAGAGAGGCAGACACAATCTCAGGCAGACCCACAGAAAGAGAGGCAGACACAATCTCAGACAGACCCACAGAAAGAGAGGCAGAGAAGAAGAAATGGAGAGATAGATAGAACAAAGCTGACAGAGACATGGGAGAGTTAGAGAGAGAGGAAGCTGATAGAGTGAGTGTGTGTGAAAGAGAGAGAGATTGGGAGCAAAGCCGAAGGAAATGGATGACAGAGATACAGAGGCAGCAAGTGAGAAATAATGTATAGTGGAAAAGAAAGGTGGATGAAATGGGAGAGAGAGTGGGAGAGGGAAAAACAAATGAAAATATGGTAAAACAGCTGGGGAGAGAGAGAAAGACAGGGAGAGTGGATAAATATGTAACAGGATGGATAAAGTCAGAAAGAACGAAGGGAAATTTGCATAAAGCCTATGTAGAGGGTACAGGACTCTATAAACTTCAAGCTGGTCAAACTTTTGCTATTTGTAAATGTTTATCCAGGTGCACATAAATAAAACTGATAAAAATTTAAAAGCACACAGAATAGAGGGGTCAGAACATTGAAACAAGTGAATTAGAACAGAAGTAGGCTATTCAGCCCCACTGGGCCTGCTCTGCTGTTCAATAAGATCATGACTATTGTATCTTAATAATCAGCCCAATAATCATGAACAAAATGATGAGTGAGTTAAACTGTTTCCTGAGTAGATTATCGCCCCTGCTATCCATCTACCTCAGCCTTAAAAATATTCAAACACAATTCTTCCAGCACATTTTCAGGAAGACAGTTGCAAAATAATCACGACCCCCTTTGAGATAAACTTCTGCCAAATGGGTGCTCCTTGATGTTTAAAACAGTGACCACTTATTCTTGATTCACCTGTAGGAGGGAACATCTTCTGCACAATGCACCCAGTCAGGACCCCTCAGCTATTTCAATCAAGGCACCTCTTACTCTTCTTAACTCCAGAAGATACCAGCCAAGTCTGTCCAACCTCATCTCATTAGTCAACACACCTATTCCAGGCATTAGTCTGGTAAATAAAACCCAAAAGAACTGCAGATGCTGGAAATCAGAAACACAAACAGAAATTGCTAGAAAAGCTCAGCAAGTCTGGCAGCACCCATGGAGAGAAATCAACTCACATTTCAGATCGAGTGACCCTTCCCATTCTGAGGAATGTTAACTCTGATTTCTCTCCATTAGTCTAGTAAATCTTCTCTGAACTACCTCCAACATGTTTACATCATTCCTTAAATACAGAGATTAACACTGTGCAGATTACTCCAGATGCAGTCTTACCAATGCTCTGTGTAACTGAAGCATAACCTCTCTACTTTTTGTATTAAATTTCTCGTGATAAATGATAACTTTTCTATTAGCTTTATCCTTTGTTTAATAGATTTTTGTCCACTCATATCCAAATGCAGCAAGATCTGAGCAATATCCAGGTTTAGGCTTATGAGCATCAAGTAAACTTCAGCCACACAGGTGCCAGGAAAAGGCTACCTCCAACATGAGAAATCATAAACGATATTTTTGCAATGTGGTCATTGCTGACTGGGCCAACATTTATTGAAGGTGCTGGTGAGCAGCCTTCTCAAACCACTGCAGTCACTGCGCTGTAGGTTAACCAGCAATGCCCTTAGGGAGCGGATTCCAAGATTTTGATCCAGTAACAGGGAAGGAACAGAGATATATTTCAAAGACAGGATGGTGAGTGGCCTGGGGGGGATCTTGCAGGGGCTGGTGTTCCCATGTATCTGCTGCCCTTGTCCTTCTACATCAATTCTGTCCATCCTGACCTGAACTCTCTCTTCGACCCAATCTCCACTCACCCTCCATCCCTGATCTACAGTCTCCCTCTATCTCTGACCTACATTCTCCATCCAGCCCCAGTCTCCACTCTCCCTCCATCCTTGGCCAATACTCCCCCTCCGTCCCTGATCTCCAATATTCTTTTGTGACTGATTGTTCAGTGGCTTCAATCATCACTGCAGCATTCCCTCAGGCACAACATATAACTGCAGTTTAATATTTACCAAGTCCCCTGACTGTCCTGACTCAGCATCACCCAGATACTGAGAGTGAATAAAATCAGTCACTGGTTTCTGTTGAAAATTTGAACATCACTGAAAACAGAAATATGTAACTGAAGCACTTTTTTTTTGCATTTATCAGGACTAAAACAAGAATCCCAAGATTTCCATCGTCACAATCAATATCACAGGAGAAAAGTTCGCTTGTTGGTCGCTCTGAATCTGAGTGCCCTGGATATTGTTGTGGAAAAAGCAATGTATATCAATCGGCTCCAATTTCCCCAGGACTTCAAAGGAAACACCAAGTGTGAACTCCTTTCTTTAGTCTGTAGAGAACAGGTCCCAATGTAAGAGTTCATAAAGGTTCTAGCCAGCGTGAATGAGCTACATTAGAAGGCCAACTGATTCTCTTAAAATTCTTATTCCTGCAGACATTAGTGCACTTCAGGCTGTTCAACAAGATCAGCCCAGTCACAGAAGCACATCCAGCATGAAATGTCCTGTGATAACAAAGTGTGGGGCTGGATGAACACAGCAGGCCAAGCAGCATCTCAGGAGCACGAAAGCTGATGTTTCAGACCTAGATCTTCCCATTATCTCTGATACAATTAAATGTTCTGTCACAGGTTATAAAAGAACCAGTTGAGTACATTATGTGCAGCTGAAGGAACATGCTCACTTAACCTGTTGTCCAAATTGTTTGATACATTGCCTCTCTGGGGTGCCTTTTCTGCCCCGTATGACTATGATTCTCTCTGTGCCTTTGGTGGTAGTAATGTCAGTGCAGACTCAATGGGCTGAAGGGCCTTTTCTGTGTTGTATGACTTGAGAGTAGGTAAAGGGAGACTAGATACTTCTAAAGTCTGAGCGTGATAGTCTATAGTTTGAGTATAGCTCCATGCAATGTAAGGACAACCGATCAGCAAACCTTTCAAATAGCACCCAAGCCACTTGCTCATCTTGTAAGATTGACACAGAAATGAAAGGTGTTAAAGTTCTTCTACTGGACCAGAGTTCTCCAAATCACATTATTCACTCTGTATTGCACATGCTTGGGATTGAGAGAGGGCAATGAGGAGAGTGTGGGATTGGCCTGGGGACTGAGAGAGGGCCGTGGGGAGAGTGCAGGGCAGTGAGATTAGTTTGGGATTGATACAGGGCTATGGGGAAGAGAGAATGGGGCAGTGGGACTAGTTTGGGATTGATACAGGGCTATGAGGAAGAGATAATGGGGCAGTGGGATTAGTTTGGGATTGATACAGGGCTATGGGGAAGAGATAATGGGGCAGTGGGATTAGTTTGGGATTGATACAGGGCTATGGGGAAGAGATAATGGGGCAGTGGGATTAGTTTGGGATTGATACAGGGCTATGGGGAAGAGATAATGGGGCAGTGGGATTAGTTTGGGATTGATACAGGGCTATGGGGAAGAGATAATGGGGCAGTGGGATTAGTTTGGGATTGATACAGGGCTATGGGGAAGAGATAATGGGGCAGTGGGATTAGTTTGGGATTGATACAGGGCTATGGGGAAGAGATAATGGGGCAGTGGGATTAGTTTGGGATTGATACAGGGCTATGGGGAAGAGATAATGGGGCAGTGGGATTAGTTTGGGATTGATACAGGGCTATGGGGAAGAGATAATGGGGCAGTGGGATTAGTTTGGGATTGATACAGGGCTATGGGGAAGAGAGCAGGGCAGTGGGATTAGTTCAGAAGCCCTGCACAAGAGCCAAGCCTGAAATGATGGGCTGAATGGCGACAGGTGAATCTTGTGGTTTGGGGATGATGGTTTAGTGCAGCATTGTAAAAATGTAGTTGCCCTTAAATATTTCATTTGGGTTTACATGGAATCTTCGCTGCAGCATTTCTGCACAGAGGGATAGGCTGGTCTTGCAAACATGCACAGACACTGGAAAACACAATTACAAGTGTTCGAACTAGCGAAGCAACCCCTCATTGCCTTTAACAGAATTCATTTACCAAAGCAACAAGAGAGTTGACAGGAGTGTATTAAATAGCTCCGACTTGGATATGGTGCACTGCTACAACAATATGTATCGAAGAAACCAGCAGACATTTCCCCAGTACTGGCTGTGTAATTAAAGCAATGCATGCTAACGGAACAACTTATCACAGCACCAAAGTGAACACACAGAGCTCCAACACCCTGACACAGCTTCACTCATTGCTCATTCTGCCAGGCCAGCAAACAGTTACTGGCTTGCACACCTCTACCAGGTACACACAGAAAGTGAATGCGTGAGATGACCTGAAGCATTAGCACTGAAGATCAGGAAATCACAAGATCTCACTCCCAGCTCCAAGTCAGTGACATACCTTTCAGATCAGTCAGATTGTCTCGAGTGTTTGATTGGATGGTGCTATTGAGATTCACATAGTGCCCTGGGTGTCTGTGCGATATCACAGACTGTGCAATCACTATTGTAAGGTACACCTCACTTGCTGAATTATATTAATGCGAACATTTCAAAATTACAACTTAATTATGAGCTTTTTAGCTTTAAAATATGATATGAGTTTTACAGAAGCATTTGAAGCTGCAGTAAATAGATTTCATAGAGGTACATCAAGAAATACAAAGGTAAAAATGGTAGAAACATATAGAAATTTTCTAATCACCCTGCTCAGAAATATAATTACATGCCCTTGGAGCAGATGGGACTTGAATCTAGCCCTCTTGGTTTCGAGATAGGGACATAATCACTGTGCCACAAGACCTAGTAGTTTATAGATTGTACAGAGATATATATGACTAGTGTGTCATTTTTATGGAGGTATATAAGACCCAGGTACATAGATTTGGCAGAGGTTTATATGGTAGACATATACAGCTTTTATCAAGGTATATAGGCCAGAGTTAGAACACAAGTGGTCGAGATCATGAATGCTTCTTGAAACTAAACTGTAATGGGTACAGATAAGGAACCACATCAAAGTTATGGCAAAAAAATGGTCACGCTGTAGAATTTGGCAAAAAAAACACAGAAATAATGTACAAATGAGTTACTTTCTAGTTGGGGCCTCAACTTTATACAATTTATAAAAATGACTTGAATGAAGGGACTGGGTATGGTAACTGACATTAGTGATGACACAGAGTTAAATCAGTAAATTGTGAAAGGGACATACAGAGACCGGGAATTATATAGGTAGGTTAGGGGAGAGAGCATCAATAAGGCCATTGAAATATGATGCAGGAAAACATAAAATTATCTATTTTGGCAGGAATAATGAAAAGGATGTTATTGAAATGGTAGGAGTTGCAGAGGTCTGGGATATGGACAGTTTCCCAGTGCATAAGTTAAAGAAGGTTAGTCTGCAGCTCCAGCAAGTAATCAGGAAAGCTCATGGAATGTTATCATTTATTGCAAGGTTAATTGAATATAGAAGTAGGGAGGTTCAGCTTCAGTTATACAGAGCAGTGGGGAGACTGCATCTGTTGAAATGTGCACAGTATTGGTCTCCTTATTAAAGTAAGGAAATACACACATTGCACCGGAAGGTCTGTGAGACTAATGTCTGGAACGGGTGGGTTGGCTGATGAGGAAAGGCTGGGCAGGCTTGGTCTGCATCCTCTGGGCTTTAGAAGAGTCAGAATCAATTCAGTTGAAACATGTAAAATGCGAGGGGGCTTAACCAGAGGGCAATTAAGCCTCACTATTCCTTGCATTGGTACAAGAGTTAAAAATTTTGTGGATAGATGAAAAACTCCCAAATTTCCCCAACTTTCACACCCAGATTGACAAAAAACATGGTCATGGGAAAACTAGCATTTGGCAAAATCTGCCTGTAGATAAACAATTATGAACTGTCAGATCATAATTCCACTAATTAAAAACTCTAGCCCCTTTATAAATGCCTTCTTTTACACGCACACACACATTCTCTCTCTCTGTTACACACACACACACACACACACTCACACATACACACACATACACACACATACACACACACCCACGTGGTCTTGATATTGAGTGAAAATCTGGCAAAGCAGGTCTGTGTTCAGGACCTATTGAGATAATTTTTGTGCTGAACAGACACTGCTTCTTCTCTGGATGTTTTCACTTGTTTGCAGGAGGGACAGGGTGGCTGGTTCACACTTATAAAAGTCTCTGACTTATCAATGAAAAGTTATAGCTTCCAGCAACTATGGAAGGAAAAGAAACCATTTTAAAAAATTTAACATGGGTTTTACTGCAGTCAACAGAGAGAGCTCCTGAGCTGGTGGCGACCTGAAAGAATGTCTCTACCTTATTCATTCACCAGCAACAACCCACCCACCCACCAACCCCTCCAAAAGGTGTTCAGCTCCCTGAGAACCAATCACATTGCTTTTGACAGGCAAGAAGCCATTGACATCAGTAACTGGTCACTCATCCAGAGACTAATCAGCTCTTTGTTGCTGGCCAAAGTTCCGCACGTACACAGCCTCCCAGCTCCATCTCTTCTGGAGCTAGATTTCCATTAAATGTTTGAACAAGCTGTTGTATAAACAATCAGTGTTGTGCTCATCATTTTTATAAAGTACAATAATCCTGGATTTTTAAAATAGTCCTTTTCCCATTTCAAGCCACTTTCAACAATACAGAAAAATAAAAAGATAATCTTCGCACCTGTTGGAAGCCAATAAAGATGAACAGAAAGTTACATTTTCCAGTGTACAACTTGCGCTGGGGCACATGTGGGTCAACTTTAGGAAATATGCAAAAAGAAATTGAATTTGTGGACATTAGGATCTCAGATTTCTTGAATAGATGAATTAGGGAGAAAATGGCCTTTCTGGTCAACATCTGATTGTGATAGTTTATCTTGGAGTCAAATACGCTGAAGTTGGGCACAATCTGATTTAGCCTCAGAGAGTGGTAAAAGGAAGGGAAGAGCTGGTAGTGAGGGAGAGGATTATGAGGGAGACTCTGAAGGTGACTTCATTCTGATATTTAATTGGAAGAAATTTCTCTTCCTCTCGCGCTGCATGTTGGACACAGTCTGATAATTGAATGAAGGAGTTTGAGAAAAGGGAAGGTGGGGCAGAGGCAGATGACAAAATGTGCACTTGAAAACCAAATGTCCTTTATTCGTTAATGGGATGAGGGTGTTGCTGGCCAGGCCGCCTTTATCGCTCAACTCCCATTGCCCAGAGGCAGTTAAGAGCCTGTGGGTCTGGAGTCACATGTAGACCAGATCAGGTAAGGATGGCACTTTCCTTCCCTAAAGGACATTAGTGAACCAGATGGGGTTTCCAGCAATTGATTCATGGTCATCATTGGATTCTTAATTCCAGGTATTTTATCAAATAAATAATTCCATCATCTGCTGTGGCAAGATTCAAACATGGGTCCCCAGAATGTTATCTGGGTCTCTGGATTAACAGTCTAGCAATAATACCACGAGGTCATCACTTCCACGACTTCCATAAAAGGTGTACCTTTCATACAAACATACAAATCAGGAACAGGAGTAGGCCATTCAGCCCCACAAACCTGCCTTGTCATTCAATAAGGTCAGTTCTGATCTGAATATAACCTCAAACCCACCTACCATCTACCCAGATCCTCCCATCTTCCCATTATGACCAGAGAAAGGGTAGGGCCGATCAAGGATTGTAAAGGGATTGTGCTCCTGAGATGCTGCTTGGCCTGCTGTGTTCATCCAGCTTCACACTTTATTATCTTGGATTCTCCAGCATCTGCAGTTCCCATTATCAGTTGTAAAGGGAATTTGTGCACAGAGTCTAAAAGATAGGAGAGGTCCTTAATGAATACTTTTCTTCAGTATTCACAACTGAGAGGGGCTTAGCTGTAGGGGAGGGCAGTGTGTCACAGGCTAATAGGCTAAAGGATGTCGATGTTAGTAAGGTAGATGTGCTAGGAATTTTGAGGAACTTGAAGATAGTTAAGACCCCCGGGCCTGATGGGATTTTTTCCAAGGATTCTATGAGAAGCGAGAGAAGAGATCGCAGGGTCTTCGGTGATGATCTTTCCGTCCTCACTGTTTATGGGTATAGTGCCAGAAGATTGGAAAGGGGCAAATATCATCCCCTTGTTCAAAAATTTCCCCGGAAATTACAGGCCAGTTAGTCTTACATCAGTGATGGGCAAATTATTGGACAGGGCTCTGAGAGACAGGATTTATGATCACTTGGGAAGGCACAGTTTGATTCGTGATAGTCAGCATGGATTTCTGAGGGGGAGATCATTTCTCACAAACCTTATTGAATTCTTTGAAGAGGTCAGCAAACACGTGGATGAAGGTAGAGCAGTGGATGTGGTATACATGGACTTAAATAAGGCATTTGATAAGGTTCCCCATGGTAGGTTCATGCAGAAAGTAAGGAGGCATGGAATGGGGGAAATGTGGCAGATTGGACTCAGATTTGGCTGACCCTTAGAAGACAAAGGGTGGTAGTGGGCGGAAACTATTCAACATGGTGCTCAGTTACGAGTTGTGCAGTTGATGTGTGGTTATTCAATTTGGAAGGACAAATTTGAAAGCAGAATACAGGGTTAATGGAAAGATTCTTGGCAGTGAGGAGGAGCAGAGGGATCTTGGGGTTCCCTGAAAGCTGCCACCCAGGTGGATAGAGTTGTTAAGAAGGCGTATGGTGTGTTAGCTTTCATTAATAGAGGGATTGAGTTCACAAGTCGTGAAGGTATGCTCCAACTATGCACAAGCCTGGTTTGGCCACAGCTGGAGTATTGTATCCCATTCTGGTCGCCTCATTACAGGAAAAATGTGGAAGTGTTGGAAAAGGTGCAGAGGAGATTCACCAGGATGTTGCCTGGAATGAAGGGAAGATCTTACAAGGAAAGGTTGAGAGATCTAGGGCTTTTCTCTTTAGAATGACAAAGGATGAGAGGTGACTTGATAGAGGTGTACAAAATGATCAGAGGTATAGATAGAGTGGACAGCCATTGTGGGCTGAAGGGCCTGTATTGTGCTACACTGTTCTACATTCTATATACCCCTTAAAACTGTCAACCCCCTTGCTTGATGGGAATCTAGCTGCTGTAAAAATATTCGAAGGCTCTGCTTCTAGCGCCTTTGAGAAAGACTCTCAACCCTTTGAATGAAAAAACCCCACCTTACCTGCATTTTACATGGGCACCCCCAATCTTTAAACAGTGACCCCTTGTTCTAGATTCTCCCACAAGAAGAAATATCCTCTCCATAACCACATCCTGTCTATAGATCATAACATTTTATGCTCTTTATTTTTGATTATGGTTTGAAATGGAAACTTTGATCTTCTAATTTCATGCCATACCTGCAATCTAATCTTCTCTAACTTATGCACAAGGCCACTCAGATCCCTCAGCATCTCTGAGCTCTCCCCATTTTGATACATACTTTTTTTTATTCTTCCTGCCACAATAGACAATTAGATATTTTTCCACATTAGTCCCCATTTGCCACATCTTTATTAATTCACTTATTTGTATCAATATTATTTTATTTTTATGATGTGGAAATGCTGGTGTTGGGCTGGGGTGAACAGAGTCAGAAGTAACATGACACCAGGTTATAGTCTAACAGGTTTATTTGAAATCACAACTTTCAGAGCGCTGCTCTTTTGTCAGGTGAAGTGGCTTAATTCTGGCTTCTATCCCACTTTCCTGTCCATTATCAATCACTGTTCACTCCCTTCTCAATCAAATTCGGTCAAATTCATCCTTGAGGATTCTCCAAATCCAGCCTTCACTGCTCTGTGTGAAAGTGAATGGCACAGGCTAACAATTCTCTGAGAAAAGAAATTCCTCCTCAGTTCCATCTTACACAGAGGCCCCCTTCTTTTTGAACTGTGCCCCTCAACTCTATATTTGTATGTAATAGGGATCATCGTCTCAACGTTTACCTTGTAAGGGGCCCTCAGATCACTTCTCATTTCCACTAAACTCCCAAAGAGTGCAGGCCCATCCTGTTCATCATTCCCTCATGAGACTAGCTCCTTCACCCCAGAATTATAACAAGAAATGGGATTTATCCTAGGATCCTCTGGGAAGCCAGGTAGGAGATTGCCGAGCCTTTGGAAAGGGATAGGTGTATACCACTGGGCAAGAGTTATAGCTGGGGGAAAGGCAATTACGATGAGATTAGGCAAGATTTAGGGAGCATAGGATGGGGAAGGAAACTGCAGGGGATGGGCACATCAGAAATGTGGAGCTTATTCAAAGAAAAGCTCCTGTGTGTCCGAGATAAGTGTGTACCTGTTAGGCAGGGACGAAGCTGTAGAGCACGGGAGCCGTGGTTTATGAAGGAAGTGGAAGCTCTGGTCAAGAGGAAGAAGAAGGCTTATGTCAGGATGAGATGTGAAGGCTCAGTCAGGGCGCTTGAGGGATACGAAGTAGCCAGGAAAGACCGAAAGAGAGAGCTCAGAAGAGCCAGGAGGAGACATGAGAAGTTGTTGGTGGATAGGATCAGGGTAAACCCTAAAGCTTTCTATAGGTATTTAAGGAATAAAAGAATGACGACAGTAAGATTAGGCCCAATCAAGGATAGTAGTGGTAAGTTGTGTGTGGAGTCAGATGAGACAGGGGAAGCACTAAATGAATATTTTTCAACAGTATTCACTTTAGAAAACGACAATGTTGTCGAGGAGAATACTGAGATACAGGCTACTAGACTAGGTAGGATTGAGGTTCACAAGGAAGAGGTATTAGAAATCCCACAGACGGTGAAGATAGATAAGTCCCCTGGGCCAGATGGGGTTTATCCTAGGATCCTCTGGGAAGCCAGGGTGGAGATTGCCGAGCCTTTGGCATTGATCTTTAACTCGTCATTGTCTACAGGAATAGTGCCAGATGACTGGAGGATAGCAAATGTGGTTCCCCTGTTCAAGAAGGGGAGTAGAGACAACCCTGGTAATTATAGACCAGTGAGCCTTACCTCAGTTGTTGGTAAAGTGTTGGAAAAGGTTATAAGGGATAGGATTTCTTATCATCTAGAAAAGAATAAATTGATTAGGGATAGTCAGCATGGTTTTGTGAAGGGAAGGTCGTGCCTCACAAACCTTTATTGAGTTCTTTGAGAAGGTGACCAAACAGGTAGATGAGAGTAAACAGGTTGATGTGGTGTATATGGATTTCAGCAAGGCGTTCGATAAGGTTCGTCACAGTAGGCTATTGTACAAAATGCGGAGGAATGGAATTGTGGGAGATATAGCAGTTTGGATCGGAAATTGGCTTGCTGAAAGAAGACAGAGGGTGGTAGTTGATGGGAAATGTTCATCCTGGAGACCAGTTACTAGTGGTGTACCGCAAGGGTCGGTGTTGGGTCCACTGCTGTTTGTCATTTTTATAAATGACCTGGATGAGGGCGTAGGAGGATGGGTTAGTAAATTTGCAGACGACACTAAGGTCAGTGGAGTTGTGGATAGTGACGAAGGATGCTGTAGGTTGCAGAGAGGCATAGATAAGCTGCAGAGCTGGGCTGAGAGGTAGCAAATGGAGTTTAATGCAGACAAGTGTGAGGTGATGCACTTTGATAGGAGTAACCGGAAGGCAAAGTACTGGGCTAATGGTAAGATTCTTGGTAGTGTAGATGAGCAGAGAGATCTCGGTGTCCATGTACACAGATCCTTGAAAGTTGCCACCCAGGTTGACAGGGCTGTTAAGAAGGCATACAGTGTTTTAGCTTTTATTAATAGAGGGATCGAGTTCCAGAACCAAGAGGTTATGCTGCAGCTGTACAAAACTCTGGTGCAGCTGCACATGGAGTATTGCGTACAGTTCTGGTCACCGCATTATAAGAAGGATGCGGAAGCTTTGGAAAGGGTGCAGAGGAGATTTACTAGGATGTTGCCTGGTATGGAGGGAAGGTCTTACGAGGAAAGGCTGAGGGACTTGAGGCTGTTTTCATTAGAGAGAAGAAGGTTGAGAGGTGACTTAATTGAAACATATAAAACAATCAGAGGGTTAGATAGGGTGGATAGGGAGAGCCTTTTTCCTAGGATGGTGACGGCGAGCACGAGGGGCATAGCTTTAAATTGAGGGGTGAAAGATACAGGACAGATGTCAGAGGTGGTTTCTTTACTCAGAGAGTAGTAAGGGAATGGAACGCTTTGCCTGCAATGGTAGTAGATTCGCCAAGTTTAGGTACATTTAAGTTGTCATTGGACAAGCATATGGACGGACATGGAATAGTGTAGGTTAGATGGGCTTGAGATCGGTATGACAGGTCGGCACAAAATGCAGGGCCGAAGGGCCTGTACTGTGCTGTAATGTTCTATGTTCTATGTTAAGAGGAATTGAGTATAGGAGCAAAAAGGTCCTTCTGCAGCTGTACAGGGCCCTGGTGAGACCGCACCTGGAGTATTGTGTGCAGTTTTGGTCTCCAAATTTGAGGAAGGACATTCTTGCTATTGAGGGAGTGCAGCATAGGTTCACAAGGTCAATTCCCGCTATGGCAGGACTATCATATGTTGAAAGATTGGAGCGACTAGGCTTGTATACACTTGAGTTTAGAAGGATGAGAGGGGATCTGATTGAGGCGTATAAGATTATTAAGGGATTGGACACTGTGGAGGCAGGAAGCATGTTTCTGCCGATGGGGGAGCCCAGAACCAGAGGACACTGTTTAAAAATAAGGGGTAGGCCATTTAGAACAGAGTTGAGGAAAAACTTCTTCACCCAGAGAGTGGTGGATATATGGAATGCTCATCCCCAGAAGGCAGTGGAGGCCAACTCTCCGGATACTTTTCAGAAAGAGATGGATAGAGCTCTTAAAGATAGTGGAATCAAGGGTTATGGGGATAAGGCAGGAACAGGATACTGATTGTGGACGATCAGCCATGATCATAATGAATGGTGGTGCTGGCTCAAAGGGCTGAATGGCCTACTCCAGCACCTGTTGTCTATTGTCTAATTATCCTACTGACTCATCTCTGAACATCTTCCAATGTAAGTATATAGCAATCTGCAGCACATGGACTACCATGGGCCAGGAAGACAGCTCACCATCACCTTCTCAGGGGCAACTAGGGATGGACAAATGCCACCCACCCAGTGTCACCAATGCCCCATAAATAAGCTCATGTAAATTCTGCTTCTCACTAACTCTCACTACCTTCCCTCACTCTATTTCTCAGTTTTTCTGCGCCTATCACACACTATACATCTCTCACTCCATGTCTGCCATTATCTATCTCTCTTGCTGTTTGTCTCTCTATTTATTTCTCCTCTCTCATGTGAATCTCTCTGCCTACAATGCATCTTATCGCCTCTTCATACTGTTTCTCACATCTCACATTCTCTGTCTCCCTGGCTGTTCCTCTGTCTCACTATTTCTTAGTTCCCAGTCATTCTCACACTCCCTTTTGTGTTGTCAGACAGAGCTTTCCCAGGCTGGAGTGAGGGGGCTTACAGTGAGCAGGAGAATGGAATTGCACTGGGGTGCTGAATCAGGACATGTTTTGGAGGTAGTCAATTAGGACATTTAGAGAGCAATTTAGAGAGGCCACCAGCAGAGTGACTGTTGGGAACCTGCGGAGTGACCCTCCTGCAGTGTGGTGTAGCTGTCTGAACCATCAGTTAGTCACTCTTTGCCAGTTTGGAGGTGGGATCATCAGAGCTAGCAACCATGTATCTACTTCTTATATTTTATAAGTTTATTTCAATAGCTTTAGCATTTTGGTTCAGTATATCAGGAGTGTGGTGGAATCTTCTGACTTTCCTGCATGAATGCACTTCTTAAGGAGCTCAACACAATCCAGGACAAAACAGCCCACTTGATTGGGACCCATCCACCACCTTCAACATTAATTTTTCCTGGCACTGACGTTAAATAGCAGTAGCATGTACCATCTAGAAGATGTGCTGTGGAAATTCAACAAGACTCAGTCGACAGCAGCTACCAAACCCATGACAAATTGTCTACAAGTTTCTAAGACTTCTTTGAGGAATAACAGCAAGCAGGATCAATAAAGTAGAATAAGTAAATGTAATATATTTAGATTTCCAAAAGGCATTTGATAAGGTACTACATATTCGATTACGTAACAAGGTAATATCCCAATGTTTTGGAGATAATGTATCAGCATGGAAAACGGCAAGTGTTTTCAGGATGACACAAAGAGTGAGAGGTCAAGTTGAGGAGGCTGTACCTATCCCTGGGATATATCTGGGTGCTCGTGACATAAATGCTCCTGGGGTCACCCTTACAAAGCTCAAAGACCAATGGACTCCACCATGAGCAGGCTACCTCCACCTAGCTGCAAAATCTGGACTGCACTGAGATATCGTGGGAGGAAAAGTAAGGAGATACGAAGGTGGTATGGGTTACATTTTATTGTAAGTATGTTCTTACACGTGTTACTTTTAATCACCAGATGTGTGACCTGTTGTCCAGCCACAACTACAACATTGAAGGTAAAGAGTTCAACCATCCTTAGCACCATGAAAGGTTTAATGGGCTAAGGTGTGATGTGAGTAAGTCTTACAGGAGATGCGGACTTGGAAGGTAATTTCTACTTTGGCAAGATGGATGAATCTTTCCAGATTGTAACCTTTACTTCTGCCTCACAGTAATCAGGGGGATTGATGCTGCATGATGTGATCAAGATGGCCAGGATTTTCAGGAGGAATTTCTCCTCAGGGGAGTGAATCTGTAGGATACTGCAGAGGCCAGTCAGGGCTGAGTCATTCAGTATATTCAAGGTTGAGATAGACAGGTTTTCAAAAGTATTGGGAATCAAGGATTATTGGATAAAGGAAGGAAAAGTGGAAATTAGGACAATCAGATCAGCCATGATCTCGTTGAATAATGGAGCAAAGCCAATGGCCTTAATGAGACCACACCATGTTGGGGTGGAGGAACACAGCAGGTCAGGCAGCATCAGAGGAGCAGGAAAGTTGACATATCGGGTCAGGACCCTCCCTGGCCTGCTGTGTTCCTCCAGCTCCACACAATATTGCCTCTGACATATCAACAGTTCTTACTATCTCCGAATGGGCTAAATAGCCTATTTCTGCTCTTTCTTTCTCTTCAACACTCTGGCAGTTTGATTGACTTCTGGGTTTTTCTGATTCTTGGGTCTCCTGTTGTGAGGTAGCGCACAATTTTTCTCTATGTTTTGTTTCTAATGCACCATCCCAATCTCTTCAATTCAAGGTTTTTTTTATTGATTTGTGGGATGTGGGCATCACTGGCTGGGCCCAGCATTTATTGCCTGTCCCTGTTGCCCCCTTGTGAAGGTGGAGGTGAGCTGCCTTCTTGAACCATTGCAGTCCCCCTGCTGTGGATTGACCCACAATGCCATTAGGGAGGGAATCCCAGGATTTTGACCCAGCGACAGTGAAGCAACAGCGATACATTTCCAAGTCAGGAAGGTGAGCAACCTGGAGGTGGTGATGTTCCAATATACCTTGTCCTTGTCCTTCTAGATAGAAGTGGTTGTGTGATTGGAAGGTGCAGTCAGAGGATCTTTGATGAGTTTCTGCAGTGCATCTTGTAGATAGTAGCAGCAGTGTGTGCTGAGTGTCGGTGGTGGAGGGAGTGGGATGTTTGTGGATGTGGTGCCAATCAAGGTGGCTGCTTCATCCTGGATGATGTCAAGCTTCTTGAGTATTATTGGGGCTGCACCCATCCAGGCAAGTGGGGAGTATTCCATCACACTCCTGACTTGTGCCTGGTAGATAGTGGATACACTTTGAGAGAGGCAAGGGGTAAATTACTCATTACAGTATTTGTGGCCTGTAGCTGCTGTATTTATGTGGTGAGTCCAGTTGAGTTTCTGGTCAATTATAAGACAAGGATGTTGATGTTGGGGATTTGGTGATGGCAATGCAATTGAATGTCAAAGGTTAGCAATTAGATTATCTCAAATTGGAGATGGTCATAGCCTGGCATTTGTGTGGCACAATTGCTACTTGCCACTTGACAGCCCAAGTCTGGATATTGTCCAGATATTGTTGCATTTTAATCACGGACTGCTTCAGTATCTGAGGAGTTGCAAATGGTGATGAGCATTGTGCAATTTTTGGCGAACATCCCCACTTCAGACTTTGACGTCAATGCTGTCACTCTCACTTCACCTCTAGAATTCAGCTCTTCTGTCCATGTTTGAACCAAGGCTGTAATGAGGTCAGGAGCTGAGTGGCTCTGGCGGAACCCAAACTGGGCATCACTGAGCAGGTTATTGCTGAGCAGGTGCTGCTTGATAGCCCTGTTACTGACACCTTCCATCAGTTTCCTGATGATCTGAGAGGACACTGATGGGGCAGTAATTGGCTGAGTTGGATTATCCTGCTTTTTGGGTACAGGGCTTACCTGGGCAATCTTCCACATTGTGTACATACCAGTGTTGTAACTTTACTGGAACAGCTTGGCTAGGGGAGTGGCAAGCTCTGGAGCACAGATCTTCAGTACTATTGCCAGAATGTTGTCAGGACCCATAGCCTTTGCAGTATCCAGTGCCTCCAACCATTTCTTGAAACACATGGAGTGAATCAAATTGGCTGAAGACTGGTATCTGTAATGCTGGGAGGAGGCCAAGATGGATCATCCACTTGGCACTTGTGGCTGAAGATTTTTGTGAATACTTCAGGCTTATCTTTTCATCTGATGTGCAGGGCTCTTGAAACATTGAGGATGGGGATATTTGTATCATTTGACAATGTTCTACACTATCCACAACTCCACCAATTTTTGTATTGTCTGCAAACTTACTAACCCACCCACCTACATTTTCATCCAAGTCACTTACATATATCATAGATCTCTGCAGAACACCACTAGTCATGGGCCTGCAGCCACAAAAAAAAACTTTTGCACCATTCCATGGGCTAGCCAAATCTGAATCCAACCAACCAAGTCACCATGGATCCCTTGCATCTTAATCTTCTGGACGAGCCTACCATGAGAGACCTTGTCGAAAACCTTACTAAAAGCCATGTTGGCAACATCCATTGCTCCCTCTCCAGTCAGTTAATTATCTGCCACCATTCATGAATAGATGTGGCAGGACTGCAGAGCGTAGATCTGATTTGTTGATTGTGCCATCACTAAACTCTATCACTTGCTGCTTATGTTGTTTGGCATGCAAGTAGTCCTATTTGGTAACCAAAAGGTTGACACCTCATTTTCAGGTGTGCCTGGTGCTGCTCCCGGCATGTCTTCCTGCACTCTCTATTGAGCCAGGGTTGATCTCCTGGTTTGATGGTAATGATTGAGTGGGGGATATATCGGACCATGAGGTTACAGATTGTGCCGGAGTACAGTTCTGCTGCTGTTGTTGGCCCACGTGTCTTGTGGAAGAAGGGTCTAGACCTGAAATGTCAGCTTTCCTGCTCCTCTGATGCTGCTTGGCCTGTTGTGTTCATCTAGCTGTACACTTTGTTGCCTCAGTGCCTTATGGATGTCCAGTCTTGAGTTGCTACATCTGTTCAAAGCCATTTAGCATGGTGATAGTGCCACACAACACAATGGAGGTTAAACTCAATGTGAAGGAGGAACTTGGTCTCCACAAGGACTGTGCAGTGGTCAATCTTACTGATACAGTCATGGACAGATGCATCTGCAGCTGACAAGTTGGTAAGGATAGTGAGATTAGTGTAGAGTATCCTAATATGGAAAGACATTTTGAGATCAAGAAAGAAGTGGTGTTGGGTTTTTTGAAGAACATTAGGGTGGATAAGTCCCCAGGGCCTGATAGCATCTGCCCCTTGTTATTGAAAGAGGCAAGAGAGGAGACTGCTGGGGCCTTGACCAAGACCTATGTATCCTTGCTAGCCACTGGAGAGGACGGGCAAGTAGTTAGTCATTCCTCTGTTCAAGGGAAATAGGGATAATCCAGGAAACAATGGACTGGTGAGACTCACATCAGTGGTTGGAACGCTTCTGGAGAGATTTCTTCGGGATAGGATTTACATACATTTGGAAAAGCACGGCCTAATTATGAACAGTCAGCATGGCTTTGTGCAGGGCAGGTCATGTCTTACTACTACGAATGCATTTTTCTACACAGATTTAGTAAGGCTTTTGACAAGGTCCCTCATGATAAGCTCATCCAGAGATTAAGATGCATGGAATCCATGGTGACTTAGTTGGTTGGATTCAGAATTGACTTGCTCATAAAAGACAGAGGGTCATGGTGGAAGGGTGTTTTTCAGCCTGGAGGGCTGTTACTAGTGGTGTTCTGCAGGAATTTATACTGGGACCTCTGCTGTTTGTGATATATTTAAATGGCTAAGGATGAAAATGTAGATGGGTGGGTCAGTAAATTTGCAGACAATACAAAGATCAGCGGAGTTGTGGACAGTATAGAAGGGTGTCAAAGGATACAGTGGGATATAGATCAGTTGCAGATATGGGTGGAGAAATGGCAGATGGAATTTAATCTGGGTAATCTGTGAGGTGCTGCACTTTGGGATATCAAATGTTAAGGAAATGTATACATTTATTGGCAGGACCCTGAACAGCATTTATGTTTAGGGAACTCTTGAGGTTCAAGTCATAGTTCTCTGAAAGTGGCCACACAAGTAGATAGGGTGGTAAAGAAGGCGTATGGCATGCTTAGCTTTCTTGGTCAGGGAATTGAATAAAAGAGTCAGGATTTCATGTTGTGGCTTTATAAGACTTTGTTTAGGCCACACTTAAGAGTGTTGCATTCAATTCTGGTCACTACATTATAGGAAGGATGTGGTAGGTTTACCGGGATGCTGCCTGGATTAGAGGGTATGAGCTGTAAGGAGAGGCTAGTAGAAACTCAGATTGTTTTGTGTGGAGTTGCAGAGGTGGAGGGGAGACTAGATAGACATTTATAAAATTATGAGATGCATAGATAGGGTTGAGTCAGAATGTTTTTCCCAGAGTTGAAATGTCTAAAACTAGGGGCATGCATTTAAGGCAAGGAACAAAAATTCAAAGAAGTGAGGGGCAAGTTTTTTCACAGTGGTAGGAGTGTGGAATGTGCTGCCAGGAGTGCTGATGGAGGCAGATATGATAACGACATTTAAGAGGCTTTTAGATAAACACAGGAAAATGCAAAGAATGGAGGGATATGGACCAACGGTAGGCAGAATGTATGAGTTCAATTGGCACCATGTTCAGCCCAACATCATGGGCCGAAGGGTCATTTCCTGTGTGATGCTGCTCTATGAATCAGAAGTCACCCAACACCAACTTATTCACCGACAGAACACTTCCCCTGATGAATGGGCTATGTTCTGGAAATTTGTGTGATTTCAAATAAATCTGTTGGATTATAACCTGGTGTAGTGTGACTTCTGACTTTATCCATCCCAGTCTAACACTGGCACCTCCACATCATGGCTATCTGTTTTATGAAGTCAAGAATGTTTTTCCCACCCACCCCAGTTTCAGTCTAGCAGCTATGTCCTTTAGGACATGACCGGTTCGATCAACTGTGCTGCTGCTTAGCCACTCTTGATGGTCAACACTGAAAGCCTCACTTAGCATACATTCTGCACCCTTGCTACCCCAAATGCTTTCTCTACATGTTGGTCAACATGGAGGAGTACTGATTCATCAGATGAGGGAGGAGAGTGCCTGGTAATCAGTAGGAGGTTTCCTTGCCCATGTTTAACCTGAAGCCTGAGACTTCATGGGGCCTGGAGTCAATGTTGAGGACTCCAGGGCAACTTCCTCCAGAGTGCAGAATGCACGCTGAGTGAGGCTTTCAATGTTGACCATCATGAGTGGCTAAACAGCAGCACAGTTGATCGAGCCGGTCATGTCCTAAAGGACATAGCTGCTAGACTGAGACTGGGGTGGGTGGGAAAAACATACTTGACTTCATAAAGCAGATAGCCCTGATGTGGAGTATACCGCTGCGACACCACCTCTGCTGGGGTTGTCCTGAGTCTGAATATGTCGGGCTATTGTTTGACTATTCCATGAGACAGCTCTCCCAATTTTGGGCACACTTTCCTGCAGGTGATATAAGAATGACTTTACAGTGAGAGAGCTGTTTTTTGCAGCTGTTATTTCCATTGCCTCTGTCTAGTTTTATTTCCTTTTTGAGACTTTCTAGAAATTGTTACAAATGAGTTGGGCCATTTCACAGTGCAGTGAAGAGCCAAATGTAGGCTCAGCCAGACCAGGTAGGGATAGCAATTGCCTTCCCTAATGGGTACCAGGGAACCATTCAACATTGGATTCAGGATGATCATTAGCCTTTTCTTGAATTCAAATTCCACTAACTGCTATGGTGGGATTTGAACTTGGGTCCCAAAATATTACTGGGTTTCTGGATTAATGGTCCAGTGATAGTACTTGTCAGAATAAGAGATAGAAGGAACAAGAGATAGAGAGTAAAAGACATGAACAGAGTGAGATCGAAACAGATGATAGAGACAAAGAATGTGAGATAGTGACGGATGGGAAGACAGGTGTATGATACAGAGGCTGAAGACAAGAGATAGAGATAGTAAGTGATGGAGACAAATAATGACATATGCAGACAGAGTGAGAGCTCGAGCAATTGTGTGTGACAAGAAGTGAGAAAATGAGAGCCAAAGACTGAGAGAGTGGGTTCTCCCCAGGAACTGAGCACAGCTGCTGTTTTTTATTAAGCTGGGTATGGATCTGTCAACACTGTCCAAGCACACGGAGAAAATAAACTGAACACAGAGCAACATCCAAATAATATTTACAGCCGGCAATATAAATATTTAGAATATACATATTATACACAAGTACCTTTATGGCAAAGGGTGTATAAACATGGTAATATGGACCTAAATTCTAAATTGTAAGAGGATTTAGTGTTTCACCGTACCTAATGACTGCAGTAGGTTACGCAGCTTTGAAATAGGATAATTGAAGGGTTAATAGAAGTCCATGGGCACCATTTAGGAGCAATTTTCATTTTCACGATTGTTAACAGCAACTGTTTCTTATGGAGGGAAATAAAAGCATGATTCATTATCATTGACTCCAGAGGGGGTGTAGGGGGCGGGCTGGGGGATATGTCCAGAATACCCCCTATGGAAGGGGAATTGTAGTTTAATTTGTGGTGGCGAAGGCAGCAGACCACATGGGAGACTATTGGTTCAGTTCAGAAGCTCTTTTTATGCTGCAAATAACGTCAGACACTTCTCACATCTGAAGTCCATCGACTGAGTCTTTTCCCAGTGACAGAATCAGCAGGATAGGAGGAAATTCTGTGCTGCAATGATCGAGGATCTTTCTTGGAAGTTTTAGGGAGGGAAGCCAGCCCCAAAATGACATGATAAAGAAACATTACAATTGATGAAAATGACTGTTTGCAAATGAATATAATATGTTTGTGCAGGTGGGACATAAACTGGAATCTGTTTGGTGCACAGCTCCAGTACAGTGCTGGACTAGTACCTGTACAGGAAACTTTGTCAGAGAGCCAGAGTCATTGTTCTAGATGGATTCAGAGCTGCTCAGCCCTGCACCAATAACACTGCCCATGCTATTCCCACACCTGTAACAGAACACTGCCCAATGGCTGCCGATATCTACAATACTCTCATTCTCGGATGCACGTACTTATATACCATATGATGCTGTACTCATAATAAAATGCCCATATCTACACCAATAACATCAGTCACACAATGGTATCATATTGTATGCTGTACTTGCCTGTATATGCCTGTATGTACACAGATACCATTGTCTGTACATGTACCCAGAGAGCAATAACACTCCTGAGAAATCTGTTCATGTTGCAGTGAATAAACCACAGATTTGATTCAGTAAGAAACAGTGACAGGCATTAGCTGGGCATGAATAAACCCCACAGACGTGGCCAGCACACCCACCAAGCTGTTTGGACGTTTAATCTGAGTTCAACATTGAAGTCAACTTGTCACTTACAATCTGCTCCAGTTTTGTGTCAGCGACTGTTAACAGCAGTAATGCCGCTGACCAGACTCCAGTGAGGTGCATGTCATTCCAAAGAGGAAACAGAGAGATCCCTGAGTGAGGGAAAGCTTGAGTATAGTATCCTGATTGAAGTTATCGAGACATTCACATAATTCCTCAATAAATTTCATTCTAACACATCATCATTCATTGACACAAGCACACACTTACAGTACCACACACACACTCATATGTGTCAAAGAAAAGTACAGCACAGTACAGGCCCTTCGGCCCACGATGTTGTGCCGTGGAATAATCCTAATCCAAAAATAAAATAACCTAACCTACATTCCCCTCAATTCACTGCTGTCTATGTGCATGTCCAGCAGTCGCTTAAATGTCACTAATGACTCCGCTTCCACAACTACCACTGGTAAAGTATTCCATGCGCTCACAACTCTCCTAGTAATTAATGTCCCCTAGTGATTAACATTTCTACTCCGGGAAAAAGACTCCGACTATCCTTTTTATTCATGCCTCTCATAACTTTGTAAACTTCACTCATGTCACCCTCATCCTTTGACATTCAAGTGAAAACAAACCAAGTCAGTCCAATATTTCCTCATAGCTAATACACTCCACACCACGCCAATATTCTGGTAAACCTGTTCTGTACTGTCTCCAAAGCCTCCTCATCCTCTGGTACCCACCTGATGAAGGAGCTGCACTCTGAAAGCTTGTGTTTTCAAATAAACGTGTTGGACTGTAACCTGGTGTCATGTGACTTTTGACCCTGTCCACCCCAGTCCAACACTGGCACCTCCACATCATCCCCTGAGAGTGTAGCGACCTATTGATCATCAATGAAACAGAGCCTCAAGCACAGACTCCATGTCCAGACATGTACGCAATGTACACATCGCATGCACATTATATGTGTTCCACATTAGCAGTGACTGCAGGAGAAATGAAGTAGTGTGATAGTCTCAAAGTGTACTGACTGAGAGCCCTCTCAGAGTCAGAGGGTATAACACATCAGATCCTTTCTGACCCAGAGACTGAGGATTCACCAATGGCAGAAGAGGGGAGGGCAGCTTGCTCAAATCTTTCAACTCCACTATATGTTTATAGTGAGCTCTTAGCAAGATTCCAAGATGTACACAATTGGACACAGTCATTAACTATGTATTACACTGGCATCTCCTCTAGGACCGTCCCCAGGCTCTGGCCACACTGATCACTCTGCTCGGACACTCTCCAAGCCCTGGCCACATTGACCATTCATCCAGGACAGTCCCCAGGCCCTGTTCATACTGACCACTCCTCCAGCACAGTCCCCAGAGCCTGTTCACACTGACCACTCCTCCAGCACAGTCCCCAGGGCCTGTCCACACTGACCACTCCTCCAGCACAGTCCCCAGAGCCTGTCCACACTGACCACTCCTCCAGCACAGTCCCCAGGCACTGTTCACACTGACCACTCCTCCAGCACAGTCCCCAGGGCCTGTTCACACTGACCACTCCTCCAGCACAGTCCCCAGGCCCTGTTCATACCGACCACTCCTCCAGCACAGTCCCCAGGGCCTGTCCACACTGACCACTCCTCCAGCACAGTCCCCAGGCCCTGTTCACACTGACCACTCCTCCAGCACAGTCCCCAGGCACTGTTCATACTGACCACTCCTCCAGCACAGTCCCCAGGGCCTGTCCACACTGACAACTCCTCCAGCACAGTCCCCAGGCCGTGTTCATACTGACCACTCCTCCAGCACAGTCCCCAGGCCCTGTTCACACTGACCACTCCTCCAGCACAGACCCCAGGGCCTGTTCAAACTGACAACTCCTCCAGCACAGTACCCAGGGCCTGTTCAAACTGACCACTCCTCCAGCACAGACCCCAGGGCCTGTCCACACTGACCACTCCTCCAGCACAGTCCCCAGGCCCTGTTCACACTGCCACTCCTCCAGCACAGTCCCCAGGGCCTGTTCACACTGACCACTCCTCCAAGACAGAACCTAGACCCTGGCCACACTGTCCAGTCCTCCAGCACAGACCCCAGGGCCTGTTCACACTGACCACTCCTAGAGCACAGTCCCCAGGCCCTGTTCACACTGACCACTCCTCTAGCACAGACCGCAGGGCCTGTCCACACTGACCACTCCTCCAGCACAGTCCCCAGGCCCTGTTCACACTGACCACTCCTCCAACACAGTCCCCAGGGCCTGTTTACACTGATCACTCCTCCAGGACAGACCTTAGGCCCTATTCACACTGACCACTCCTCCAGCACCCACCCCAGGGCCTTTTCACACTGACCACTCCTCCAGGACAGACCTTAGGCCCTGTTCACACTGACCACTTCTCCAGGACAGTCCACAGGCCCTGTTCACACTGACCACTCCTCCAGCACAGTGCCCAGGCTCTGTTCACACTGACCACTCATCCAGGACAGACCCCAGACCCTGTCCACACTCACCATTCCTCCGGGACAGATTCCAGGCCCTGTCCACACTGACCACTCCTCCAGGGCAGACCCCCGACACTGTTCGCACTGACCACTCCTCCAGCACAGACCCTAGGGCCTGTCCACACTGACCACTCCTCCAGCACAGGCCCAGGGCCTGTCCAGACTGACCACTCCTCCAGCACAGACCCCAGGGCCTGTCCATACTGACCACTCCTCCAGCACAGACCCCAGGGGCCTGTCCACACTGACCATCCTCCAGCACAGACCCCAGGGCCTGTCCACACTGACCACTCCTCCAGCACAGACCCCAGGGGCCTGTCCACACTGACCATCCTCCAGCACAAACCCCAGGGCCTGTCCACACTGACCATTCCTCCAGCACAGACCCCAGGGCCTGTCCACACTGACCACTCCTCCAGCACAGTCCCCAGGGCCTGTCCACACTGACCACTCCTCCACAACAGTCCCCAGGGCCTGTCCACACTGACCACTCCTCCAGCACAGTCCCCAGGGCCTGTCCATGCTGATCACTCCTCCAGCACAGATCCCAGGCACTGTTGACACTGACCACTCCTCAAGCACAGACCTTAGGCCCTGTTCACAGTGACCACTTCTCCAGGACAGACCCCAGGCCCTGTCCACACTGACTACTCCTCCAGGACAGATTCCAGGCCCTCTCCACACTGACCATTCCTCCAGCACAGACCCCAGGGCCTGTCCACACTGACCACCCCTCCAGCACTGACCCCAGGGCCTGTCCATACTGACTGGTTCCCTTGGACAGACTCCAGGCCCTTTGGAAATGAAGCCTGTCTACAATATCCCATTTCAAACAGCATCCAGTTCCTGTTCTGTTAATTAAAACCCTGATTTCAGGGCAGCCTGATCCCAAGCTTTTCTCCAGTGATTATGGTCATTCTCATTTCCATCACAGGAGATTGGTAGGGGGAGTTAGAAGAAGAAATTCTGTGCAAAGTGCTGTTCACCCACTATCCAGAGGAAACCGAAGTTGCTCCACTCACCACAATCTTGGGAGTAATTTTCCTGTCATTCTTGATTCAAAAACAAGAAGGAACAAGGAGAGCAAAAAAAGTTCCCATTGCCCAGTGACAATCAATAACATTGGAACTGCAACCCAGCACAGACCTGTACTGGAGAGTAAATACAGCAAGACACAACAGGAATGCAAGAGACAAGGGGAACTGGCAAAATCAAATTGTTATCCACATTTCACACCAGTATTACACACAGGGCATTCCCCATCAGTGTATGACACACTCGCACACTCAGTGTAACAAATACACAGGAACTTCATGATTAGTGTCACCACACACACACACACCATCCAGGTGCTAACACTGAGACAGACAGACAGACACACACACAAACACACACACACAGTCACACAGACACACATACACACACACACAGACACACACACACTCTCTCTCTCTCTCACACACACACACACACACACACATACACTCACATACACACAGATACACACTCACACACACTCACACACTCTCACACACACACACTCTCTCTCTCACACACACACACACACACATACACACAGACACACTCACATACACACAGATACACACACACACTTTCTCTCACACACACACACTCTCACACACACACACTCACATACACACACATACACACACACACAGATACACACACACACTCTCTCTCACACACACACACACACACACACACACACACACACACACACACACACACACACACAATGTGTACCAATGCACAGCTCATTCACTACAAGTTGTCTCCAGTTTACCAACATCTGATTTACGAACACTTGTACTTACGCACGCAGTCCCACACAGGGGTATATTGATATTAATTTAAAGATTCTTATATCGTACTGTATTGTGCTCTGATTTGCATGCGAATGGATTCATGAACAAACTCAAGAACACAGCCCTTTCACAACCTGCGGACGGCATGTAGTGTGAAACGCACACTCTCATACATATACCCTGTCCTCGAGGAAGCCTATACCATTCAGTGTGGCGTGCTTGGTTTCTGAGTAAATGGAATGATTCTCCTTAGAGCAGCTGCTTTGCAGTAACAACATGATTCTGCCTTTGATGTTGCCAGGTGCTGTGTCCTGCCCTGTAGTCTGTCTCCATCCAGGATCAGGCTCAGTGTCTCTTTCACCTTGGTCACCTCAGCTTGTTCACCACGATTGCAGGTTTGAGCATTGTGTATCAGACCGCATCATAATTAAGAAAGCAACACTCTGTAACACTGGGTCATTCACAGAGCAGCAATGGTCAGTGAGCAGAAGGTCCGTCAGTCTGCTGTTTGAGACGGGGAGAGTGCTGGGGGGAGAGAGAGAACACATACACAAGGAATGGCTGGGAGCTGTGTCCTCTGAATGTCGGGAGATTAGATGATGCTGGCACTTCGATTCAGCTCTGACTGTGAGTTGTTATTAACGTTGGTGTTCCTGCGCGATAGGTTTGGGGTTGGAATGGGGATGAAGTTGTCACTGGGACAGCCATACTGTGTGAGAATCTCGATACACTCCTGACTTCCTGCTCGCCGAGCATACGCCATCGGTGTCAGTCCACGAGCATCCCGATTCTTCACATCCACTCCGTACTGTAACAACACCAGCAAACAGCATTTCTCAGTGAAATCAGCCTCTGACAGGGTCAACTACCACACCAAGCATCAGAGAGAAGCAGCATGAAATATGACAGGGAGCAATGGGTAGTGATAGAGACATTGTGTAGTAGGAAGACAAAGGGAATGAGAAAGAGAGGAAGAGAAGATATGACAGAGTTGGAATTAGAGAAAAAAATAAGACAGCAATGGAGATGAAAGGAGAGAGGAGGTGAACAGTGAGGGTTGACAGACAGAGAGGGACTGAAAAATAGATATTAAGAGGGAAAGTAAGGGATAATGATTCAAAGTAATATAGAATGTTGTGGGGGTAGTTTTCTGTTTTATAAATGCAAGGGCTACAAGGAAAGAGTGTTTATGCTGTCATTCAAAAAACACTCTGATTGTTTCCTTTTTAATGTGTTCTTGGGATCCAGGCACTGTGTCTGGGCCAGCGTTTATTGCCCGTTCCTCGTTGCCCCTTGAGAAGGTGGCGATGAGCTGCCTTCTTGAATGACTGCAGTCCATGTGCTGTACTTGAGTAGGGTCACCCACAGTGCCTTTACCTCTGTCTGAAACAACTGAGCGGCTTGGTCAGCCATTTCAGAGGCAGAGTCACATGTAGGCCAGACTGGCGTAAGGATGTAACCCAGATGGGTTTTACAACAATGCTTATGCCAGAGCGTTACATAATAACAATGAGGTTAGCTTTTCATTCCAGATTTTTACTGGACTTAAATTTCTGTCACAGTGGATTCAAATTGGAGGGGGTACAGAGGGGGTTCACTAGGTTGATTCCGGAGTTGAGGGGGTTGGTTTATGAGGAGAGACTGAGTAGATTGGGATTATATTCACTGGAATTCAGAAGACTGAGGGGTGATCTTATAGAAACATAAATTTATGAAGGGAACAGATAAGATAGAAGTAGAGAGGATGTTCCCACCAGCAGGTGAAGCTGGGACAAGAGGGCATAGCCTCAACATTAGAGGGAGCAGATTTAGGACTGAATTGAGAAGGAACTTCTTCACCCAGAGGGTTGTTAATCTATGGAATTTCTTGCCCAGTGAAGTAGTTGACGCTACTTCAGTAAACATTTTTAAAGCTAAGGTAGATTTTTTTTGAACATTAAAGGAATTAAGGGATACAGTGAGAACATGAGTAAGTGGATCTGAGTCTACAAAAAGATCAGTCATGATCTTAGTGAATGGCGGAGAAGGCTCAAAGGGCCGGACGGCCTACTCCTGCTCCTAGTTCTTATGTTAAACCCATGACTTGAGAACATTAGCCTGAGGTTCTGGGTTCGTAGTTTGGTGACATTACCACAAAGTAACCATCTCCCTCTGCTGGAGCTGCCTGTCTGGTGAGGCTGTTAGTGACTACAGGTACATTCTGGGTGTAGTACTACACATGTACATTCACCGGTCTGATTCTTACCCATATAAGAAGCTGAGTTATAACTACATTGGCCATGGCGCAGGACAAATGCAGTGCAGTCCGGCCATCTCCATCCCCATAGGTCTCGTTCACCTCCTCCTTGGTTCCGTGAGCAAGGAGCAGGACAACCAGCCGGAGATCATCCTCCACCACAGCTCGGAGCAGCTGCTGTCCCAGGGGGACGTCTGATTGGGGCAGGGCTGCCAGGAGTAGTTTCTGTTCGTACTTGGCTCTGACCCAGCGCTCCTTCTCCTCCCTGCAAGAAGGACCAGACAGTTACATACAACACATTACTCCATGCTCCTATTCTGTCTCAACATTAATCAGCTCTGCTGCCTCAAAGCGCCAGGGACCCAGGTTTGATCCCAGCCTCAGGTGACTGTGTGGAATTTGCACAGTGTTTGTGTGGGTTTCCTCTGAATGCTCCAGTTTCCTCTCACAGTCCAAAGATATGCAGGTTAGGTGGACTGGCCATGAGAAATCTGGTGTTACAGGGATAGGATAGGGGATTGGTCTGGGTAGGATATTCTTCAAAGGGTCACTGCAGTCTCAACGGGCCGTATGGCCTCTTTCTGCACTGTAAGACTATGAAATCTCAGTGTTTCACAGTCCAGAAAGACAACTGTACATTAGCTTCAGATTGTGGTTAGGCACAGAAAAAATATCAAAGCACTATATACAGTATATATCACTATATATCACAATGATAATACTGGAGTGGTGGGAAACTGTAATAACATAAATGTCTTTTTAGATGTAGAGAAGGAAACACAAAATAAATCCATGAAAAGAAAAATTTCAATCAACCTCATTTATGCAACACTTTTAACCTAAAATATCCCAAAACTATTAATTAATGTATTAAACCCTGGTGGGAAAAGCTTTATTAGAATCATAGAATCTCTATAGTGTGGGAGCAGGCCATTTGGCCCATAAGTCAACACTGACTCTCTAAAAATCATCCCATACAGACCCACCCTATTCCTGTAACCATACATCTAGTGCAGCCAATCCACCTTTGCCTGCTCAATTTAGGAAGGAAACCACACAGCCGTGGGGAGAAGGTGCAAACTCCACACAGAGATAATGGGAACTGCAGATGCTGGAGATTCCAAGATAATAAAATGTGAGGCTAGATGAACACAGCAGGCCAAGCAGCATCTCAGGAGCACAAAAGCTGACGTTTCGGGCCTAGACCCTTCATCAGAGAGCTCTGATGAAGGGTCTAGGCCCGAAACGTCAGCTTTTGTGCTCCTGAGATGCTGCTTGGCCTGCTGTGTTCATCCAGCCTCACATTTTATTATCTTGCAAACTCCACACAGTTGCCTGAGACTGGGACTGAGCCTGGTCCCTAGTGCTATGAGGCAACAGCGCTGACCACTGAACCATCAGACTGTCCCTTAGTCTGTATCTAACCTCATGCTGTCCCTGTCCTGGAAGTGTTTGATGTTGCCTTTGGGTATCTTCGGCTGCTCAAGGTACTATTTCTGCCTCCACTTGATCCTCTACCTAAGTTTTGTCACTTTAAATGCATGACTGGTCTCTACTTTGGCCTCAGTGTTTGGTAGAGTGAGAGACTGTTACAGAGCGAAGAGTTAATCTTCCGGCGGTTTGTAAAGGTCAGTGATATGAACTGAGTAGAGCTCTGTGATCTGAGCAATCACGTTAACAAAGCAACGATGAGCACATTTTATCAGCAGGTTCCAATTCCATGTGTTTGAAGTGCCGTTAACAATGCTCCCGCTGTTCTGCCACGATTTAAACCGCCCGAGGGAGTGCGGAATCGATTGGCTTGAATAATACAGTCACACTATCCAAGTCAGTTTTCACAGAAGAGAAATGCCTCTCGCTTCCTCACTGTTATCATCTGTATCTGGATAACACATGGAAATCAATACCAAGGTAGAACCAGCTTTTTGGAGCATGCTCAGAGCACAGCTGACCTCCGAACTGTCTGCATGAACTGATAAGGGCTTACAGACGCTAAGCTGTTGTACTGTTGTCTGAATGAGTGACTGACAGGACCCTCAGTCTGATACAGACTAACAGCGCACAGCTTTCAAGTGCCAGCCCCTCCGAGACCAACCTCCTGCTTATCAACGTCATTATGTAATTAACCCTTTCGGGGCAAGGAATGATAGATTCGTGGTATCCGCCATGAATTCCTGATGTAGGATCCTGGAAAGGCAGAGCACAGCAACCTCATGGTTCTGGTCCTGGACCAGAATAGCAGAGCTAATGGGTGCGAACCCACCAGGCATTCGGATCTGGAATTGAATCATTTGTGTCATTTAGGGTCTGGCACAAAGAAAATTCACCGTAACAGATGTTGCATGTGTCATAAAAACCAGCCTGGGGTCACTGGTGCTTTTCAGAGAAGGGGTCCATGGACCAACAGCCCTGACACTGCATATCCCCATGGTAATGTGGGATGGGAGTAAATCTTGCTCGGCCTGTCTTGTCTACAAACCATGTTCATAAAAAAAGCATGGCATTGTGTTTCTTTAGAAAGGGAAGACTCACTCGTGGAACTGTGCAGTTTACAACTGCACAAAAATGCAATGAATTAGGAGGAGAAGGAGGCCATTCAGAACCTCGAGCCTCTCCCTTATGTGAGGTGCGGTGACCCTTAGGTTAAACCACCACCAGTCAACTCTGATGAGAGAGCAGCCGTATGGTCTCCTGGGACTATGCCAACTTCCCCTTTTACCTGGATTGATTGGTATATCTGATGAGGAAAGGCTGGACAGATCGGGCTTTGTTCCACTAGAGATTAAGATCATGGGTCATTTGTTGTTTGCAAAATTCACATTCCTATCTACCCCTGACATTATTTAATTCACCTGCTTAACAGTAACCAACCTATGAATGCCTTAAAAACATTCCATACACCCATCTCCATCACCTTCTCCAGCAGAGATCCCCAAAGTTGCTCAACCCTCAGAAGAAAAAATGCCCCTCATCTTTGTCCCCAAAACCAACTCATAATTTTACCAAAGCCAACTCAAGTTCAGCACCGGCCCACAAGAGTTTCCTGATGGACAAGATGAAGATGTTTATCTTGTAAAGACCATTCAGGAATTTGGTCAATACAGTGTGGAGCTGGAGGGACACAGCAGGCCAGGCAGCATCAGGGGAGCAGGAATAACATAGCACAGAGCTGGAGGGACACAGCAGGCCAGGCAGCATCAGGGGAGCAGGAATAACACAGCGCGGAGCTGGAAGGACACAGCAGGCCAGGCGGCATCAGGGGAGCAGGAATAACACAGCGCAGAGCCGGAGGGACACAGCAGGCCAGGCAGCATCAGGGGAGCAGGAATAACACAGCATGGAGCTGGAGGGACACAGCAGGCCAGGCAGCATCAGGGGAGCAGGAATAACACAGCATGGAGCTGGAGGGACACAGCAGGCCAGGCAGCATCAGGGGAGCAGGAATAACACAGCATGGAGCTGGGGGGACACAGCAGGCCAGGCAGCATCAGGGGAGCAGGAATAACATAGTGTGGGGCTGGAGGAACACAGCAGGTCAGACAGCATCGGGGAGCAGGAATAACACAGTGTGGAGCTAGAGGAACACAGCAGGTCAGACAGCATCGGGGAGCAGGAATAACACAGTGTGGGGCTGGAGGAACACAGCAGGTCAGACAGCATCAGGGGAGCAGGAATAACACAGTGTGGGGCTGGAGGAACACAGCAGGTCAGACAGCATCAGAGGAGCAGGAATAACACAGTGTGGGGCTGGAGGAACACAGCAGGTCAGACAGCATCGGGGAGCAGGAATAACACAGTGTGGAGCTAGAGGAACACAGCAGGTCAGACAGCATCGGGGAGCAGGAATAACACAGTGTGGGGCTGGAGGAACACAGCAGGTCAGACAGCATCAGGGGAGCAGGAATAACACAGTGTGGGGCTGGAGGAACACAGCAGGTCAGACAGCATCAGAGGAGCAGGAATAACACAGTGTGGGGCTGGAGGAACACAGCAGGTCAGACGGCATCAGGGGAGCAGGAAAGTCGATATTTCAGGTTGGGACCCTTCATCAGGAAGGGTCTAATCTCTAGTGGAACAAAGCCTGGTCTGTCCAACCTTTCCTCATCAAACATACCAATCATTCCAGGTAAAAGGGGAAGTTGCAATTGTCCCACGAGACCGTACGGCTGCTCTCTCATCAAAGAGAGTTGACTGGTGGTGGTTTAACCTGAGGGTCACCGCACCTCATGTAAGGGGAGAGGCTAAGATGGTGGGACCTTAATTGAACCTGTACTGTGGGTGTCACTCCGCATCACAAACCAGCCAACTGGCAATTGAGCTCACCAAACCCTAATCCAGGAATCAATCAAATAAACCTGTTCTGAACCACATTTACATCCTTCCTCAAATGAGGCTAAAATACACACAACAGTATTTGAGATATAGTCTCACCCATTCCCTGTATAACTAAGTATAACATTTTTATGTTCAATTCCTCTCGGAATAAAGGATGACATTCCATTAGCCTCCTGACTAATTTGCTGTACCTGCATGCTTACTTCTTGTGAATCACATACCAGAAGAGTAGGGAAGGTGAAACACAAACAGCCAGACCAGGGGCAGAACAGTGCGCGACTCAGGATCAGGGTGGCAGTGAGATCAGGAAAAGACACGTTTATGCGTACTTGGGTTTCCTGCCAACCAGATAATCTTCCATCTGTGCTTTTGTTGCCCCCAATACCAAAGCTCCTATTAGGCACAATAACCTTTTACGTGGCACCTAGTCAAATTACACTTTTGGAAATACAAGTACAGTATATCCACAGGCTCGCCATTATACCTGCAAATGTTACACCTTCAAACCACTTCCAAAAAACTTGGTCACTCACTATTTCTCTTTCAGAAAACCATACTGACTTGCCTTAATACCCTGTGTTGTTCCAAGGCAAGTGACCTACAGTTCCTGATTTTCTGCCTCCAACCTTTCTTGAAAGAGGGGTTATATTTGTTATTTTCCAGTCTGATGCAACCTTTCCAGGATTTAATGCATTTTGGGAAGTTAACTACTATTTCATTAACCACCTTTTAAGACCTAGGATGAAGTCCACTGGGACTTGGAAACTTACCAACCTGCAGCTGCACCAGTATTGCTGCCCTGGTGATTAGAATTTCAGCAAGTTCCTCTCTTCCTTCAGATAAAAGAAAATCATTGCAGCTGATGGATAACTGAAACATAGAAAATGCTGGACAAACTCAGAAGACCTGGCAACATCTGTGGAGAGAGAAGCAGAGTTAACATCTTGAGTCCAATCAGTGTCATACTGGACTTGAAATGTTAGCTGTGTCCCTCTACAGCCGCTGTCACACCTGCTGAGTTTCTCCATCATTCTCACTGTCTATTTCCTCTTTACCTTTCACTTCCTGATTTACTGGGATGTTTCAGCATCGTCTATAGTGAAGACAGAAGTAGTTTCTAATTATGTGCATCATTTCTTTAATAATTATGTTCTGAGGAAGAGTCACTTGACCCAAAATATTAACTCTGATTTCACTCCACAGATGCTGCCAGACCTGCTGAGCTTTTCCAGCAATTTCTGTTTTTGTTTCTTTATTATCTTTGAAGGCTATCAGAGTGCAGGAACATAAGAAACAGGAGCAAGAGTAGCCCATTCAGCCCCTGCCTTGCCATTTAATAGGATCACGAATGATCTGCCCCAGTCCTCTACCCCTTCCATGTCATCTCATCATAGTCCTCAAATCCCCAATACTTCAATCAGCGAACAACCTTGTCTTTAAATATTTTCATTGATCTATCCTTCTTTAGGGTGGAGAATACTAGACTTTCACTATCCTCTGGAGAAGAAATTCCTTCACACCTCAGTTTTAAATAAATGTTCCCTTATTTTGTAACCAAATCCCCTAGTTTGAGATTTTCCCATGAGTTCCATTTACCTTCTTAATTATTTACTGCACCTGTAAGCTAATATTTTGCACGTTGTGCTCAAGAAAACCCAGATCCCTCTGTGCTATACTTTCTTGGTGTCTCTCTCACTTTCCATTTAAATAACAGCATGGCAGCACAAGACTATGAAATGAGGTTAGTGAAAAATAAAATATACATTTCTATAGCATTTCACAGATCAGGGTTAATTTCAAACTGTCTATATACACGCTATCTAGTTATTAACCAGTAACACTATTTTTCATAAATCATTTGAACATTTGACTGCAATAGTTCAAGCAACATCACATCTACAGGTAGAATTTAAGCAACTCTTTATCCCAGTGCCAGGTTATCACAGATTTACTCAAGGAGACAAGCACATTCCAGTGATGTGTGCTACATTCACCCTGTCCCAGTGTGATGGACAGGGGAGACAGAGAATGTTTCCCCTGCCTGGGGAGTCTAGAATGCAACAGCACAGTCTCAAGAATAGTTCTAACCTCTGGGACAAAGAGAAGGATAAGTTGCTTTTGCCAGAAAATTGTCAATCTTTGGAAGTCTTTATTGCAGTGGGGTCACCACTGAATATACTCAAGGCTGACACAGATTCTAGGCCTCTTAGGGAATCAAGGCAAATGGGGAGAGGCCAGGAAAGTGGAATTAATGCCAAGTATTAGACACTGCACTGGCTAATGGAACAGGCTTGGTGCACCAAATGGTCTCAACCTGCTCAAAACATACAGACTGAGGAAGTTCTTCTGTCCATATTTTGGATATATAGCCTAATTTTTTAAAAAAAATGAGACGTCAACCCGGTGAAGCTACCAAACAGGACTTGCATGCTAAACAACATAAGGAGCAAGTGATAGACAGGGCTAAGTTAGCCCACAACCAATGGATCAGATCTAAGTTCTGCAGTCCTGCCTCATCCAAGCAGGTCCCTTAGTTCAAGGGCAGTTCGGGTTGAGGAATAAGTGTTAGCCTAGCCAGTGACGCCCTGTGGAAAGAATGAAGGTAACAACAATAAGATTAACGTAATTGAAGTCTTGACCATCACTTTTCTTTTCTTTTTTATGATTCTCTCTAATTTGTCAATAGATTTGTTCCATTATCCTATTCACACTATTGAGAAGGGTGTATAGTAAAAACCAGCAATGTAACAACTCTATCCTGTTCAACTCCAACTAACAGATCCAGTCACTGAGCCTTCCAGTAGACTGTCCTCTGTAAAATGTTGCCACTCTTTCCACCTTGCTCTTTATTCCTTTTCATATCCTCCTGAACACAAGACATCCAAGAATTTTACATTCCAATTCCTGCCCATTTTCCAACCAGGTCTCTGTTATTTTCCAGACCATGGCCACTCACTGCATGCAAAAAGTATTTCCCGTATAATTTTTGCTTTTTGCACTGATTACTTTAAATATATGCCTTCTAGCAATACTTTTAGATATTTGCATCTGGACACAGGGTAAAAAATAAGTTCCATGCCAAATCGAGAAAACGTGCTGTGATGTTTGATATTATCTGTTGTGGGCAATGTGGTGTTGCCGGTCAGCTCAGTGTTTATCTCCTATCTCAAGGTGTTCCAAAAGGTGGCTGTGATCTGCCTTTTCCATCCATCATAATCCTTGTAATGAGCTCCCTCCCTCAGTAAATACAGTACCTCTCTGTGTTAGGAACCTCGATCCTTTAACAGTGCAGCCTGCAAATTCACTCAGTAATATTTCCCTCATGGGAAATCCTAAATAATGAAATATAGTTGCAGAGTAGGAGTCTCCCATTTGTGATGAGGTGGAATTTCTTCTGGCTGGGTCATGAAGTATATTCAAGGCTGACTTAGAGAGACATGTGAATAATGAGGAGTCAAGGATTCTGGAGACAAATAGCAAAGTGGAGTAAAGATCCAATCTAATCAGTTGGATGGTGCAGCAAAGTTGAAGAACTGATTTACTGACTCCTGCTCCTAATTCTTATACTTTTACTTCCTTTTAAAGATGGAACCTGTACATTCACTCAGTCATGGGAACCCCGTCCTTTCAAGTGCTCAGCCTGAACACTCATAGAATCACATTCTATTGAAGGAGCCCTTTGGCCCACCAAGTCTGCACTGTCAAAAATACACTACTACCTACACTAATCCCACCTTCCAACTCTAGGCCCATAGCCTCAAATGTTATGACAGCTGAAGTGCTTATTCAAGTACGTTGTAAAGATTGTGAGGTTATCTGCCTTAACTACTCTCTCAGGCAGTGCTTTCCAGATCTCTATAACTTTTTGAGTGAATTGACTTTTCCACAAGTTCCCTCTAAACCTCTTGCCTTTCACCATAAAATTATCAGATATTTTTTAATCAACCAGTTCAGACATGTTATTACACAATTCTGGAAGAGGTAGGGGTTGAACGCAAGCCTTCTGGCTCAAAGGTAGGGACACTAATGCTGCACCACAAGAACGCAATGCCCCCTTGTCATCAACCCTTCAACTAAGGGGAATAGCTGTTTCCTATCCGCACTGTTCTTGCATAATCTTATGCACCTCTATCAGGTCTCCCCCCACCACTGCACTCCCTCCCTGCATTCACCCACCACCCACCCTCAACCCTCTCTGCTCTAAAGAAAACAACCCGAGCTTACCTAGCCTTTCTTCATCATTGGATCACTCCACCCAAGACAGCATCCTGGTGAATTTCCTCTGCACCCCCTCCAGTACAATCACATCCCCCTTGTAGTGCGGGGACCAGGAATGCATGTAGTACGCCAGTTGTGGCATAACCAAAGTCCTGGACAGCTTCAACATAACGTCCCTGCTCTTACTGTGGCACAACTATGCCACAACTGATAAAGACACATGTCCCCTATGCCTTCTGAACTACCCAATTAACCTGTCCTGCTGCCTTCAGGAATCTGTGGACAAGTATTCCAAGATCCTTCTGTTCCTCTGAGCTTCCAAGTTCCTGCCATTCAGTAACTGTCCCTTTAAGTGTTCAGCCTGTAAACTCACTCAGTATTTGTTACCATGTCCTGTTAAACGTTCAGTTTGTGCACTTACTTAGTGTTGGGAAACTTGCCCATTTAGGTATTCAATCTTTATACTCAGTAACAGAATCCCTTTAAGTGTTCAGTCTGTATGGAGTATGCAACCCTCAGTAAGAGGGACCCTGTAATTAGAATTAATATCAAGCTTCAGTTAGCCGACTGGAGACATTCCAGAGGCTGGGATTTGGGAAGTGCCGTAACTACTGATTAATTAGTTCCTAACACATTTTAATAGGGAAACACAAATCACTTACCTTTGTTGCCCTCTTTACTGTGAGCCTTTTAATGTGAATAGAATTGGAATGAGACTGTGTGAGTGTACATTACCAGAAACCAGCAGGGACTCACTGCTTACAGCCCAAAGGCTGGCCAACCGCCAACACTGAGTAAGACCCTCACATTCACTGGTGAGAGAGTCAGCAACTCACCGTTGCTAAGCGGTCTGAACAATAATAAGATTCCTCTCAGTTCAAGTAAAGTTTGCACTTAATTAGACTATCAATTTATCAGGTCTGATGGATGGTATAGCACATGTCTGTGAAAATGTAACAATTTCCAAGTACAAGGATTCCAAATATGCATCTATGTATATATAGAAAAAATCACTACTGCACACACAGAAACACACACACACATATATTCTCACACAAACACACAAATACACACAGAACTACACACTCGGAAACACATACACAAAAGTACACACACAGTTACACACGCATACAGGTATACATTCAATAACACAAATACACATTTTATAAATGGACACTGAAGAACACATGCATTACACTCTACACTACACACTCAGAAACACACATATTACTCTCTGTCATGGGCAACAGACTTATGGATAAGTGGAATGTGGTAAAGGTGTGAGTCAGGGCTTCAGCAGCAGATGAGCTAAGACTATGATGTTACTGATGTGGAAGAGGGAATTTCCCAGTTACAGACCTGACCTGCAGCTGGAAGCCGAGTTTATAGTAGACTGGAAGCTGAAGTTACAAATAATCTGATCCAGAAACAGGCATGGCCAGAGAGAGGTATGGAGTCAACATCTCGGGAACAATGTTTGTGTTGGATAAAATGTGTTGCAAATTAGAGCCAATGGAGGGGTTGAGAAAAGTTCCAAGCTTAACACTCCAAGCACTGATTCTCTATCATTAAAATCATCTCCAATGACCATCCATGCTATCAGCATCCAATAGCTTCCAAATGATTTACTCCAGAATTATATCAACCCAATTCCACAAATTCCTGCGCTATGGTTATCAGCAGGAATACTGCTCCACTATCAAGGGGTTAATTCAGAATGGGAAAGGTTTCTATTAATGCTGACAGACACTACTCTCAGCCCCTCACATTCACAGCAAACCCCACCCACCACAATGGTCTCTTTCCCCAAGACTAAAGCCTGACACCAATTCTACATTTCAATCACCTGAAAACTAAGAACTGACCAGTGACTAATTACCAAGGAGCGAGAGGAAGTGGTGGAAATGATCAGTACAATAGGGCCTGAAATGAGCAGCTTCCTCCCCCAGAGCGCTCCGAGCTGAATGGTCACAGCAAGGGGCAAACTGCATCGTCTCGTCAACAACAAAAGGGTCTTTGCACAGTCACGGCTAAAATCTGAATTCTGTCTTACAACTTTACAGCCTGAGCGGACATGTTAGCAGACCCTTAGAGAGTAAAGAACCCAAACAAAAGCTGTCCTCCTTGGCAGGGGGTTGTCCTTCCTGGGATACTGGGAAATGCACAGCATATTATAAACCTGCAGAGAATACTGGCTTCCCAGCAAGAGCTCACAACCTTCAAAGGTTGCTAAGCGGCAAGAATGAATACTTTCCAAATATTCTTTCCTGATTTCTGAAAAGTCATGCAATCATATTTTCAGTTTCTTACCTGCCCACAATGGTGTAGGTCTGTGTGAATTAATAGGAGGATCTCGTCCAGTGAACATATGTCTAAGTGCTGCGTGTTGGCAGTTCTGTGTACTTGGGTGGGCAGTGTGAATGTAGGTAAATGTGTGACTGCGGTGGGTGGGGTAGGTGTATATGTGCATGCACAATGTGTGCGAGCCTGCAGTTGGATTCAGTGTGATATGTTCAGACACAAGTAGAACCATAACCACACAACCACAGACCTTTCAACTCCCTCATGAAACATTTCCAGGAGCTCCAACACCAGAAAAATTGCCCAGCTATGTCCTGTCCACAAGATGCAGGATGAATGCAAGCCAGTCAAACAATGTTCCATCAAAGCACTCTTGATTGTCAATGAAGGGGTCAGATACAATCCTGTCAAGCTGCTCTGTCCTGGATGGTGTCAAGCTTTTAGAATGTTATTGGGGCTGCACCCATCCAGGCAAGTGGGGAGTATTCCATCACACTCCTGACTTGTGCCTTGTAGATCGTGGACAGGCTTTGGGGAGTCAGGAGGCGAGTTACATGCTGCAGTATTCCCAGCTTCTGACCTGCTCTTGCAACCAATGTATTTGTATGCCTGGTTCAGTTCAATTTCTGGTAAATTGTGTCCCCCAGGATGTTGACAGTGGGCAATTCACTGATCATGATGTCATTAAACATCAAGTGATCACAATGTGTTCACTCTTATTGGGGATGGTCATTGTTTGGTACTTGTGTGGCGTGAGTATTACTTACCACTTATGAGCCCAAGTCGGATACTGTCCATGTTCTATTTAGATTCAGACTGCTTCAGTGTCTGAGGAGTTATGAATGGTGCTGAATGTTGTACAAGCATCCCTAATGGGATCTTACGATGGAGGGAAGGTCATTGATGAAGCAGCTGAAGATGGCTGATCTCAGGACCCTATCCTGAGGACATAAGTCTCACTAGGGTATGAGGACAGGGATATTGGTTGGGGGGGGGGGGGGGGTGTGGGAAGGGGAGGTGGGGAAAAGCATGTGGAAGGGGACTAATTTTCCTTGGTGGGCAGGACATATTTGAACAACTTTCCACATTGTTGGGTAGATGCCATTTTGCAACTGTACTGGAACAGCTTGCTTAGGGAAATAGCTGATTCTGGAGCACAAGTCTTCAGTTCCATTGCTGGAATGTTGTCGGGGCCCATAGCTGCTGCAGTATATACTGCACTGAACTGTTTCTTAATATCACATGGAGTGATCCGAATTGGCTGAAAACTGGTATCTGTGATGCTGGAGGCTGAAACGGATCGTCCACTCAGCACTTCTGGCTGAAGATTGTGCGAAAGCTTCAGCCTTAACTTTTGCACTGAAGCGTTGTTCTCCTGCATCACTGAGGATGGGAATATTTGTGGAACCTCCTCCTCCAGTGAGTTGTTTAACTGTATACCGCGATTCACAACTGGATGTGGCAGGATTACAGAGCTCAGATCTGATCCATTAGTTGTGGAATCGCCTAGATCTACCTATCAATTGCTCCTTATGCTGCTTGGCATGCAGGTAGCTTCACTAGATTGACACCCCATTTTTAGGGATGGCTGTTTACCATCTCCAGCAAGATTCTCACTATCACCTTATTGAATCCACTACTATGTAGATCCCAAAGATGACCACTGACCAGAAAGTCAACTGAATGAGCTTTATCAATACGTTTAACAAAGCAGGTCAAAGGCTAGGTTTATGGTGATGAGTCATTCACTCCCTAACTCCTCAAAAGCTGTCTAATAGGCACAATCAGAAAATGTGATGGAATACTCTCTGGCTGCCTGGATGAGAGCACACTCAACAACACTTGAGAATCTCAACACCATCCATACTCCAGTAAAGGATAGTTTGTGTGACACCTGAGTACCCCAGTGAGAGTCATTGTCTGTGTGGGACCTGTACCACAGTGAGAGTCAGTGAGTGTGTGTGATACCCTGTACTCCAGTGGGAGTCAGTGTGTGCGTGTGGGAGCCTGTATCCTAGTGGCCATCAGTGTGAGTGGGAGCCCGTATCCCAGTGAGAGTCAGTGTGTGTTTGGGAGCCATACCTCAGTGAGCGTCAGTGTATGCGTGGGGACCACACCCCAGTGAGAGTCAGTGTGTGCCTGGGGGCCACACCCCAGCGAGAGTCAGTGTTTGTGGGACACACTGAGTGTTGATGAAAATTCTTGAAGTAATAAAACTGGAAAATACACATATAAAAGAATGATAAAAATTTGAATTCAGATCTATTTGCCAGGACCCCAGAGGAAAAATAAGTCTCTGACCGTGTAAGAGACAGTGAAGTTATTAGTTCTGCAAGGCGATCACGCAAATGGCTGAATAATTAAATTAACAAGGTGAGATGCAAAGAAACAAAACAAATAAGGCAGATTGCAGAAGAAATCTTCTTGTGAGAAGGAAGTGGTCTAATTAAAGGAGGGTCAGCCCTTGAAGGTCGTGAAAATAGTCGGCTGAAAGTTAAACAAATATTAATTGTCTACAATCAGTAAAAAGGTGAAATTAGGGAACTGGGTCTGTCAGTGTTAGGAGAAGAATAGCTGACTGAGTGCCAGAAGGTCAGCTGGGAGCTGACTCAGACAAGATGCACCCCAATACTGACAAAATCTTTCTGTCAATCCAGCTTTCTGCTTGTAATTTAACCCTACCACATAACCCTGGCGTTAACAAGCAGTATCGAGAGGCTCTGTTGGGTAGCAGCCTCATTGTCCAACATAAAGATCAATCAGCATGGGATCTACTCACCCGTACCCCTGATTCCAGGCAGGTTCTTGGCAAAGTCTCCTGGCAGTAGCTGATTGACATCTCTCTTGCTCCTCTTCCTTGATTACTCTAAAAGCTTCTCACTCTTCTTCCTGTTCTAAATAAACCCATCCTCAACCAACTACCTCCTTACTGTTCTCAAATCTGGACAGCTCACACATTATCCTCATCTAGCTTGTGTGCTGCTGTACCATGTGCCCTGAGTCTCTCCTGCACCATGAACGTTAGTTTCTCCTGCACCGTGGGGGCCCAGTCTCTCTTGTTTTGTCCCTGCATGCAGCATATTCACGTTGATGAGGGGCTGTTTTGAGCTATCAGTACCCAGGCACCATTGGCAATAGAGGGTTAACGATCCAGAACTCATTATGAGACACACCCGCGAGGGGACAGGTCAGAAAATCAGTTCTGAAACCAAGTGGAAGGTGCTGATCAGAACTATTTACTGTCTCGCCCAAGGGACTGAAGTGTGCAGAACTGCCTGACAGGACAGTTGCAAAGGATGAGAGATGGTGAGCAATATTAGGCCAGGGATAGGAGAGCAGAGGTGAAGAGATTAATGAGGAGGCCAAGAGTAATGTAGTAAAGCAGACAGATATTTTCGCTCCAATACTAACTGACAACATTCCCTGCAGTTAATTAAGGCTGTCAGGGGAATACAGTAATACCTCTCTGATAATTAAAGGGATTCTGCTTCCATATCCATTAGACTCTATAGCAAAATTATACCAACAATTCTAATTTACTCAACATCAATTAACCCTCTGGCCACTGGATCACCTCTGCCAATTGCTCTCTCAATTCTTCGCCTCCTGCTCCCTGAAGACACTCACCCTTTATAGGTACCAAGACTCTGACAATGCCAGAGACAAGGGGCCAAGCACTGAACAAGTGCAGAAAGTGAGTATTCACAGGCCTATAGACTCAATGTGGTACTAAACAGACAAACTGTGAAATAGAGTCACAGGACAGTGATCGGAAGTAAAACTTCTGGCTGATTTCACCTCTCTCCAATCCAGAGATCACCGGATAGCAATCAAGAACAAGAATCCTGGCTGATGTCCCCTCTCTCAAAGCTCGGGATCATTGGACAGTGATCAGGAGCAGGAATCCTGGCTGTTATCCCCCTGCTCGCTCTCTCTCTCTAACACTTGGATCAATGAACAGTGACTAGGAGCAGGAACCCTGGCTGATTTCCCCTGTCTCTCTTTAACCCAGGGATCATTGGACAGTGACTAGGAACCTTGACTGGTATCCTCTGTCAGTCTCTCTCTCTCTTTCTCTCTAATCCAAGGATCACTGGACAGTGATCAGGAGCAAGAACATTGGCTGATTTCCCCCTCACGTCACTCGAACTCAAGGGTCTTTTATTTCCCTTATCTGTTTGTTCATGGGATGTGGGCACCACCGGCTGGGCTAGAATTTAATGTACGTCTCTAATTGCCCTGGAGAAGGTAAGCTGTCTTCTAAAACCACCTCAGGCCTTGCTAACAGTGTTAGGGAGGGAGTTCAGGATTTTGAACCAGCAATAGTGATGGATCAGAGATATATTTCCAAGTCTGAAGAAGGGTCCCGACTCGAAACGTCAAGCTTTTGTGCTTCTGAAATGCTGCTTGACCTGCTGTGTTCATCCAGCTTCACACTGTGTTATCTCAGATTCTCCAGCATCGGAAGTTCCTACTATCTCTCTAAATGGAAGTGGTCCCAGGTTTGGAAGGTCTTTGCAGGTTACTATGTGACCCTGTCTCCTGTGGCTATTGGCTCATCAATGGAACTGAAAGCTGGGGGGGGGGGGGGGTCTGTGTTGACCGAGTGTGAAACTGACCAGTGGGTGTGTCACTGAAATGTTGTAAAGTTTGCACACACATCCCTCATCTCAACACAGCCTGAGCAGCAACAGGTCTAGCAGAATTTGTGAAGGGAAATCACAGTTAACATTTCAGGACCAGTGACCCTTTCTCAGATCAATGAAGCTGAAACATTAACTCTGATTTCTCTTCACAGATGCTGCCAGACCTGCTGAGCTTTTCCAGCAATTTCTGTTTCTGTTTCTGATTTACAGTATCTGCAGTTCTTTTGGTTTTTAACAAGTTTCTGGTATTCACTCAAAACTGAAAAATGAAAGCAGTAACATCATTGAACAAAGTATTTTAACTCATTCTTTGATTTGGGTCATACAAAATTACATCAGTTTCCACTCTGAAGGAGAAAAGCTTTGGTTGTCAGACTTATACATTGAATATCCTGGGCTAGCAGTGTCAATGGGCAGGGAGCTGCATGAGCAATAACTGTATATTATTCGCTGAATATCCCAGACTAGGATCGGGATTGAGGGTCTTCAGGGAATATACTAATTCTGCAACATTTCAGCTCAGTTAATGATTTACATTCACAGAACAAAGTACAATTGGAAATAAATACAAAAATCTTCAAGGTATCTTTCTACATTCTGGCTGTTAGCCTTGTTACACTGAATATTTTTTCCACAGAATCTCTACAGTGTGGAAACAGGCCCTTCGGCCCAACAAGTCCACACTAATCCTCACTGCATCCCACCCAGACCCATCCCCCTATAACACACCTAATCTACATATCCCTGAACATTATGGGCAATTTAGCATGGCCCTTCCACCTAACCTGCATATGTCTGGACTGTGGGAGGAACCCAGAGCAACTGGAGAAAACCCACACAGACACTGGGATAATGTGTAAACTCCACGCAGCCAGTCGCCTGAGGGTGGAATTGAACCTGGTGCTGTGAGGCAGCAGTGCTAAACCCTGAGCCACTGTGCCGCCCCCTATAATGATCTAGGCTGAGAGACCCTAAACCCAGATTCTAGATTGACTGGTGAAGTGCAGAACAGAGATGAGAAAGCTATCTGTTTTGAAAAACAACATGACAGCCGCTGACAACTGGAATTTCTCTGCAGCATTTAACATACAGAGTATGTGACTTCACTAATGTCTGTGTATCCCCCAGCACTAAGTGAGCTCCATCTAAACTATTACAATAACAAATCTGAGAGTCAGTAACACAGGGTCCCACAGCACTGCCCATGGTTAGAGTTAACGCTGTAATTGTCTCGTTAATTACTTGTGTGGTATTAGATCAAACTAGCAATTCAAGCTCATGACATCAACCTCATCTGTCACAAAATTACATGAATAAATGTATAATCAGCCTGACCACACGTACACTGAACTTGATCTACTCATTAAAAGAGTAGTGCTGTGCTCCCACTAGCAGCTAGACCATTCTTGAGGTGGATTGGATGTGTGTGCATGTGTGAGAGACAGAGTGTGTGTGTGTGTGTGTGTGTGTGTGTGTGTGTGTGTGTGTGTGTGTGTGTGTGTGTGAGAGAGAGTGTGTGTCAGAGAGACTATATGAGAGAGAATGAGAGAGTGTGACTGTGTGTGTGCATGTGTGAGAGACAGTGGGTGTGAAAGAGTGTGAGAGTGAGTGAGTGTGGGTGTGCTTGTTTCACAGATGCAAGTATTAATTATTCATTGAATGTGCAAGGAATTCCCCACCAATTTGCTCTCCAATTCAGTGACTGCACAAGGATTGGTCTCAAACTCAGTGAGCGTGTGAGGATAGCTCTCCATTTCGGTGAGTGTTCAAAGCTCACTTCTCGATTTGGCGAGTCTGAGAGATTAATTCCAATTCAGTGAGAATGCGAGGGTCGATCTTCAATTGCATGACTGTACAAATGTCTCTTCCCAATTCAGTGAGTACACAAGGATTGCTCTACAATTCACTAAGTGTGTGAGGGATAGATCTCTGTTTTGGTGAGTGTTCAAGTTGCTCCCTGATTAAGTGATGTGTAGGGATCATTTTCTGTTTTTACAAGTGCATGAGGTCTATACAAGTTGGATGAGAGACAAGGGACAAGCTGGAGTTGTGGGAAATGAGGAACAGGTGGTCAGGTAATGGATATGCGTATGAAAATATTTTGCCTTTTAAATTGACCATCATTGATTCTGAGGGAGTTGTAGATTAGAAATGAACTGTTGATGGTCCTCATCCAGTGAAATTGCTTGTAACTGCACTGCAATGCCAGGAGAATCTTCCTCTGAAAGACAACTAGCACTGGGGCCAGGCCTGCAGCAGATAGCCCAGCCTGAAGCAGATACCTGCGGTAATGCAATGGTTACATGACTGTGTTGAGTCCCCAAGGCATCTTCATTCAAATAATTATCTCTATTGATTATTTACAGACAAGATTAATAGGATCACCCGCTTAGGCTGGCAGTTATTGAGACTGAAATGAAACAATGAAGGAGAAAAAGGTAAACAGCCCCATCAACTGTGGATAGTTTACTCTCATCACTACGGAGACCTCCAATTCACTGGGAACAGGGTTAATCTTACCCCAGTTATCAGGTTCTAGGCATTCCTGTCATTAATTGCCCTGCCTACATTGAAGAAGCGGTGAAATCTGAATGCATGTCTGCCGTTCTCCTATTGTTGTTCTTATTTCTGCTGATTCTCAGGGTTAATGCTAGTCACAGCAGGAACCTTTGAGAGAACTAGCCTTTCTACTGAGCAGCAACAGTTCTCTCCCAGAGCTTCACACAGATTGAGTAGTATTTAAAAAGGCAAGCATTAGCAAGAGCTTTGCATTTATAAAGAACCTTTCACAGCCCTTTGGGGTACAAAATTCCAAAGATTTGCCCGCTTTTTAAAAGACAAAGTTTCTTCTCCACTTCAGTCCTAAATGGTTTGCCCCTTACTCTGAGACTGTGCCCCCTTGCTCGAAACCACAACAAGCCAGGGGTAAAGAGATAATGGGAACTGCAGATGCTGGAGATTCCAAGATAATAAAATGTGAGGCTGGACGAACACAGCAGGCCAAGCAGCATCTCAGGAGCACAAACTGAGATGCTGCTTGGCCTGCTGTGTTCGTCCAGCCTCACATTTTATTACCTATTAAGCCAGGGGTAAATATCCTTCCTGCGTCTGCCTTGTTATTTTTTTCAATTCATTTGTGGTGGTTATAGCTGGCTGGGTAAACATTTATTGTCCATCCCTAGTTGCCCCTTGAGGAGGTGGTGGTGAGCTGTCTTCTTGAACTGCTGTCGTCCTTCTGCTGTGGGTTGACCCACAATACACTTACGGAGGGAATTCCACGATTTTGATCCAGCAACAATGAAGGAAGAAGACTTTGGTTAGCCCTTGCTTAGAGTGTTGTGTTCTATTCTGGTCGCCATATTACAGGATGAATGTGGAAGCTTTGGAGAGGTTTATCAGGATGCTGGCTGGGTTAGAGGGTATGAGCTATAAGGAAAGGCTGGAAAAACTCGGGTTGTTTTCTAGACAGCAGTGGAGGCTGAGGGCAGACTTGATAGAAGTCTATAAGTCTGAGGCGACACGGTGGCTCAGTAGTTAGCACTGCAGCCTCACAGTGCCAGGGACCCAGGTTCGATTCCAGCCTCGGGCGACTGTCTGTGTGGAGTTTGCACATTCTCCCCGTGTCTGCGTGGGTTTCCTCTGGGTGCTCCGGTTTCCTCCCACAGTCCAAAGATGTGCTGGCTAGGTGGATCGGCTATGCTATTTTGCCAGTAGTGTTCAGGGGTGTGTGGGTTATAGGGAGATGGGTCTGGGTGGGATGTTCCAAAGGGCGGTGTGGACTTGTTGGGCCGAAGGGCCTGTTTCCACACTGTAGGAAATCTAATCTAAATAAAATTATGAGATGCATAGGTAGGATTGATGGTCAGAATCTTCTTCCCAGAGTTGAAATGTCTAATACTGGGGGCATGCATTTAAGGCTAGAAAGGAAAATTTCAAAGAGATATGAGGGGCTAGTTTTTTTACACAGAGAGTGGTTAGGAGTGTGGAATGCACTGCCGGGGTGGTGGTGGAGACAGATACAATAAGGGCATTTAAGGCAATTTTAGATACTCTCATGAATATGCAAGGAATGGAGGGGTATGGATCAAGGGCAGGCAGAGGGGGTTAGCTTCATTTGGTGTCATGTTTGGTGTAACATTGTGGGCTGAAGGGCCTGTTCCTGTGCTGTACAGTTCTATGAACAGCGATATATTTCCAAGGCAGGATGGTGAGGATCTTGGAGGGGAACTTGCAGGGGGTGGTGTTCCCATGTATCTGCTGCCCTTGACCTTCTAGATGGAAATAGTTGTGGGTTTGCAAAGTGCTGTCAAAGGATCTCTGGTGAATTTCTGCAGCGTATCTTAGCGACAGTACACACTGCTGCTACTGAGTGTTGCGGTGGTGGATGTTTGTGGATGTGATACCGATCAAGCGAGCTGCTTTGTCCTGGATGGTGTTGAGCTTCTTGAGTGTTGTTGGGGCTGCACCCATCCAGGCAAGTGGGGAGTATTCCATCACACTCCTGACTTGAGCCTTGTAGATAGTGGACAGGCTCTGGGGAGTCAGGAGGTGAGTTACTTGCCTCAGTATTCCTAACCACTAATTGCTCTTGAAATTACTGTGTTTATGTGGTGAGTTCAGTTGGGTTTCTAGTCAATGGTAACCCCCAGGATGTTTATAGTGGGGGATTCAGTGATGGTAACACCATTGAACATCAAGGGGTGATGGTAATAGCCTGGCACTTGTGTGGTGTGAATGTTACATTCCACTTGTTAGCCCGAGCCTGGATATTGTCTAGGCTGACGATGAATCTGTCCATGGCAGTATTGGTGAGAGTGACTACCACTAAGACCTTGTGGAGATGAAGTCCTGCCCTGCCTTCACATTGAGAGAGACAACATCTATTGCCCATTCCTATTGCCCTTCAACAGTGATCTGCTAAGCCATTTCAGAGGACAGGTAAGAGTCAAGAATATTGGTGAGGATCTGGAGTTACATGTGGCCAGAATGGGTAAGAATGGCAGATTTCCTTCCCTACAGGAATTTGTCATTTGATTGACGATGGTTACATGATGACCATTGATATACTTGCATGTTAATTTCAGTGAACAAGGACACCCATCCCCTTGATGTTCAATATTCCCTAGGCTCTCACCATTTAAGATATATTTTGTATTTCTGTTTAACCTACCAAAGTGAATAACCTGGCAATTCTCCACATTGTATTCCATCTGCCAAATTCTTGACCTTTTACTGATCCTCTTCAACTCCCTGTGAAGTGTCCTTGCAACCTCACAAGTCCCACTTCCATCTCGTTTTACATCATCTACAAACTTGGGGGAAATGTTACATTTAATCCCCATGTTTGAACCACTGAAATAAATTGTGAATACCTGGGGTCCATGTGCTGATCCTTGTGGTAATACGTTACTCACAACCTGCCAATCTGAGAATGAATCATTTAGTCTTGCCCTCGGTTCATTGTCCATTATCCAGTTCTCAAATCATAACAGTTAAGTTCCCCTACACCTGTGTACATGAATTCTGTTTACCAACCTTTTGTGTGGGAGTTTAATGAAAGCCTTCTGAAAATCTAAATATGCCGTGTCCACCAGTTCCCCCTTATCTACTCTACTCATCACACTCTAAATAAATCTCCAAAAGGTTGATCAAACATTATTTCCCTTTCATAAATCCAAGCCAACTCTGCCCAATCCGACCAACATTTTCAAAGTTACAGTTATCTCATCCTTTTCCCCATGACTGATGTCAGGCTAACAGATCTGTAGTTCACAGTTTGTTCTCTCCTTTTTTTCTTAAATAGCGAGGTTATATTTTCAATCTTCTTATCTGCCACGACCATTCCATAGAGGTTTAGAAGATAATCAGCAACAGACGCCTCAAGAATGTAGATTCTCAAGTTCAAGGGATTTATTCGTTTTAAGTCCCATTCATTTCTCTAGTGCTACATTATTACTGACATTAATACCTGAGGTTCCTCATTAGCACAAGCTCTTAGATTCTCCGTTATCTCTGAGATGTTCTTAGTATTTATATCTTATACTTCGTTAGTTTCTCTGCTACTTCCTCATAGTCCCTGCCTGAATTTCTTATGGACTCACACTATAGAGACCTGTGAACACAGCCTAGTCCATCACGCAAACCAACATTCTATCCATTAAAAAAAACGGAAGAACTACAGATGTTGTAAGTCAGGAACAAAAACAGAAGTTGCTGGAAAAGCTCAGCAAGTCTTGCAGCATCGGTGAAGACTAAATCAAAGGTAACGTTTTGGTTTGGTGAACCTTCCTGAGAACTGATGGTAGCTAGGAAAAGAGGGAGGTGGGGATGGAGTATCAAGTAAACGATAGGATAAAGTATAGAGCTCAAAGAGATAGAAGAGCTGTTGGATAGGTAAAGAATTTGATAATGATCTGGCTAGGAGGGTAAATAGCTGATAATGAGAACTGTTAGTGACTAACAATATGTGTAATGGCAGGCTATGTGATAAAAAGGCCTGGTGTGTGGGGTAAGGGGGCTAGGGCATGGGAGAGTTTAGGCCCTAAAATTATTGATTTCAATATTGAGTCCAGAGGGCTACAGGGTCCCCAAGTGGAAAATGAGGTGTTCTTCCAGCTTGTGCTGGCCTGAGATAGAGATGTTGGCCAGGGAGCAGGGTGGTGTGTTAAAGTGGCAGGCAACTGGAAGCTCAGGGTCTTTTTTGTGGGCAGAATGTAAATGTTTTGTGAAGCAGTCACCCAGACAATGCTTTGTTTCCCCACTGTAGAGGGGACCACATTGTGCGCAGTGAATGCAGTAGGCTAGATTGTGAGATGTGCAGGTAAAGTGCTGCTTCACCTAGAAGGTATGTTCGGTCCCTTGGACAGAGAATGTAAATGGACAGGTGTTGCACCTTCACCCGTTGCAGTCCCTGCAGAAGGCGGACAAGGAAGGGGAGGGAAGTATTTGTGGTGATAACATCTCGCTGGAGGTGGCAGAAATGGTGGATGTGGATGTTGGTGGGATGGTAGGTAAGGGCAAGAGAAACCTTATCGCTGTTGTGGGAGGGAAGAGAAGGGATGAGGGTAGAAGTGCGGGAGATGGTTCGAACTCAGTTGAGGGCCGTGTCGACAATGGTGCTGGGGTATCCTTGGTTGAGGAAGAAGGAGGCCATTTCAGAGGCTCCCTTGTCGAAGTTGGCCTCATCTGAACATTTGCTACAGAGACAGTGGAATGGAGAAAATGGGATAGAGTCTTTACAGGAAGCAGGGTATGAGGATGTATAGTCCAGGCAGCTGTGGGAGTCAGTGGGTTTGTCGTGGATATTAGTGGCCAGTCTATCCCCAGAAATGGAAACAAAGATGTCAAGGAAGGGAAAGGAGGATTCAGAGATAGAACAGGTGAAAATGAGGGTAGGGTGGAAATTGGAAGCAAAATTGATGAACTTTTCCAATTCCGGATGAAAGAGGGAATCAGCACCAATGGTATCATGGATATATTCAGAGAAACAGTAGTGGGTGGGGTCCAGAACATGACTGGAACAAGGAATATTCCATGTACCCCACGAAGAGACAGGCATAACTAGGGCACATGCAGGTACCCATGGCCACTCCTCTGGCCTGTAGGGAATGAGAGGAATTAAAAGAAAGGTTGTTGAGGGTGAGGACGAGCTCGGCCAAGTGGAGGAGGATGGTAGGTGGCTGGGGATGGTTCAGGCCTTTGCTCCACGAAGTAGGGGAAAGCCCTAAGACCCTCTTGGTGGGGGATGGATGTGTAAAGGGATTGCACGCCCACGGTAAAGAGGCGACGGCTAGAACCTGCAAACTGGAAATTTTGAAACTGGCGTAAAGTGTCATTCCTCTGTTTTTATGTTTCATGTTAATTTATTCTTATATCCACTTTTTCCCTTTCTTAATCTTTATCTTGGTCTTCCTTCGTCAAATGCTAAAATTCTCACAATCATCAAGCTTACTACTTTTTGCTCAAATTTATACATGTCTTCCTTTCATCCAATATGATCCTTAATTTCCTTGGTTAGTCACAGTTGGAACAGTGTCCTTGCAGGTTTTTTGTGCATTAAAGAAATGTATTTGGGTGGTAAACTACGTTTTATTTCTTTAAATGTTAGCCGCTGGCTGTCTGTTGCCATAGTTTTAAACATGGTTTCCCATTCCATCACAGGCAATTAGTTTTGCTGAGATTTAAGGTCCTGGTTTCTGATTGAACTACATCATTTTCAAACTTAACGTAAAATGCTCCCATATTGTGATCACACTTTCCCAAAGGTTCTTTCATGACGTATTATTTTTAATTAGCAATTATTCGTCACATAATACTGAAATAGCCCATTCCATAGTTGGTTCCTTAATTTCCTACAACTTAAAAGCTATCTTGGAGTGAGACTGAATTATGTGAAGATCCAGGCTGGGAGGAGCAGCAAATTCCCTTCCCTGAAGGAAATCATTGACACAATTGGGTTTTTACAACAATGTGGCAGCTTTCATGAGGATTTTTTCCTGGTGTCACAAACCACCAGATTTAACACAATAGGATTTGAATTCACCATCCATGGTCACCAATTTCGGACCAGAACCAATGCACAGCTCCCATGGATGCCCCCGCTGCACAGCTCCCATACAATACGAAAGAGGCCCTTCAGCCTATTAAGCATGTGCCACCAAAACTACACTAAAGTTACATTAATCCCACTTTCAAGCACTAGGCTCACAACCTTGAATGATCCCAACAACCCAAGCTTATCCAGCCTGTCTTCATCACTGAATCCAGCCCAGGCAGTATCCTGGTGAATCTCCTCTGCATCCCCTCCAGTGTAATCACATCCTCCCCATAGCGCAGGGACCAGAAATGTACACAGTATTCTAGCTGTGGCCTTACCAAAGTCCTGTACAGCTTTAACATAACCTCCCTGCTCTTATAAACTATGCTACAACGGATAAAGACAAGTGTCCCCTATGCCCTTTTAACTACCTGATTAACCTGTCCTGCTGCCTTCAAGAATCTGAGGACAAACACCCCAAGATCCTTCTATACCCCTGAGCTTCCCAATGTCCTGCTATTCTTTGAGTATACCCTTGTTTTGTTACTTCTTCCAAACTGCATCCCTCACATTTATCACTGTTAAATTCCATCTGTCACTGATATGCCCATCTGACCAAGCCATTTATATCTTCCTGTAACGTAATACCTTCTTCCTTACTATCAACACTGCCAACGGTGTCATCCGCAAACTGAGGTATCATCCACCCCCCAACATTCTTCTCTAAGGTGTTCATGTACATCACAGACAATAGGGGCCCAGCATTGATTTCTATGGTATGCCACCACACATCAGTGCACTCCAAACACACAAACACTCTTCTATCCCAGTGATAGTGGGAACTGCAGATGCTGGAGAATCCAAGATAATAAAATGTGAGGCTGGATGAACACAGCAGGCCCAGCAGGATCTCAGGAGCACGAAAGCTGACGTTTCGGGCCTTGACCCTTCATCAGAGAGGGGGATGGGGTGAGGGTTCTGGAATAAATAGGGAGAGAGGGGAGGTGGACCGAAGATAGAGAGAAAAGAAGATAGGTGGAGAGAGTATAGGTGGGGAGGTGGGGAGGGGATAGGTCAGTCCAGGGAAGACGGACAGGTCAAGGAGGTGGGATGAGGTTAGTAGGTAGGAGATGGAGGTGCGGCTTGGGGTGGGAGGAAGGGGTGAATGAGAGGAAGAACAGGTTAGGGAGGCAGAGACAGGTTGGACTGGTTTTGGGATGCAGTGGGTGGAGGGGAAGAGCTGGGCTGGTTATGTGGTGCAGTGGGGGGAGGGGACGAACTGGGCTGGTTTTGGGTTGCGGTGGGGGAAGGGGAGATTTTGAAGCTGGTGAAGTCCACATTGATACCATTGGGCTGCAGGGTTCCCAAGTGGAATATGAGTTGCTGTTCCTGCAACCTTCGGGTGGCATCATTGTGGCACTGCAGGAGGCCCATGATAGACATGTCATCTAGAGAATGGGAGGGGGAGTGGAAATGGTTTGCGACTGGGAGGTGCAGTTGTTTATTGCGAACTGAGCGGAGGTGTTCTGCAAAGCGGTCCCCAAGCCTCCGCTTGGTTTCCCCAATGTAGAGGTAGCCACACCGGGTACAGTGGATACAGTATACCACATTGGCAGATGTGCAGGTGAACCTCTGCTTAATGTGGAAAGTCAACCTGCGGCCTGGGATAGGGGTGAGGGAGGAGGTGTGGGGGCAAGTGTAACATTTCCTGCGGTTGCAGGGGAAGGTGCTGGGTGTAGTGGGGTTGGAGGGCAGTGTGGAGCGAACAAGGGAGTCACGGAGAGAGTGGTCTCTCCGGAAAGCAGACAGGGGTGGGGATGGAAAAATGTCTTGGGTGGTGGGGTCGGATTGTAGATGGTGGAAGTGTCGGAGGATCCACCTCCTCCCTCACCCCTATCCCAGGCCCCAAGATGACTTTCCACATTAAGCAGAGGTTCACCTGCACATCTGCCAATGTGGTATACTGCATCCACTGTACCCGGTGTGGCTTCCTCTACATTGGGGAAACCAAGCGGAGGCTTGGGGACCGCTTTGCAGAACACCTCCGCTCGGTTCGCAATAAACAACTGCACCTCCCAGTCGCGAACCATTTCCACTCCCCCTCCCATTCTTTAGATGACATGTCCATCATGGGCCTCCTGCAGTGCCACAATGATGCCACCCAAAGGTTGCAGGAACAGCAACTCATATTCCGCTTGGGAACCCTGCAGCCCAATGGTATCAATGTGGACTTGACCAGCTTCAAAATCTCCCCTTCCCCCACAGCATATCAAAACCAGCCCAGTTCGTCCCCTCCCCCCACTGCACCACACAACCAGCCCAGCTCTTCCCCTCCACCCACTGCATCCCAAAACCAGTCCAACTTGTCTCTGCCTCCCTAACCTGTTCTTCCTCTCACCCATCCCTTCCTCCCACCCCAAGCCGCACCCCCATCTACCTACTAACCTCATCCCACCTCCTTGACCTGTCCGTCTTCCCTGGACTGACCTATACCCTCCCTACCTCCCCACCTATACTCTCCTCTCCACCTGTCTTCTTTTCTCTCCATCTTCGGTCTGCCTCCCCCTCTCTCCCTATTTATTCCAGAACCCTCACCCCATTGCCCTCTCTGATGAAGGGTCTAGGCCCGAAACGTCAGCTTTTGTGCTCCTGAGATGCTGCTGGGCCCGCTGTGTTCATCCAGCCTCACATTTTATTATACTCTTCTATCCCACCCTCTGTCTCCTGCGTCCCGGCTGCATTGCTCCCATGTGCACTACAGAGTAGAGGCCTGCAGCACAAATAGGGCCCTTTGGCCCTTCACAGCTGCGCCAGTCAAGAACAAACATCTAACTATTCTAATCATATTTTTCAGCACTTGGTCTACTACCTGGTATACTTTGGCATCGTAAGTGTAAATATGAATACTTCTTCAATGTTTTCATGGCTTCTGACTCTACCACCCTCTTGTATGGCCCCTGAATGTGCCTGCGCTGCATGGTCCCCGAATGCATGTGTGTTGCATGGTCCACAAATGCGTCTGTGCTGAACGGTCCCCGAATGCGCCTGTGCTGCATGGTACCCAAATGCGCTGGTGTTGCATGGTACCCGAATGTGCCTGCGTTGCATGGTACCCGAATGCACTTGTGTTGCATGGTACCCAAAGCGCTTGTGTTGCATGGTGCCCGAATGCGCTTGTGTTGCATGGTACCCGAATGCGCCTGTGCTGCATGGTACCCAAATGCGCTTGTGTTGCATGGTACCCAAATGCGCTTGTGTTGCATGGTACCCAAATGCGCTTGTGTTGCATGGTGCCCGAATGCGCTTGTGTTGCATGGTACCCGAATGCGCCAGTGCTGCATGGTTCCCAAATGCGCTTGTGTTGCATGGTACCCGAATGCGCCTGTGCTGCATGGTACCCAAATGCGCTTGTGTTGCATGGTGTCCGAATGCGCTTGTGTTGCATGGTACCCGAATGCGCTTGTGTTGCATGGTGTCTGAATGCAATTGTGTTGCATGGTGTCCGAATGCACTTGTGTTGCATGGTACCCGAATGTGCTTGTGTTGCATGGTACTCGAATGCGCTTGTGTTGCATGGTACCCAAATGCGCTTGTGTTGCATGGTACTTGAATGCGCTTGTGTTGTATGGTACCCAAATGCGCTTGTGTTGCATGGTACCCAAATGCGCTTGTGTTGCATGGTACCCGAATGCGCTTGTGTTGCATGGTTCCTGTATGTGGCTGTGCTGCACAGCTTTTGCTCTGTACCTGCTGCTGTCTTGGTTGGGTTTAGTCAGACCCTGCGTAGAGTCCTCCCACACACTGTTGGCCATGGCATTCCCAATTCCCGTCATCACCATGATGAGTTCAACAGGCCAGTCATCCAGGTCGAGGGAGCGAACCCGTGACAAGTGTGTACCGAGGTTCCGGTGGATTCCCGAGCATTCTATACAGATCAGGGCTCCAAGGTTCAAACTTGCCCAGTCAGGATCTGTAAGAAGAGTGGACACATTAGTATACCACTGGCAATGCAAAACTGGTGAAAGAAAGCAAGGGTTAATATCTGCCTGCATCACTGAAGTGGGCACAGGAAACCTCATCAAACTAAGGCCTTGATTGTGCCTGAGGTGGGCTATAAACCTCTTTTCAGAGAAGGCATCCTGGGTGGGTGAAGGGCCACACACAGGACTGCAACATGACATCAATATTAGGGGTTCAGGACTGAGTCACTTTGAGAGCTTCAGCAGTATCTAAACCATTGCTGCAGTACAGTCACTGAGGTATACAGCATGTAAACAGGCCTTTTGGCTCAACTCCCCCAAGCCAACCAGATTTCCTAAAATGATTTAGTATCATTTGCTTGCATTTGGCCCATATCCCTCCAAACCTTTCCTATCCATATATCTGTCTAGATGTCTTTTCAATGTTGTAATTCTAGCTGCCTCTATGACTTCCTCTGGCAGCTCATTCCATTTATGCACCATGCTGTGTGTGAAAAAGTTGCCCCTCAGGTCCCTTAAAAATATTTCCCTTCTCACCTTAAACCTATGCCCACTAGTTTTGGATTCCCCCTACACTTGGAAAAAGACTTTTGGTTTCACCTTATCTCTGCCCCTGACGATTTTACAAACCTCTATAAGGTCACCCATTAGCCTTGTATGTTTCATAAAAAAAAGTCCCAGCCTATACACCACAAACCCTCTAGGCTTGGTAACATCTTTTTGTCCCCTTTCCAGTTTAGTAACATCCTTCATATAGTACAGCAACCAGAATTGTACACGATAACCAAATGGGGACGAACAAATGTCTTGTACAGCCACAACATAATGTTCCACCTCCCGTTCTCAATACTCTGACTGAAGAAAGCAAGCAAATGCCATGTTCACCACCCTGTCTACCTGAGACACCACTTTGGAAGAAGTAATGGACTTGCACCTCTAGATCTCTGTTTGAAAACATTTCCCAGGGCCCTACCAGTTACTATATAAGTCCTGGATAATAAAATGTGAGGCTGGATGAACACAGCAGGCCAAGCAGCATCTCAGGAGCACAAAAGCTGACGTTTCGGGCCTAGACCCTTCATCAGAGAGGGGGATGGGGGGAGGGAACTGGAATAAATAGGGAGAGAGGGGGAGGCGGATCGAAGATGGAGAGTAAAGAAGATAGGTGGAGAGGGTGTAGGTGGGGAGGTAGGGAGGGGATAGGTCAGTCCAGGGAAGACGGACAGGTCAAGGAGGTGGGATGAGGTTAGTAGGTAGCTGGGGGTGCGGCTTGGGGTGGGAGGAAGGGATGGGTGAGAGGAAGAACCGGTTAGGGAGGCAGAGACAGGTTGGACTGGTTTTGGGATGCAGTGGGTGGGGGGGAAGAGCTGGGCTGGTTGTGTGGTGCAGTGGGGGGAGGGGATGCACTGGGCTGGTTTAGGGATGCAGTAGGGGAAGGGGAGATTTTGAAACTGGTGAAGTCCACATTGATACCATATGGCTGCAGGGTTCCCAGGCGGAATATGAGTTGCTGTTCCTGCAACCTTCGGGTGGCATCATTGTGGCAGTGCAGGAGGCCCATGATGGACATGTCATCAAGAGAATGGGAGGGGGAGTGGAAATGGTTTGCGACTGGGAGGTGCAGTTGTTTGTTGCGAACTGAGCGGAGGTGTTCTGCAAACCGCTTTGCAGAACACCTCCGCTCAGTTCGCAACAAACAACTGCACCTCCCAGTCGCAAACCATTTCCACTCCCCCTCCCATTCTCTTGATGACATGTCCATCATGGGCCTCCTGCACTGCCACAATGATGCCACCCGAAGGTTGCAGGAACAGCAACTCATATTCCGCCTGGGAACCCTGCAGCCATATGGTATCAATGTGGACTTCACCAGTTTCAAAATCTCCCCTTCCCCTACTGCATCCCTAAACCAGCCCAGTGCATCCCCTCCCCCCACTGCATCACACAACCAGCCCAGCTCTTCCCCCCCACCCACTGCATCCCAAAACCAGTCCAACCTGTCTCTGCCTCCCTAACCGGTTCTTCCTCTCACCCATCCCTTCCTCCCACCCCAAGCCGCACCCCCAGCTACCTACTAACCTCATCCCACCTCCTTGACCTGTCCGTCTTCCCTGGACTGACCTATCCCCTCCCTACCTCCCCACCTACACCCTCTCCACCTATCTTCTTTACTCTCCATCTTCGGTCCGCCTCCCCCTCTCTCCCTATTTATTCCAGTTCCCTCCCCCCATCCCTCTCTCTGATGAAGGGTCTAGGCCCGAAACGTCAGCTTTTGTGCTCCTGAGATGCTGCTTGGCCTGCTGTGTTCATCCAGCCTCACATTTTATTATCTTGGAATCTCCAGCATCTGCAGTTCCCATTATCTCTGATACTATATAAGTCCTGCCCTGGTTTGTCTTACCACAACGCAACACCTCATATTTATCTAAATTAAACTCCATCTGCCATACCTTGGACCACTGGCACATTTGATCAAGATCTTGTTGTTGTCTTACATAGCCTACATCACCAAGTTTGGTGTCATCTGCAAACTTACTAGCCATGCTTCCTATATCTCATCCACATCATTTATATAACTGATGAACAACAATGGGCCAAGTGCAGATCCTTGTGGCACATACTGGTCATATGCCTGCAGTCTGAACACATCTCTAACATCACCCGCTGTCTCCTACTGTCAAGCCAATTTTGTATCCAATTGCCCAGCTCTCTCTGGATCAGTCAAGTGACTGAGACAAGATTTTCCACACACAAAGTCATGCTGACTGTCCCTGATCAGTCCTTGCCTTTCCATAGGCATATAAATCCTGTTTCTCACAATCCCCTCCAACAACATACCCACCACTGATATGAGGCTCACCAGTCTCTAGAATCATAGAATCCCTCCAGTGTGAAAGCAGGCCATTCAGCCCATCGAGTCATACTGGCCCACCAAACAGCATCCCACTGAGAGCCACACCCCACTTACCCTATCCCTGTAACCTCGCATTTGCCATGACCAATCCACCTAACCTGCAATCTTTGGATTGTGGGAGGAAACCGGAACACGTGGAGGAAACCCACACAAACATGAGGAGAATGTGCAAACTCCACACATATACAATCACTTGAGGGTGGAAGTGAACCCAGGTTCCAGGTGCTTCGAGACGCAGTGCTAACCACTGAGTCACCGTGCTGCTTATAGTTCCCTGGCTTTCCTGATGAAGGATTTAAGCCCAAAACGTTGACTTTCCTGCTCCTCGGATGATGTCTGACCTGCTGTGCTTTTCCAGCTCCACATTTATTGATTCTAACTTCCAGCATCTGTAATCCTTACTGTCTCCTTTCTTAAATAAAGACACAACATTAGCCACCCTCTGTCGTCTGGCACTTCACCCGTGGCTATTGATGATACAAATACCTCTGCCAGGGGCTCTGCAATTTCTTCCCTAGCCTCCCACAATGTCCTGGGAAGCACTTGATTATGTCACTCAGATGTATCTACCTTTATGCGTTTTAAGACCTCCAGCATTCCCTCTTCTGTAATGTGGGCTCTTTTCAAAATATCACTATTTATTTTCCAGAGTTCCCTAGCTTTCATGAGTTTCCCCACGGCTGATCTTTAAGGGACCCTGTTCTCTCCCTTGTTCCTTTTTTGCCCTGAATATACTTGTAGAATCTCTTTTGGATTTTCCTTAACCTCAGCTGCCAAAGATATCTTGTGTCTCATTTTTGCCTTCCTGATTTTCTTCTTAAGTGTACTGCTACACCCTCCAGGCTCATCAAGGGATTCACTCGATCCCTGTTGTCTATACCTGATTTATGCCTTCTTTTTTTTGACCTCAGGACCTCAATAGCTCTAGTAATCCGTGTTCCCTGCCATGACAGGCTTGCCCTTCACACTAACATGGACATGCTGTTCCTGAATTGTTGTTATCTTGCTTTTGAAGGCCTCCCACTTGCCCGGCACCCCTTTACCTGCAAATAACCTCCCCCAATCAACTTTTGAAAGTAAGTGATTGTTCCCTCCATCATCTCTCATTGGACCATCTAATAGGTTCTCACCTCAGTTCTGCACAATGGTCTTGCTGCAGTCTGCAGCTCGCTGCACACTGATAATCATGGTAGTTTTAAATCTACACAGACTGAAAAGTCAGATTGGTAAAGGGAGCCGAGATGAGGCATTCATAGAATGTTTTCAGGGTAGCTTGTTAAAGCAGCATGTTCTGGAGCCAACTAGAGAATCTGATATACTAGACTTGGTATTTTCCAATGCAATAGAATTAATCAGTGATCTCATAGTGAAGGTGCCCCTAGGTCGCAGTGACCATGATACATTTGAATTTTATATTCAGTTTGGGAGAAGAGGATTGGGTCCGGGCCTATTTCATAAAATTTAAATAATGGTGACTATGAGCAGTTGAAAGCAGAGCTTGCTAAAGTGAATTGGCAAATTAGATAAAGCATGGAATAATAAGTGATGCAGAGACAGACCTTTAAGGGGATATTTCAGAATACAGAGAATAAATACATTTCGATGGATAACTAAAGTTCCAAGAGATGGATTCGTGGTGAACTAGAAATGTTAATGATAATGTTAAATTAAAATATCATTGTACAAAGACAAGTAGAAGACTGGGCAAAATATAAACAATAGCAAAAAATTAATTAGAAGGGTAAGATTAAAGATGAGCGTTAGCTTGCAAGAAATATAAAAAGAGAGTAAGAGTTTCTATAAATATTCAAAGATTAAAAGCGTTAATGAAGTGAGTGCAGATTGAAAGGAAATGTGTCTGGAGAATTAATAAAGGAATGTAAAGAAATGGCAGAAGAATTAAACAGGTATTGTACAAGATACAAGTAACATCCTAGAAGCAGTGATAAGTCAGGAAATGGAAGTTGGGGGATGGGCGGAGCCAGAGAAATGTTACTAAGTAAAATTGTTGGATCTGTGAGGTGACAAGTGTGGATCCTGACAAATTTCATCCCAAGCTCTTAAAAGAAGTAGCTAATGAGATACTGGATGTGCTGTTTTACATTTTCCAAAACTCCCTTGGCTTAAGGATGTTTCCATTACATTGGAAAAGAGCGAATGTAATTCCTTCACTCTGAAAGGGAGACAGAAAGCATGAAATTACAGGCCAGTTAGCTTAAACTTCTATCAGGGGGACAATGTTAGAAGCTACTATTGAAAAAAAGTTATAAGATGATGCTTGGCTAAGTTCAAGGAAATCAGGCAGAGTCACATGGTTCTGCGAAGGGGAAATTATGATTAACCATTCCACCTGAATTCTTTAAAGGAGTAACATGTGGATAAAGGGGAACTATTGGATATACAGTACTTCAATTTATAAAAAGCATTTGATGAGAGCCATTTTAAAGGGTATTTTGAAAAACAGAATATCATTGCACCACAGGGTTTGCTGCTGGGGCATTAACTGTTTACAATTTATATCAATAACTTGCATTAATTGTTAAACTTGCTGATGATGCAAGATAGGAAGAAAAGTATATTGAGAATACGATATCAGAAAGCTACTAACAGACATAGATATGTTAAGTGTAGCAAAGTGTGCAAAGACGTAGCAAATGGAATATCATCTGGGGAAGTGCAGAATTGTTCATCATGCTAGGAAGAATAAAAAGGAAGCTTATAATCCGAACATTGAGAAATTTTAGAGCTCCACGATGCAGAGGCATTTGAGTGTCCTCATGCACGAATTGCAGAAGGCTAGTACGTGGATGCAGGAAGTGCTGAGGAAAGATATTAGAATGTACTTGTTTAATGAAGGGAAATTGAATATGAAAGGTAGGGAGGCTACGGTTCCATGATACAGAGCATTGCTCCATCTACATACAGAGCATGGTCAGTCTGCATCTGGAGTAATGTGCACATATTGATCGTTAAGGAAGGATGTATATGCATTGGAGGCAGTATGGAGACTAATAACTGGAATGAACAGGTTGCCTTATGTGGAGAGGTTGCTTGGGATGGGCTCGACTTGACTGGAGTTTAAAAGAATAAGAGGCAGCTTGATTAAACATATAAAATCTTGTCCAGTCTGTACAGACTGGATATGGAAACAATATTTATTTTGATGAGAAAATCTAGATTCTTTATAAGCAAGGTAGTGAAAGATTATCAGGAATAGGTGGGAATGTGCAGACTATCCATGATCTTATTGAATGGTGCACAATCTTGAGGGGCTAAGTGACCTACACCTGCTCTACAGTTATATGCTTGTACTCAGCACAGGTCTGCAATGTAGAATTTGTTACAGTCTTGCAACGTGGGACTCTTTACAGCCCTGCAAAGTGGGACCTGTTACTGTCCTGTGTTACATAGAATATTACAGCACAGTACAGGCCCTTCGGCCCTGGATGTTGTGCCGACCTGTCATACCAATCTCAAACCCATCTAACCTACACTATTCCATGCACTATCCAATGACAACTTAAATGTACCTAAAGTTGGCGAATCTACTACCATTGCAGGCAAAGTGTTCCATTCCCTTACTACTCTCTGAGTAAAGAAACTACCTCTGACATCTGTCCTATATCTTTCACCCCTCAATTTAAAGCTATGCTCCCTCGTGCTCGCCGTCACCATCCTAGTAAAAAGGCTCTCCCTATCCACCCTATCTAACCTTCTGATTATTTTATATGTGTTCATATGTTCGTAAGATATAAGGGTAAAATTAGGCCATTCAGCCCATCAAAATCTATTCTGCCATTTGATCATGGCTGATATAGTCCTCACCCCCATTTTTCTGCCTTCTCCCCATAAACCTTCAACCCGTTACCAGTTAAAAATCTGTCTAACTCCTCTTAAATTTACTCACTGTCCCAGCATCCACCGCACTTTGGGTAGCAAATTTCACTGATTCACAACCCTTTGGGAAAAGTAGTTTCTTCTCAATTCTGTTTTAAATTTGCTACCCCTTCTCCTAGAATGTCCCACAAGAGGAAGCATCCACTCCACATCTATTTTATCTATACCTTTTATCATCTTGAATACCTCAATCTAATCTCCCCTCATTCTAAATTCCAGACAGTATAGGTCTAAACTGTTCAATCTCCCTTCATTTGACAAACTCCTTATCTCTGGGATCAATCTAGTGAACCACATCTGAACTGCCTCCAATGTCACTATATCTTTCCTCTAATAGGGGAACCAAAACTGTGCACAATACTCTAGGTGCAGTCTCATCAATGCGTTGTATAGTTACAACAATACTTCCTAACCTTTATATTCATTTCTTTAGCTATGAAAGCCATTCCATTCACATTTTTTATTATCTGCTGTACCTGCTTGCCAGTTTTCTGTGAATCATGAACAAGGACGCCCAGACCTCTCTGAACCGGAACACCTTGAATTCTCTCCCCATTTAGAATATAGGTTGCCATTCTATTTTCTGACCAGAATGCATGGCCTCACATTTACCCACGTTAAACTCCATATGCCATCTTCTGGCCCACCCTCATAACCTATCTATATTCATTTGTAAGGTTCTTGTTTCCTCATTGCAATTTACTGTCCCGCCTCATTTTGTGTTGTGCGCAAATTTGGTTGTAGAGCCTTCTACACCTGTATCCAAGTCATTAATGTAGATTGTAAATAGCTGGGTCCAAAGACTGAGCCCCGTGGCACCCCTCTTGTTACTACTTGCCATCCAGAAAAAAAACTCATTTATCTCGACTCTCTGTCTTCTGTCCATCAGTCAGTCGCCTGTCCAAGCTTATAAAAGACCCCTTGATCCAACCTTGTGAATTAACCTTTTGTGCGACACTTTTATCAAATGCCTTCCGCAAGTCCAGATATATTGCATCTACAGGATCCCGATTATCCACTTTATTTGTTACATCTTTGGGAAATCTAACAAATTAGTCAAACATGATTTGTCCTTCATAAAACTGCGCTGACACTGCATTTTGACTTTGCTGATGTCCTGATATTGCTTCCTTCATAACTGATTCTAACACTTTGTCAACAGCCGATGTTAAACAAACTGGTCTGTAATTTCCACATATTGCCTCCCTCCCTTTTTGAATAAGGGCGTTACATTAGCGTTTTTCAAATCCACTGGAATCCTTCATGTTTCTGAGGAATTTTAGCATATGATCACCAATAGATTCACTATCTCCACTGTTACTTCCTTTAAATACCCTAGGATGTAGGTCATCAGACCTAAGGACCTTGTCTGTCCTCACTCCTCATAGTATGCTCAGTGCCTTTTCCCTATCAACGTTGATTGTTCTAATTTCTACCCTTACTAATGCCTCTGACTTGCCTGTTCCAGCAGGAATGGTACTGTTGTCCTCCGCTGTGAAAACTGAGGCAAGGTACTGATTTAGTATCTCTGCCATTTCAGCGCTCCCCACTATTAATTCTCCAGTTTCATCTTCCAAGGGACCAGCATTCACCTTAGCGAATGTCTTCCCTTGTATCTACCTCCAAAAGCTTTTTCTATCTTTTTTCATGTTTTGTGCCAGTTTTTTGTCATAATTTACCTTCGCTCTTTTTTAGTTCCCCTTTGTTTATGTTTGGAAGTTTCCCAATGCTGTTGCCTGCCACTGGCCTTTGCAATATGGTATACCATTGTTTTCGACTTTTATCAATTTCTTGACCTCCTTGTTTAGCCATGGATATTTTTAAACCCCCTTACCAACTTTCTTCTTCACTAGGATATATTTTAGTTTTGTTGTGGGACCCGTTACAGTCATGTGCTGTGGGACTCATTACAGTCCTGTGCTATGGGACCGGTTAAAGGCCCGTGCATTGACTTAGTGTCATTCTGCAAATACTCACTCGGTGTGTCACAGTCAACACAGAATCCATTCCCTCGCATGTTCCGAATTGACTGGATAGCGATGGCGTCACTCTGGCTTCCCAATCGAGACTAAACCAAAATGGAGAAAAACATAATTTATCAGGATGGTGCCAGTTTTCATTCAGAAGCAGGGATATTCAGTCCAAAGGCACATTGCTTTTAAAGATATAAGCCTCGGTTTCTTCCAATATCCTTCAGTCAACTCACTCCTCACACTGCAAATATTTGTGCCCCCAGCACAGATCCCTGCGGTACTCCACCAGTTAAAGATTGTTATCCTGAAAATCACCCCTCATCCCAACTCTCTGTCTTCTACTAGTTAGCTAATCCTCTATCGAGGCTAATATATCACCCCCAACACCACGGGCTCTTGTTAAGTTGCCTCATGGGTAGTACTTCATTGCACGCCTTTTGGAAATCCAAATATATTACATCAACTGGTTCCCCTTTACCCATCCTGCTTCTATCTTCTAAGAATTGTAGTAAATGTGTCAGAACATGATTTCCCCTTCCTGAAGCCAGGCTGGCTCTGCTTGATTATATCATGTATTTGTGACTGCTCTGCTATTACCTCCTTTATAATGGACTCTGGCATCTTCCAAATAACAGACATTGACCTGAGTAATATTTACCTGCTTTTTGTCTCCTTTTCTTTCAAAATAAAGGTGCTACATTGGTAGTTTTCCAATCCTCTGGGACTTTTCTACAATCTAAGAATTCTTGGTTGTTAATCTCAGTGTTTCCACTATCTCTGTAGCCAAGTCTCATAAAATCCTCAGATACAACTGATTAGTCTTTAATCACATTAGTTTCCTTAGTTGTGGCTAAAGGCAGATATCCCATATACTTCACTCTACATCTTTAACTCCACTCTCTTCCTCTTTTCCTCACTCTACCCTCCTCCCCGTATCCCTCACTCCACCCTCTGCCCAAATCTCACTCCACCTACTGCTATGTCCCTTACTCCACCCTCTGCCCATATCCCTCACTCCACCCACCCCCATAACCCTCACTTCACCCTCTGCCCATCTGCCCATATCCCTCACTACCCCCTCATCCTTCATCCAGCCTATCTCCCTCCCGTTCAATGCCTTCTCTCTTCAGGAGCTGTCTCTCTGGACTATACTGTCTTTACAGATAATGTATTCCATCATCTGTTCTCCTTTTTGGGTGAAATGGATTCCTCTTCTTGCTCCTACTGTCCTTGGTATTTACTTTCTGCTGCTGGCATTTGAGCACAGGCTGTGCTGGCTCCATCCACTTTTTCTTTCTTTTCACATCATCCATAGCTGCATATATAAAGGAATATTCTAATTAAATTCTTTATCGCTGCCTGTCACAGACCTCTGTACATCAGTGGCCTGTCACCTGTAATAATACTACCTGCTAACACACTGTACCTGGGCCAGGCCCAGGCTGCTGCCTGACAGACAGGAGGCAGCAGCTGCCAGAGCTTAGAATACAATTTGCTCCACGCTCTCAGTATTGTTAGATATCAGAAAGACAGAGTTGTCACTAACCAGTAATTTCATTGCAGAACAGTGAGTAAACTGTATTTTGCTCACACTAATCGGGTAAGCTTCAATACTGGAGAGGAGGTGATGCTTACACTGAGGCATGTACATTGTAATATGAGCAACTCAGTCATGCTGGCTAGAATTCCAAGATTATTCAGAATGAACAGCAACCAGCTTACAAATCAGAAAACAGGGAAGGTGTTCACAGTGCTTACTCAGTGTGCGTAAAGGTGGTCACTCATTTGAGTGTTTGGAGACACTTTCTGTGCTATCTGAGGTCCTAGCACCCAGTGACGGAGAGGTGCAACAGAAAGGTGATACCTTATTTTTGCTGCTTTCACACGACTGTAGACTGGCAAAGATCTGACTCTCAACCACCAGCACCCATGACTCCCTCTCCTCAGAGTTCGAGGCCTCAAAATGCCACGTTTGTCCAGTCAATGATACAATCACAAACTCGTAAGATTCCTCACCATCTGTGAAACAGAGAGCAAGAGAGTGGGACAGTCAGAATCAAAATTAGCAACATAGCAGAATTTACAGCATCAAATACCACCCTCAAAAACCGACTCACCCCTCATTAATACACAGCAGCCACTTACCAGGACACCCACCCCACCCACAACCCCAAACGCCGCACCTACCTAAAACCCCAAACCCCACACCCACGTACAACCCCACATCCACCTACAATACCACACCCACCCACAACACCACACACATCTACAACCTCATATACCAACCTACAATTCACACAGCACCCTTAGCCCACACCTGAAAAACTACCCTTAAGCCACCAAACACAGCACTCACAACTCACATCCCACACAGAACCACAGCCTCCCTCCCCAGACAACATCCACAACTCTCGCCCCTACCCTTCACTACCACCCTTACAATGCAAAAACACCTCACCAACATGTACCACCCAGATGCACTGAAACCCATCCACATGCAAAATCCACTCACAGAAATTCAAACATACTCCACTTCTTGTTACCACACCAACAAACATGTATCAAACCTCGTGCTGTCCCTATCCTGGGACTGTTTGATTAGGGACAGTATAGAGGTAGCTATACGTTGTATCAAACCTCGTGCTGTCCCTATCCTGGGGCTTTTTGATGAGGGGCAGTGTAAAGGAAGCTTTACTCTGTATCTAACCCTGTGCTGTCCCTATCCTGGGGCTTTTTGATGAGGGGCAGTGTAAAGGAAGCTTTACTCTGTATCTAACCCTGTGCTGTCCCTGTCCTGGGAGTGTTTGATGAGGGGCAGTGCATTTAGTTACAGGTCAAACTGTTGAAATCTTCTACTGTACTTCACTGCTCAATCACATTCTCAGCCCAGAGTAGAGGAAGTGTTCAGTGTTCACACTGTGGCTATTTCCCCTCTTCACATTGCGGGACTGTTTGTGATGGTGTGCATGCCAACTGTCCCATCCCTCTGAAATCCTCAAATTTATTTTTGTTATGATTCCACTGAGTGTGAAAATATTTTAAGAAGAAAGCAAACACCCCAAGTCATGGAAAGAAAACTTCTAGTTAA